>NC_091117.1:125295130-125622630 GCF_040183065.1 Periplaneta americana
GTTAATTATATTGTGCGTAATAAACTTATTGACAAGTAATTCCTCATAAAACAAAATAATATATTATTTTACGTAATTTATTACAAAAGGTAATTAATGTGTTGGTTCCATTTTAAATGATTGTCTAAAATTACGCAAATATTTACATAAATCGCGTAGTTAAATCGACATTTGAACCTTCATGACTAGATCGACACACCGCGCAGAAATTTAAGCTTTCGTTTCGTCTCAGTAGCTCAGACGCCAAGTATTATGTGTATTGTTCAGAAGAGAACGGGTTCAATTCTTAAGGCTGGTCCACAATAAACTGGGAGCGGAAACGAGAACGAGAACGGAAATGGTTAAAATAACTATATTTAATTTTGAGCATTCATAATTAATTTTTACGTTCCCGTTCCCGGGCTCGGATAAGCTTCTCGTTAATTGTGAATGCTCATATTTACATATGTATTTTGTAAATACATTTATGTTAACAATGTTTCCGTTCTCGTTCTCGTTGTCGTTTCCGTTCCCGATTTATTGTGGACCAGCCTTTAGTCTGAATAACGTTGAAATAAATTAATAGAGTTTACAAAGTTCTGAGTTTAAGTCTTAATGATCACGACAATACAAAATTACAATCTTATATACGTTAATCTAATCAGGACGAATAGAAGAAATAGTGTACGCACTTCTATGCTTTCTCATTGTCGGTGGCGGACCTGACAACTAGTGGCGCTTCGATCGCTAGGGTCCATCTGTTGTCTGAAGTCAGACACCTCGAAAATATATTTCTCGCGCGTTTAATGATGAAAGTTTCTAAGAGTTGTTAATATGCATTGTTGTTGAGAGTTATGTAGTTGTCTTCAATTTGTTGTGTTTTGAAGTAACCAGTGACAAAAGAATATAGTGTGGTGGTTTAAATAATTACAAAAATGCCGTACTGTTTTGTTCCGGGTTTTAGATCGGAATACAGTAGAAATAGTGTAACAAGGCATTTCTTTTCATCTCCCAAAGAAAAAAAAAATAAGTTTGGGAAATGGGTCAGAGCAATTTCGCGGAAAAATAGGCAGCTTTCGGTAAATAACCAATCAGGCTGTTTTAATATAAAAAGTCATAAGACAGCAATACCGCGAGTGTGTTGAAAATTACAACCAGGAGCTCTATCTCACATTTTCCCTAATTTACCGAAATGATTAAATATATGAAAATAAACGTTGCGGAGCGGTAATATTCGATGAGGACAAACTCAGAGAAGACATTCAATTTAATAATTATTCCCTTAAAATGGGCGTATTTGTTGATTTCGGAGATCTCACGACTGATGTCCAAAAAAATCAATTAGCAAATCATGCATTAGTATTGATGTTTATGCCATTTATGCAAGATTCAACCAATTGCTATTTACGCTAGCAGAAACGCCACTCCAGGTGATATTCTCGCTAAATTCTTATACAAGTTATACTACAATTAGAAGCAGTTGGGGCGAGAGTAGTCGGTTTCACTTATGATGGCAGTCAAACAAATAGAAAGGCCTGGAAGTCTTAGAAAGATAGAGGCATTCTCAGATATTGTGCACATACTGAAATGCATAAGAAATAATTATTTCCATGATAAAATTGAACTCTCTTGCAAAGAGAAAAACATCAATTTCAGTTTTTATAGGAGACTTTTTAAGGAAGATTTATCTGGATGTGCCGGTCTTAGGGTTTTTCCCAAGCCGAATTTAGATCCTTCGTCCTTTTAGAGGATGGATTCCAGACTCGCTTTCCAACTCTTCAGCAACAATGTCGACAAAGGCCTCAAATCTTATCGGGAAATAGGATCATCGGGTTTCGAAGGCAGTGAGGGCACTGAAGTATTTACAAGGCATTTAAACTGTATTGTCGGCGCATTATATTCACACATTTCTGCTAAGGCTCTTCATAAAGACTTTTCTGATCACAAATTCCTTACTGATTTTCTTCAGTTTCTCACAACTACAACCAACACATTTGCGTCTGCTATAGCAGTGCTTAGTAGTAACCTCGCAGGGTATTGCTGGAAATTCTCATGAACTACTCACATCGTTTGTGAATCAAATGCGAAACATTAGCGCGAAATGTGAAATTACGCGACAAGACAATTAAGAAGTTTGTAGAAACTTGTATAAAAGAAAAAAAATGTTATTCATGAAAAAATGCATGGTCAAGACTGGAAAAATGCTGTATTCGAGTTGGTGGATACCACTCCTCCTGCGTTGATTGACAGATGTTTGGTGTATTATGTGGCCGGTTATGTCGTAAATCATTCCTCTAATTTTATTGCGTGTACCCTCTGTGCCCTTTGACAGGAATGTAATAGGTCTAAACATTGTGCAGCTCTCACCCAAATCGAAGACTACCAATCCGGTAGGAACGTCAGTTTTTTAACCCATCCCTCCCAAGCTGTATATGACGTACTTCTTCAAACAGAATTGAAAATTAAAGAAAAGATTAGCTCAGAAAGTGCAATGTAGGATCACATCTTCTATCTTGACACCATTGACGCTCTTTCGATCCAGTCTTCGGAAACAGGTTGATGCAGAGAACATATAATGGATATTATTACTAAATTAGTCTACCACTATTTAAAGTGCCGGTTCTTCTTCAGGACAAAGGAAATTCGAAGATAATTACAAGCTCGTAAATCCGCCAAGTCATCTCGCAAACTCTCAAAGGTAGCAGGCGTAATCATGGTGAGTAACTTAATTCATTTATAGGCACGTAAAATATCATTCAACTCTTTATTTACTAATATTTTGTAGGGTTTTCTGTCCCTGAATTCGCAGCTTGTTACGAAAAGATTATTTAAATGCTGAACTTATAATATTGCTTTTACAACGTTTCAGATCCCATTGTACTTTCTGTTACGAATGTTCATGATAGTATTACCTGATAGAAGACTATTAATTGTGAATAAGAGACTCTAAAGGTATTTCTCAAGTTACGAATAGCCGGGTTAAATGGAAGAAATTTGCTTTTAAAAAGGATTACATTCAACATAACAAGTACTTTGAACTCCTTCCGAGTCAGGCTCATAGCAGTAACAGCGCCGCGGTGCGGCGGACCCGTGTAAACTCTCAGAGTGCGTACACTACCACGACGACGACCACTGCCAACACCATCACCATGACCACTATCACCACCACCACCACCACCACCACCACGACAACAACGACAACCAACATGACCATGATCACAACGACGACGACCAATACCACCATCACCAAGACCTCATCCACAACCACATCGACCAACACTACCACGACGACCGCGACGACGACCACGACCACGACGATATCTACCACGATCAAAACCACGATCAACACGACCACCACCACGACAACGCCGACCACGACCAAATCTACGACGACGATCACAACCATCACGACGTCCAATACAAACACCATCACGTCCACCACGACAATGGCGAAGACGACAATGACAATGACCAACACCACTACGACCACCACTACCACCACCACCACGACCATGAACACAATCACAACCACAAACATCACGACAACGACCGTCAATGCCACCACCACGACCAGCACCACTACTACGACCACCACTGCCTCGACCACTACGACGAACACCATTACGACCAACTGCACTACTTTCACGACTACCACAACAACAACCAATACCATCACGACCACCACAACCAACAACACCGCGACAAACATCACGACGACTACGACCACAACGACGATCATTTTGACGACCAACACCACCACCACTATCACCACGACGACGACGAAGGCGACCAAGACGACAAACACGACTACGACCAACACCACCAAGACGACGGCCACCATCACCATCACGACCACTACCACGACAACGACCACCACGACAAGCACCACGACCACGACCATCAACAACAACACGACCACCAGGAACAACACAACGGCCACAACCACGACCAACACGACGACGACGTTATCACGACGAACACCATCACCATCACAGCTAAAAACACGACCAACGCCACGACCAACACCACCACCACAACGACCACCACCCAACACGACCACGACCACCACCATCAAGACCTCGACAAACACCAACACAACCAACATCAACACCGCCACCACGACGACAAAACCACCAATACAACTAATTTCACCACCACGAAGACAACCACCACGACCAAAATAACTACCACCAACACCACAACCACCACGAAAACGACGACGACGAACAAGACGACGACCAAATCCACGTATGCCACCACTACGGCCAAAACCATCACCATAAAGACGACCAACAAGACCAACACCACCACGATGACGAAGACCGCGACCACCACCATGACCACGACCACCACCATGACCACGACCACCACCATGACCACAACCTCCACGACCACAACCACCAACTCGACCAACATGATGAACACGACGTGGATGACGACCAGAAAGACCAACACAACTATCACGATCACGACGACCAACACCACATCCCACACAACGATCAATACGACGACGACGAAGACGACCACTACCACCAACACCAGCACAAGCACCAATACAACTAATATCACAACCAGCACCATTACGAAGACAACCAACACGATCAACACGACTACCACCACTACTACCAGCACCACCACCACTACCAAAGCGACCACGAACACGATCACCACGACCAACACCACGACGACAACCACCTGTAACACAACCACAACCAGAACCAATACCACGATCACCATCACCACGACCACTAGGACGACCACCATCGCGACCAACGCTACTACTTCCACGACTACCATAACAAACTTCATCACCACCATGACCACCATTACCATCAACAACACAAACAACACCACGACACACATCACGACTACGAACTGAACGACTACCTCCACCACGACCACGACCAACACGACGGCGACGAATAAGACCACGACAACAAAGATCACGACGGCCACCAATACCGTCACGACCACAACGACAAGCACCCACGACCACGACCATCACCACCACCATAACCTCAAGGACCAGCACATCGACCACTACCACGACCACGACGACGACCACCACCACAACCTGGACGGCTACCACCACCACGACCAACACGACAACGATCACGACCAACACCAACATGACCAATACCATCACCGGCATCACAACCACGACGACCACCACCAACACAACTAATACCAACAACACCATGAAGACAAACACAACGACCAACACGACTACCACCACCACCACCTCAACCACCACGACAAAGACAACGATAACGATCAAGACGACGACCAAATCCACGTATACCACCACCACGACCATCACCATCACCACAGAGACCACCACTAAGACCAACACCACCACGACGGAAAAGACCACAACCAACACTAACACCACGATCACCACCATGACCACGACCACAACCACCAACTCGACCAACATGACGAACAGGAAGATGATGACGACCACGAAGACCAACTCAACTACCACGATCACGACGAACACCACATTCCACACCACGATCAATATGATGACGACGAAGAAGACCACGACGAACAATTCCAGCACAAACACCACCACCACTACAACGATGACCACCACCACCACCACGTCCACCACCATCACGACAATCTCCAAGACGACGACTAACGCCATGAGCATGACCAACACCAACACGTCCACAGCACCACCACCGCCACGACCGCGACGACGACCACGACCACTACGATATTCACCACTGTCAAGACCACAACTGTCCAAAAGGGAAATTATTGTGGAACATACATCACCAAAGAGTTCAAAGTTTTATTTCAACCAGTCTTCATAAGGCACAGGGAGAAGTGTACGAAGAGGTTCATTTTTTAATAGAAAGTAGGTCAACAAGAAGAGCAGACATAGTGGCAATCGAGCGACACAATCAACGGAGTTTCATTTTAGGTATGACAATACGTTTAAAAAACATCAGGAGCAATGACGATAAGAAGTCCATCTACAGTAGATGTATTCATCATTTAAGTGAGAGATACAACATTGCACGTACTGCATGAAAGGCAAAGGGTCTTCTTTTTGACGGAAAACGCCAAATTTTTCTTCTGAACAAAATCACAACGAAAACCTATAATTTAAAATCTATGCATTATTCCAAATGTATAGTTATTCCATCTGGAGTCTTGCGTACACTACTTTTAACACTTTATTACAGAAGATTGATAAATGGGCAACTTACTAGTGTTATATATTTAAGCACGTGGGCTTACAGCTGTTTCGGTACATACATCATCAGAGCCTACTGGATTCAGAAAGCAGAAATACAACATAGCATGCAGAACAGAAAACACACTACAAAGACTCCTCAACACACAAACAATACAAACAAATAAATACAACCACACAGGCATATACAAACACACATGTAATAGTTACGACAAGTTCTACATTGGACAGACATGCAGATCATTCCAAACACGCTACAAAGAACACATTAAACCAATAACCAGAGGACACAATACGTCTACATATGCCGAACACATAACTAATGTTAACCATACATACAATAACATAAATACAGACATGGAAATCCTACAAAACCTCTTCGTACACTTCTCCCTGTGCCTTATGAAGACTGGTTGAAATAAAACTTTGAACTCTTTGGTGATGTATGTTCCATAATAATTTCCCTTTTGGACAGTAGCCCAACACATGACTAAGCGTTTCGACTTCCTAGCATCCCGGCTGGTCTGTCAAGGAACGACCAGGAACTGATCGTACTGCTGATACGTTATTGAATATCTTGATGGCATTAGTCCACTCCGAGGAGGATAATGCCTTTCTGTCACTGATCCAAGAGTTACATTTCGGATCTTCCGTCTAGGCCTAAGTTCCACTCTTCCTTCTAGTGCGCGACGACACCACTCCACTGTTCAAATGATCTCCGCTGCAATTCATCTCTTAAGCTGTGAAGAGCTTCTCGTTTTTCACTTTCGAAATTTCTACAATAATGGTGTTCATCGTTTATTTTGAGAAGACGATTAGCAATGTTGTAGTGATGCAGATGGGCTTCCCATTCAACTTTAACTATTCCAAAGTCACGAAGTTGCTTCGTAGTAATTAGCATAGGTCTATAGGTCGGACAGTCATGTGGTAAATCTTTGATCTCCTTGACACTCGTACGAATAATTTTATCAATTTCATGTAAAAACTTTTTCTTAATTTTGTTCGATGGAGTACTTTGATGTGAACAAACAATCCATGGGCAAATATACTGGTTCATGATGTTCAACTTTTGATCTGGTTTAAGTAGATGTTAATTTATCAATACAAGTAGTGAAAGTTCGGATAATATTTACTTGATCAAATACAATTTCGACAGAGAAGGTAATCCTTAATATTTAAAACCTTTTCATCTGAATCAATGGAGCCAGATCAATTGCTCGTAGATGCTGAATAGGAACAAAATGCGTCCACTAGGTTAGGAGAAATATTGATGTAACACAGACGGACAGACAGACGGCAAGTATACGACCTTTTCGTTATCAGAGACACTGAACCTATATTTGTAGGAAAAATTCGAAATATATTTTTTACGGCATCACAACACTTTGTCGTTATAACTAGTATAATAACAACAAACGGAAATTTATGAGGTTGCTACACCGCGTTACGAGACTGCGGAGACTATCATGATGCCACTGATAGTAATCATTAATAACAATTATTACATTTTAAACATAACCTTTCACACCATAAGACGATAAATGTGATGACAGTGCGAAACATGAGCTTAGTGGCTATTTAAGTGCTGATAACATGCATTAACTGTAAACACCTAGGGGCCGTATTCAACGACATTTTTAGCGCGGGCTTCCGGTGGATGATCAGCATTTTTCGTATTCATAAACCAGTGTTAGCGATAGGATATGATTTGAAATCTGTACTAGTAACCAGTGGATAGCCGGGGCTAGCTTAGTACGCTCGTAGCGCGTGCTGCGAAATGTCTATGAATAGTAGGCCTACCCCTAAAGAACATTTTTCGCTTTCACTTCCTTCTCTGTCCATAAATTCTTATGTATTTGGTCACTTCAGTATCAACATATGAAACTGTTGTGGTTGCAGATCTGTTAATCTTACATAGACAGAGTCAATTATGTGTAAACTTTTTTATTTTATCATTACAACAAGCATTGTAATGTTACAAAATACAAATTTCGAGACTTTGGAAATATAGTATCAGTTTTTACCCCTTGATACTAAAAGTGTTTTTCGTGTGTATGAACAGCTAACTATTTTACAGACTAAGTTCATATTCACTACCTACATGTCAATTTATTCGAAAATGAAAAATATGAAATAAAATAATTTCAATAAAAATTGTATAGATGCTTACTGGAAAACACAACATGGAGGGAAACTCAAAATAAATTGTAATGATTTTTTTTTTAATTTGGTCATCTGTGTGAGATGAAGAAATAAATAAAAAAAAGCTATTCGTTTTGTGTTTCGGAGAAATTAATAAAGTACAATGGTGTATAACTGCAAGTGAATGAACAAAATTAGCAAAGTTGATATTTAACATTCATGTCACTTTTTAATGCCGATTTTCGAAAGTATAACGTTTCAGAAATTATTACAGTACACACATAGCTATTTTATGCAAAATTGTTAGAATAAATTACATATTTTTATTACAAACTTCCCCTAAAATAGGGGTTGCCTTGAAGGACAAAGTATACCAAATATACAATATCTACTGTACTTTAAACAGTACAATTTATAAATTAAGTCGGTAGACTTATTTATTTTACATAATTTCAGCATAAACTTTGAGGAGAGAACGCATCTATATTATCAGTCTCAAGAAAAGAATTCAAAACTATTCGCAATTCAAATTCCATTATACAATAACCAGATAAGGTAAAAATTATTCGTTTATTTGTTAATACTCTTATACATCAATTATGAAAAAAAAAACATCAAAGCAGTTGGTTCTTGAAATGTGATATTATAAGTAGAAGAATGCATGATGACTTCACGCACAGGCCTTGATTCAGAAAACATCTGTTTTCTTGTATAAAAATAGCAGTAGGTCGTACCATGTCCCGCATCAAATCATTCCGGAATAATGTAGACAGATAAAACAAAACCGAAAACTTATTTATCAACATGACAATTTATTAGATGTGACCTGGATTCGATTCACGGCAGGAAGCAGAGGTTATATCCCTCCAATAGAGATTTCATGTGCAGCCTTGCCTTGAGTTGATTTTGGACTGTCTTGCGCGGTGTAAATGCAACTTGCTGACCATCTGACTCATATGACTCTCTCGCAGGAGTGAGGATGACTTATATGTCTCTCTCGCAGGAGTGAGGATGACTTATATGTCTCTCTCGCAGGAGTGAGGATGACATATGTCTCTCTCGCAGGAGTAAGGATGACTTATATGTCTCTCTCGCAGGAGTGAGGATGACTTATATGTCTCTCTCGCAGGAGTGAGGATGACTTATATGTCTCTCTCGCAGGAGTGCGGATAGAAGGATCATCCTTCGAAGGTTGCATTGAGATAATTTATTTCCATTACACATTATTATGACAAAACCTTTCAACTGACCAATTCTTTGCATTGCAAGTACTCATACATATAGTACTGGGTATATAACAATAATAATAGGTACCTACCAAAATTAAAAATTAAAGTCAATAAATTCTTTTAATCTCTCAATATATTGTCAACTTTAAGACAGTGGTCTATATATCAGCCATTCAATTTTCTGTCAAAATAACGCATTGATTGGTAAATGCTATACATATCTCAATATAACCTTAAGTCGTTGTGTATGTATGTATGAATGTATATATGTATGTATGTATGTATGTATGTATGTATGTATGTATGTATGTATGTATGTATGTATGTACCTTTTTTTGAGCAGCATGTTCCATTACAAATGAGAAGTAATACTACGTGCCTAGGTTTACCTTCAAGTACATAATCCATTTACATTATATATTATTATGTTGCCGTTCTAGATTAAATATGGATTAGTGTAGTTCATCTACTATGTGTAACTGCCAAGATAATATTGGTACTTCTTAATCTAACTTATTTTCATATTCCTAACCTATGAAGTACAAGAATCTATTTATATATTCTAGCATTGAAATATTTACAGTATTTACATATTTACTATCTTTTTGATGAGCCTATTTTCAGATAAATTATATCCTCTAATATTCTAGCTTATTTACAGAATATAAGTAACCTATTTTGGACCCTTATCACTTAATTCTGACTTTTAACCTCTTTATCTTCCCAAATAACTTATCCTTATATATTAGCAAGCCTACTGTAGTTGTTCAAAGTCTATACTATTTGCAAACTTTATAAAATATTTTACATAACTTTTCACTAATTTTGTCTTGTCCACAGGTCACTTCCCATCACATTTATGTATAGACTGGATTAGTGTTTCTCTTTCCTTTCCTAATTTCGTACAGTCATAAATAATATGATCCACTGTCTGATCCCCATCCCCACAAACACATGTCGCACTATTCTTGATTTTAAATCGATGAAAATATGCGTTGAGTCTTCCATGTCCGGTCAACAGAGTCGTCAAGTTAGGAGTTACTTCTATCTTCAATTTCAATCTATCTTGGACACTAGGGAAGAACGCCTTGGTTAGAGTACCTTTGGAGGTAGCTGACCATTCACTTTCCCATTTTCCTTTGGATATGACCGCTAGCTGGTTCCTTACTTCACTCATCGGGACCTTGTCGTAACAGATCTGTAGATCGACGTCATGTATGTATAGGGCTACTGTCACTCAAAATGGGCAACATTTTTTTGGCTCCTTTGCTTCGAAATTGCTGCATCCGAAACGCGTTCCATAGCATTATGTTAAGACTAAATATATCCTAGTTTAAATGGTTATCGATAATTGTTTAATGTCAAAGGTTTCAGTCGGATCGCAAATAGTGAGAAAACAATTTGTGTACAATATGCCTTTCCCTCATTCGTTTTAAAATAATTCATTGGTAACTCTAAAACATTCTAGCTTTTCACTATATTTACTTAGGAATGAATTTGCAAATATGTAGGCCTACACTTTAAAGGGTCCCATGCACGCAAAGACTTACCTGGAGGTAAGTCTGTACAAACCTAAATCCACAGGCGAAAGGTATGAACACTTTTTTCCATGAGGTAAGTCCCAGATTTCAGAGACTATTTGAATTTTTCCGACTGGAGTGCTCTCCAAATTAAACGCGAGAAAAAGTAACCTAAACGTAGAAACAAACGATACTGCCAGTGCGTGGTCGAGATGTCGCCATTGTTTCGTTTTAAGCAAGGTTCTAGAGGTCGCTGTCGAACAGCTGTTAGTCAGGTCCTCTTATCCCATTCCACCAATGTATAAGTATTTATCAAAGAGTTTGTAATACTTAGGGCCTGTACTACGACTCTCGGATAAAGTTCTAGTTTAAACTTATCCGGCAGATGGCATATTTATCCGGAAGTTGGGTTGTAATTGCGTACTACGACTTTTGGTTATGTGCAATCTGGAGGCTAAACTTCCAGATTAGCAATCCGGGAGGCAGAGTAGCAGATTGGCGTTATCCGGAGGTTGGAACTCGGTGTTGAAATCAAGATGGCTGCACGTTGTACAGCTGGTGATTTGAAGGATCAATTTAATTTTGATACTGATTCTGATGATAAGTTCTGGAGCAGATGCTTCGTTATATCAGAACAGCAAAACGAATTAGGCCCCGTCCAAATAATTTTGAAGAATGGGATGACGAGAAATTTTTTAGACAGTTTCGAATAACGAAACCTACTACATGAAATCAATTATCAACTGAAACAAGACACAGCTCGTAAGTACACAGTTAATAATAAGCTACACTATTTCGGTAGGTATTACATCAATATTTTGTATATAATAGCACTATAATAATTACTTTGAAGTACAGTAACCTGTAATACAGTAGAAGTGAGGTTAGAATGTTGCTTCATACAGGTGTTCTGTTGCACTTACAAGGTATGAAGGTGATTGATATAATAATATATGGCAACCTACAATAATAACAGTTTCAAAATACTTTTATATAAAAAATAATAACAGTATATAATATATCAAAATCCTTTATATGGTAAACTACCATTTCTTCACAATTGCGTTACCACATTAAGATACAACTGTATTCACATATTTCGGTTCTAGTCAAGTCATATGTACCATAAACGAAAGAAAAATTGAGTGCCGACACCAATTTCCCAAATAAAGGTGGAAAGTTGCTGTGAAAGTGGAGTGCGGTGGAGAGGTACGGGTAGGCGGGATCGTTCTATCGAGATAGAAGGGTAGGCGGCAGGGAAGGGCAACACATTCATTTCATTACTGTGTTTTCTTACTAATTAAAGGGAAAAGACAAGTTTTCGTAAGATCGAGTTAGTGACAGGTTAGTATGATTTGCATATATTTACAATTGTCTAAAAAAAAATGTCAAAACTACATCCAAACCTCTCTCTTCCAGGCTATCCTGTAGGGAGTCCTTGCCTTCTTTTGGTAACGCTATTGTAAAGATTTACCGGTAAAGTTGTAACCAAATCTCATTGTTTATACATTTTTCCAGAAATAATGCCTTACCTCCAATGGACCAACTACTACTGGTATTGAGATTCTATGCCACTGGGAGAACATTGACAACAGTAGGAGATTTTTGTGGGGTCCACGAAGTTACAGCAGGAACTGTTGTCAATCGAGCTAGTGCTGCATTTGCTGCTTGGTTTAATTGAAGTGATGACTTTTAATGCTTCATTGGGAGTAGTTTTATTTGCTCCAGTAATTAAGTGCAAGGCTTATTCCCCCCCCCCCCTAAGGGATTCTGTCTCTTTTTGATGCTGTTACGAATACTTCTGAATAGTATTTTAATACAGGTTTTATGTATATATTATAGGTCTTGATTAAAGTTTTCCTAGAACTGTTTCATTTTGTGTCTGCTAGTTGTTTAGTCAACTCTCCGAAGATAGATTGGAATACCAATAAGGCATCACTCATGAGTAGACATCGGATTTTTAGGCACTAAAAATTGCAGTTTTAGGCGCCTAAAATAAGCTCAAAATTTGTAAAATTAGGCTCTATTTTAATGAAAATAGGCATTTTAGGCACATCAAGGTATCATACTTATTTCTTTCACTGAAATTTTTAGTTATACACTAAAATACGCACAAAAAAGTATGTTTAAACATTAAAAAAGGATACTATATTATATTTATAAACAGAGCTGCACAAATTTAATATATTGAAACTAATGAAATAATGATTATTGATATCAAGATTACTCATTTTAAGTTATTGAAATTCAGTTCCATGCTCAGACTTTATTATAATTATCTGCACAGTACACCACCAGAATTTTTTCTAAATACTCCACAGTTAACCTTTGCCTTTTGTCACTGAGAATCATTTTGAAAGCAGAAAAACTTATTTCAACCGAAACTGATGTGAGAGGCGCAAATTTTAAATTAGGTACAATAGAAACATCAATACTTACTGGAACATTTACACTTTCCCCCGATATCACTCTTGATACCTTTTCCAACAATGAAAATCCTACATTCTTATTTTTAACTTTTTTCCCAGTTTCGCCCAAAGCAGAATGTATGTTCACTTGAGCTTCCTTTACTATTGCTATTTGGCTACAAAGAGATTGTTTTTCACTTTCTAATTGTTCAATGCTTGCAGGTATGAAAGAAAAGTTTGATGTTATGTAGGCAATATCGTTTTTCACTCGTGAGTCATTCAGACAATCTTTCACTGCTTTCACACACGCTTTCATGCAGAAGAAGCTAAATTAGTAGCGTGAAAAGCTGCCAGCTAAGCAATTAGAATATAAGAATATCATCCCGGCAATTGCTATCAAAGTTGTAAGGAAGATCTGAATATTATGAGTACATACGTTTGACTGGAGAATTCAAAAGGTTAAAGTGTAGTGGTCTTAAAAAGAATTATACCTCAGGATAGCTCAGTCAATGTATAAATATTATAGGCCTACTCATTAAAATTAATAGAATTTATATATTTCAACTATTGTTACATACCTGTTTACTACAAATCTTGCAGAATATTATTTTTCCATCATAAGTGAATTCTGAATATTCTGTTAGCCATTGCCGGATCAATGTAGATTTTGCACTTATATTTTTCGGCATTATCGCGTTAAACTTCACAGGAAAACGTCCTACCGCTCAAAACTTCTCAACACAAATAAGGTGAGGGAAAGAGCAACTGTTAACGAGCATTCAAATGAACCGTTGTTATTGAGATTCAATTGGACAAAAATACAAAGTTCCACTTATTGTTGCATTTCCTGGTAGTGTTAACACTAGGAGGGCCTTTCTTTTAAATATTTTGTAATGGTTTACCCTATTAATTCGCAGTTTTACGACTTTTCATAAGTATTTCAAAAACACTCTTTCTCCAAAAATTGTGATTTTATGACACTCTGAAGGGCAGTACAGCTAATCGGTTTCAGACCGAAAACAGTCATTTTTATAATATAGAATATCTCTGAATCGGTAGCAGCACATGTTGTGATTGTTGCCTGCTTCAAAACTAAGGTTGGTTCTTTGTCGGCATTTATGCCTCCAAACATGTTAAATTCGGTGAAATCTATTGCGAGTGTCGTGAGATTCAAAACATTTTGTTTCCTTTATCAATGGTTTCATGGCCGGTGTGAAGCAAACTTTCCACTTTTTAAATGCCTTAAATTTCGCAGTGAATGCATGTATAAATTATAAAAAGTAAGAGTAAAATGCGAAACTTTACAGTGAGTTAGGCATTTTTAGGCGAATATTAACAAATTAGGCTCTAATAACCGTTTTAGGACATTTTAGGGCACTATAAAACTCTTTGAATACCTTTCAATTTCCATGAAACACAAATATTAATAATTATTTTTACTTTTCTCCTAAAGAAACAAAATAGGCATTTGCCCTAGAATCCGATGTCTGCTCATGAGACAACTGTCAGGAGATAATGTGGTAGGGTGCCAAGTTCCCTTCTCCTTCCTTGCATATATCGCTCACCAGTAGGAGTAGGCCTAACATATTTCATTAATCAGACTTAAGATATGCTTGCTATATACAGTATTATTATTTAACAAACTGTAACAGTTTATTAAATTTTAGACGTGACAGTTTTTCTTCATTTCCTGAAAGTTTTGGAATTGGCATTTATGTTTTGCAAGGGAGCTGTTTCATTCACGCTAGGCCTAGTGATTCATGTATGCAAACATATTCATATCGTTACTTTTTATATATATTTTATTGCTTGGATCCCTCACAGTGATGTCTTAACAGGCTAAGATGATTCAAACACAAAGGTTTGATAAATACATTTTAAAAATTATGACCAGGTACACTGTAGGCTATTTAAAACAATAAAAATGCACTGTATCTGCAATTCAAATTTATTTTACATAAGCAAAATATGGTAAAACAACATTTTTCAAGAGGCACATTAATTGAAGCGTCGGCTGGAACAACGTTATAAATTATATTTGGTAAAATTTACAGGAGCTGCAAAAATGTGTATATGCGTACAACTTTGTTCTTATGAGGGTAGCAAACTTTTGAGTGGACAAATTTCACGTACTGCATTGATGGACAGTTGCAAGCCAAGGAGTATAGCAAGGTAACATGACATACAACATTATTACACGGAAACACACCGAATGAAAATTTTGTAACTTACAACGTTGTTCCAGCTGACGCTTCAATTGTATTCAGGTACTCTGTGAATGTGTACTGAAAACAAGAGAGATGCACTATAGCTGCAATTAAATTTAAAATTTATTTATTTATTTTGTGTGAACAAAACACGACATTTTTCAGGAGACACAATAAGCATAATCATGTATTACATCCACTGTCTCATTATATATGCTATGGTACATGTCATATTTACAAATTAATAATATACAGGCTAATACATAAGAGTACATAGTAACTGTAATTAAACACAACACAAATACATATGCAAATACACAAAACTTGGAAAACTGTGGCAGAGCCAACTTCAGCTATAAGCCCCATTTGTTAGAGATCTGCACGGGCCATAATTCTTAGGCCCGGCCCATCTCGGCCTGATCTGAACCAGACCCGAACCCAACCAGAAACCTTAGATTAGTTAATAATTATCACCTGACTCGAACCTAATCCTGAAGACTAGCAGATAAAGCAGAGGCCAGAGACCACAGAGATCAAGAACAGCTGCAAGAGATTATCACTCCATTAGAAGGATGAGAAGAAGTAATCTCCCAGTCATCCAGGTCAAACAAATCTGGTCAACAAAATTAAACATATTTTTTGTTAAAACATAAAGAATGGGTGATTATTGTAGCATTTACTTTCTGCCACTAATTGAAGATGTCTTTGTAGATAGACCATTCATTAAAGAGGAGGAAAAAGTAATGTAAAAACTCCAAATCTTACTTTTGATATTCCAAACCCCATCTCTTTGCAAACATGAGGATATGACTTACTTTTATTTCAAATCATTCTATGTTATAATGTTAGATTCCAACTTTCAACTAATGTATTTTTTAAAGAAATCACTGTAATAGTACTGAAGTTCATGAATTTCTAACATCTCAAGTAAAAGTAAGTCAACATTAAACTTACAGTTCACAGATGGAGAAAGATTTTTCAATGTGGCTAATGCATTCCTCAGGGGCTTGCTTTTTCTTTCTTTCTTTTTTTTTTTTAAGCATCCTTGGGGTGTAACTCGATCAGCTATTATCCCATTATCAGCTGAAATATTTAAGAGAGGGATATATGCTTATATTCAGATCTTTCTGAGTTTAGCCTACACTACCTACACTGAATAAACCAGTAATTTCACTTAAAACTTACTTTCATTACACTGTGTAAATACCCGTACAGTGGAAGACCTTCACCTGCTGCACCAGCTGATTCTGTAATATTTTAAGAGTGGAATTAATTCATAAGATATTTAATTCTGGAGAAAGATGATGTTTTATCATAAATGTGTGGACACTTCAAAGTCAGCAGCTGTAACAGTATTGTATTTTCTAACGTGCTATTAATCCAAACTCATTTTTAACAATAAGAAAGTGAAGCTGCAATAAAAAAGAGAGAGAGAGAAAACCAAGCAAATAGTTCTATTGTAAATAGAGTGTAGTCAGTTTCTGTTTTACCTTATGAAAAGATATTTTTCAGTTTTTCTGTACACAAAAAATCATTCACAAGTTTCAAAATGAGAATCCTCACGGTAAAATTGAAATACAACTTAACATAATGTGGCCTAATCTAATTACAAACCCATTACAGAGAAATCTCAAAATAAATTCTTCAGTTTAGTGTACTTTCTATTTTTAGGCCTACATTTATAAATTTCAAATTCCCACTCAAATCCCACATAATATTATAATACAATGATGTTTAGTTTTTATGACATCCATTTCTTGTGACCATTTCATCATTATGTACAATTTATATTTTAACTTTTGCATCTAATTTATCTACTGCTTGCTGCAGATTTCATATAGTATGTGTGTTAGTTTTATTTTCAACATGTTGGCTGAAAATGTGTTTACATGTTACAGCTATTTCAGATTGGAAAAGGATCATACGTAGAATGTGAAAGAATGTTTTGTAGTATAAATCAAATTACCTGGAGATATTGTTGGGATGTCCAGTTTCACTTCAAAAACTAGAGAATTGCACTGTGAACCTGAATGGTAATAATAGAAATAATAGTATTATAAAGTAATACCGACATTAAATTAAATTTGTATAACAACTTTCAAGAATCTAATATTTTCTTTTATCTCTAAAGCTCATCATCTCTTCTTCTGACTCTTAATTCCTTACACACTAACCTCATTCGTGTTATTAGCTGCACTGGTATCAGTGGAACTTGGTTTAGTTACTACTTCGGCTGTAACAAAAGTAAGTAAATAAATAAATGAGTGAATGAATGAATAAATAAATAAATAAATAAAAAGAATTCAAACTTGTGTTATACAATTTCCTCTGCTTATTATGTAATAATTGTATAAATTAACATATAAGTGAACTTATGCATTGAATATTAATAAAAATCACTGAGAAATCACTCAATTGATAGGAGAATTAAATCACTTACCTTGGCTAAGTTTGGATTTGGTTTTGCTTCAGTTGGAGGGGCTCCAATTGTTTGTAGCCTGCATTGTCTCTCTGCAGCAGCAATTTTCTTTGTGTTCTTTTCCAAGAATTCAAATTTGCTTCTCAGCTGTTTTCAGGTCCTTGTATTTGTGCTGATGTTACTATATTCTTCCCATGCTTCATTCTATATTACTAAAAAGGAAGTAAAACTAGGTTAATTCCATATGCAACCTACAACATTAGAAGATATACTGTAATTCTCTTTTTCCCTTATCTAAGTTTCTATACTTAAATAAGCAAGAGCTTTTAATGGACGATTGTCAGTACAATATCAAACATGACTATACTGTACATAGAAACTTTGGAAAAAACTGAATATCTTCTGTTTCTGTGTTATTTTACGAGGTGTTGAATGTGCATTACAGTGAGTGATTATAGTCGAACTGGTAGCAGCAACAGATATTGCATTTTAGTGGAAACGTCTCTCCACCTCATGCTGTTCTTTTAAAAAATAATGTTAGGCCCTATCTGTGATCGAATGGTATTATAGGCCTAATACAAAATATCCGCCCATTTACTAACAGTAAAATACGTAGGCCTAACATACTGAAATATTGGTAATTTGCTAGGAACAGTGTACCTTGCTGTACTAATGTTGGTTAGAAATCCCAGGCCAAAAACAGCATTCATTATTATCAGTAACAGTGAACGTTTCTTTTTAAACGAGTTACTATGCCTTCGACCCATGATTTGAAGCCGTGAGTACATTATTTCTAAAAAAATTACCGAAATAGGCCCTATTCACTAATAATGTAGGCTATACAACAAACTGAAAGCACACTTAATATTAATTACAATACAAAAATAATTGCCACCTACACTTCTTGTGCAGTTACACATGAATAAAACAATGATTATGGAGAAAAACGCACTTTTGCTGGAACCCGCACCCGTCCTCTTTAGGCCTACTAATTAAAACCAAAATATTATCATATTGTAGGAATTATTACTATTCGAAAAGAAACATAACCTTTAAAATCTTACCTTTTGCTTCCATGTAAAGTTTCTTCATACAGTATGTGTAAGTTTCTGTTCTTCACTCTGTTATTTTCTTGTCTGGAGCTTCAGCATTATAATAAAATATAATAACAATAATGCTTACAATAAAACCTCAAAATAAATAGTACCATATAAACACGGAACATAAACATGAAATACGCGGGGAAAGGTATACCAACGCAATAAATTTCACTACATTTTCAGTAACTTCATTGCCAACGTAATAAAAATGTTACTATATCTTCCGGATAACAATCCTGCAGTTAAAATCCGCTGGTAGTACAGAACAAAATATTTAACTTCCAGATTGCTAAACTGGAGTATACGAATCTGGAGCTGTAACAGGCGATCGTAGTACAGGCCCTTACTAGAGACACATACCCGTGAGTGGCAGGCAAGAAAAATGTCACAAATTGAATCGGCTAGCATCCGCCATTAAAGGGAGTGTTTGCGGCGCGAAATTCGAAAACAGTACCACAATACATTGTTGTAGCCTGGTGATAGACACCGTTTTAAACATCTTTTACAAAGGATGAGTCGTGATGAAATAAACATGAATGGCATAGGAGCGCTATATTTATTAAAGTATTATAATGATTCATCTTTGGTGATATTCTAAAAAATAAATTAAATCGCCATATACTGTACGCTCTGGATAAGTATGTGAAATATTGAATAATGGCAATGTCAACATTAATTTTCAATATTACTTTATTGTTTTAAGGACATAATAATGGATATTTACTGTAATATTTAAAATGATCTATATTTGTCCTTTCATGCAAAGGAAGAGGAAGGTATATGGTGCTTAGAAAATATTTAGTGGTGAAATGTGAGATCATAAAAATTCTGGAAACTGATTTAAAATATAATGAGAATAAATGTTATCATAAAACAATCTATTCATTGTGTAGTTGATGACTACCAAGTTAGAGGTCAGTACAGACTTTTTAATACAATTAGTAGCGGTAATAGTAGGCCTAGGAGTAGTGGTAATAGTAGGCCTAGTAGTAGTGGTAATAGTAGGCCTAGTAGTAATGGTAATAATAGGCCTAGTAGTAGTGGTAATAATAGACCTAGTAGTAGTGGTAATAATAGGTCTTGTAGTAGTGGTAATAGACCTAGTAGTAATGGTAATAGGGCTAGTTTTGGTAGTATTAGTAGGCCTAGTAGTAGTGGTAATAGTAGGCCTAGTAGTAGTGGTAATAGGCCTAGTAGTAATGGTAATAGAAGAGCTAATTTTGGTAGTATTAGTAGGCGTAGTAGTAGTGTTAATAGTAGGCCTAGTAGTAGTGGTAATAGTAGGCGTAGTAGTAACGGTAATAGTAGGCCTATTAGTAGTGGTAATAGTAGGCCTAGTAGTAGTGGTAATAGTAGGTGTTGTAGTAGTGGTGGTAGTAGTAGTAGGCCTAGTAGTAGTGGCAATAGTAGGCCTAGTAGTAGTGGTAATAGTAGACCTAGTAGTAGTGGTAATAATAGGCCTAGTAGTAGTGGTAATAGTAGGCCTAGTATTAGTGGTAGTATTAGGCTTAATTTTTGTGGTAATAGTAGGCCTAGTAGTAGTGGTAATAATAGGCCTAGTTGTAGTGGTAATAGTAGGCCTAGTTTTGGTGGTATTAGTAGACCTAATAGTAGTGACACCTAGTCAGTGGTAGTGGTAATAATAGAACTAGTAGTAGTAGACCTAGTAGTAGTGGTAATAATATGCCTAGTAGTAGTGGTAATAGTAGGCCTAGTATTAGTGGTAGTATTAGGCTTAATTTTTGTGGTAATAGTAGGCCTAGTAGTAGTGGTAATAATAGGCCTAGTTGTAGTGGTAATAGTAGGCCTAGTTTTGGTGGTATTAGTAGGCCTAATAGTAGTGACACCTAGTCAGTGGGAGTGGTAATAATAGAACTAGTAGTAGTGATAATAGTAGGCCTAGTAGTAGTGGTAATAGTAGACCTAGTAGTAGTGGTAATAATAATATGCTTAGTAGTAGTGGTAATAATAGACCTAGTAGTAGTGGTAATAATAGGCCTAGTAGTAGTGGTAATAGTAGGCCTAGTATTAGTGGTAGTAGTAGGCTTAATTTTTGTGGTAATAGTAGGCCTAGTAGTAGTGGTAATAATAGGCCTAGTTGTAGTGGTAATAGTAGGCCTAGTTTTGGTGGTATTAGTAGGCCTAGTAGTAGTGAGACCTAGTCAGTGGGAGTGGTAATAATAGAACTAATAGTAGTGGTAATAGTAGGCCTAGTAGTAGTGGTAATAGTAGGCCTAGTAGTAGTGGTAATAGTAGGCCTAGTTGTAGTGGTAATAGTAGGCCTAGTTTTGGTGGTATTAGTAGGCCTAGTAGTAGTGAGACCTAGTCAGTTGGAGTGGTAATAATAGAACTAGTAGTAGTGGTAATAGTAGGCCTAGTAGTAGTGGTCATAGTAGACCTAGTAGTAGTGGTAATAATAGGCCTAGCTAGGCCATCAGCTATATTTTCACTAATTTCTTTGCATTTAATACAATCAGAAACTAGAAGTACATGCTGTACAAAACGGAAATTATATGATTAATTAATTTATTGTGAAACAAAACAGTTTTAGACAGATATAGTCTGCGGATTTTCTTATGCACTCTGCTATTATAATCCACTGTAATGTGATGGCACCTAACCCTTACATACATTGTTGAAATCAACCTTATAAACCTGATTAATGTGTTTCTGGAAAAACTTTATCCAAGAAATATTCCGACATTCTGTAAACACAAGCAAAGGAGGAACTGCATTTGGAACATTCTTCCAAATATTAAGATATGCATGCTTTCCTGGGCATCCTACAATAGTAGCTATGTTCGAACAATTATTTGCGGCGCAGTATTTCACCATTTTCTTATTATTTCCCTTCAAGTGTACTTATATTTATCCGTACTCCTCAATAAGCATGAACTGCTTGCACTCCCGCCGAAGCATCAACTCCCTTTAATGACGGCCGAACAGCGGTTCAATTTTGTACTCGAAACTAGCGCCGTTGGTGTCTCTAGTTATATATTACAAACTCTTTGGTATTTATCCGTCATCTTTGCGCCATCGATTGCTGTTTATGTTTCATTATTAAACAAATGTCTGTATGACGTGATATACAAGGTCAGTTAAAAGTCCCGCACCACCTAAATAACTTTTGAAGCATGTGGTTCAGTGACATGAAACTTGGTATGTGGGGATAACCATATTCTAAGAACTCAATAATGGTATTACCGAGTTTTTTCTACTTCCGGTTTAACCGAAAGTAACTCCAACTCTCTTATTTTAAATGGAACACCCAATATATTTTTATTTTTTATTTTTGAATAGTGCTCATTAAGACCTTTTTAAAAAGTACCCATACTTGATACTTCTGTACAAATTCAGTGTCGCTAAATAAAAAAAAAACAGAAAAGTGTAGGTCTGATGAATAATACGAGCAAAACGCTTCTTTTGTTTACTGTGATTTGACTGTCCTTCGATTATATTCATGGAATATGGGCAAAACGCTTCTTTTGCTTACTGTCATTTGATTGTCCATTCTTTATATCTATGGAAAAATATTTATTGATACAGACTTCTTATTTAAGGAATTGAATCTAACATTCTAGTGGGTTAAATAATTCTGTCTGATGTTGAGCGAAAGGGAAAGAATTCAAATTTTAATGATTTTTGGCTATGGAGACAGACAATGATCTAATGTATGGCGAATTTATTTAATGGAATGCATCCGGATCGCAATCCAATTCCACATATAACAGTGACAATGAAATTCACTGAAACTTGAAGTGTAAAGGATTTACCAAGATCAGGTCGCCCGAAAAGTGCAACTGATGATAATACTTCATTGGACGTTCTCCTCCGAATGTAAGAAAATCCATAAGTACCTACTACAAATTTGGAGTTAGAATCTAATATAACCCAAAGTTCCGAGATAAAAATCCTTACAAGCGCTAAGCAACATCCTTATAAAATGCAACTTGTGCAGGAACTTTCAGAGGACGAGGACAGAAGAATGCAGTTTTATGAATTTTATTAACGATGGAGCGCATTAACAACAATCCGGCTTTTCTTAGACAAATTGTATTCTCAGATGAAGCCACATTCTGCCTGAATGCATTTGTCAACAAACACAATTGCCGATACTGGTTAGACGTAAATCCACAATGAATGAAGGAGAACCACACGCAATAACTTAATGTTTGGGCTGGTATGATTGGTAGCCATATTATTGGTTCTTTGAAATAAATTCATATTTTTTTATTTTGTAATTTGTAAGTATTTTCGAAAGTATTTTGTATTTAAATACATAAAATTGATGTATTTTGTATTACAAATACTTAAAATACTCTTTTCTTCTTCTTGTCCTTCAAGTTTTGGATTTGGATTTGAAGAATGAAATTTTGTCTTATTTGCCTGCCCATTTCAGATATGCTAGCCATACACTTAGTTTTCTTGCCACAACTGATTTCCTTAATGCCATAAAGAAATCTCCAACAGCATCAAGGATCCATCACCCAACACTTGCTAAATGTTCAGCATTATGGAATGTGTCTAGGAGACCCAAATCCTCAGAAATTATATCAGATGTCTTGAAATATTCATTAAAGTTTCCTTGCCCAACTCAATGGAATTCTCTTTATGACTCAATCTCTCAAATATTGCAATTCAAACACGATATAAACAGTATATGTGAAAAACTGGGATTGCCAACCTTCAAAGATGTTGAGTTTCAGTACCTTGAAGAATATTGTGCAGTTCTGAAACCCATTGTCGTAGCCCTTGATTTAATGCAAAACGAGAAGACCTGCTATTACGGTCAACCTTTGTCCACATTAATTTCCCTCAAAAACAGATTAAATATTCTGTTATTTAGCAATCTACGCCATGTATTCCAAGTAACTCCTATCCTAATGAGTTTGCTTTCATCAACATTTAAAGCGATGTTTGATCTGACCCCAGCAGCAAATTGAGCTATTTTGGTAGCTTGCTTCCACCCATCATTTAAGATGAGATGGCTACCTGACACTGCCTCACCAAATGATAAGAAGAGCATACAGAACATGTGCGTGAAATCAGCTGAGCAGTTCTCTGCTACACCTTTGGTCAGTTCAGACAATGAAAACAATTTTTGTGTTTTCAACTCAAGTACAACAGACTTTGAAAAGCAAAAAGAAAAGAACTTATCTACTGCGGAGTATGAGCTCATACAATTCTTCAATGGCAATGACAATGCACTCTAGAGAATTACCCAACAGTGAAACAAGCTTTATAAAGTATACTACAAGTTTGTGTTCCTCTGCGCCTGTAGAAAGACTGTTCTGTTTTGCAGGATTTATTCATTCACCAGCAAGGGGATCCTTATCTGATAAACTTCTTGAGAAACTGGTTTTTTTGAAAGGGAGCAGTAATGATTCATATATAGCATAATTTCATTGCTGACTGGGAAAAGAAGTATGTTCAGTTACAGTTTTTATATAAAATTTCGAGATAAAAATACTTTTAATGTTAATATAATATTTTAGATTTTCAGCAATATTCTTATTTCTTTAGACCAGGCCTGCAGAACTGTAGCTCTTGAGAGCGACTGTTTTCCTCCCCTCTTTTACTCCACCCACCTTTTCTACCTGTGCGGTCACGGCGTTCTAGTTATGCTCGGCTGCATCAACATTCATTCTCGGAGCGGAAGTCGATCATCCCCAATAGAAGTAGAGTGAGCTGACGCCATAGTTCTCCTACTTTGCGAGTTCTGCAGGCCTGCTTTAGACCTACATATTGTATCGAGTATTTGAAATACAAATGTATTTTGAGTATTTGAAATACAAATGTATTTTGCTTAAAGTTTTAAAAGTATTTTGTATTTGTATTTCAAATACAATTTTTTTTAAGTATTTTGTATTTGTATTTGAAATACTTGGATGTCAGTATTTTGCCCAGCCCCGTCTATTTCCAACAAGATGGAACTCCAGCTCACTATGGACAGAATGTTCGTGAGCATTTAGACCAGGTTTTTCCACAACGATGGATTGGTAGGAGATGTCACATAGAGTGGCCAGCTAGATCCCCAGATGTTTTGCCTTTGGACTTCTTTTTGGGCCATTTGAAGTCAGTAGTATATCAACAACTTAGAAGATCTGGAGCATCGAATAATGGAAGTGGTGCAAGATATTCCTAAAGCCTGATTAAATCATTTCTTAAATGGTTTCTATGATCGACTGACACATTGTCAAGCAGCTGAGGACTACCAGTTTGAACGCAGAATTTAGAAGTTGAGCTAGCTTTGTTTTTGTTAAGGAAGGAGTATTTTATTATTTTAATATTCGATACACTTTTCTGTTTTCTTGACTTAGCAACACTGAATTTGTACAGAAGTATCAAGTGTGGGTACTTTTTGAAAAGCTCTGAATGAGCACTATTAAGAAATTATATATATATATATATATATATATATATATATATATATATATATATATATTGGGTGTTCCATTTAAAACAAGAGAGTTGGAGTTACTTCCGGTTAAACCAGAAGTAGAAAAAACTCGGTAATACCATTATTGAGTTCTTAGTATATGGTTATCCCCACACACCAAGTTTCATGTCACTGAACCACATGCTTCAAAAGTTATTTAGGTGGTGCGGGACTTTTAACTAATCCTGTATGTAGAATGTATGAAAGCTATCTAACTTTAGCGTATTTCAAATATTAGGCTACGTCTCATATAATGCAACTATTACAGCTAAAAGATGTAGGGACTTTTAATTTAAAATAGACAGACATAAAACGCACAAAAATGTCAAAAATGGTCATTTAAACACGAAACTAATAAAGGGATAGTTTTAATATCCAAATTCGAAGAAGCTAACAGCTTATAGGCCTACTTGTTTTACAAACTAAATCTCATATAATATGAAAGAAAAAACAGGTTGGCCTTATAAAATTTGTGACCCATTCTTTAGTGTACCTTGAGACTTTTATTCAAAAGGTCCCGTGTTCAAATTCCGGGCAGGGCAACCTGCATGGGTTTTCCACGGTTTGCTCCAGTTACTTACGCAAATTTCGGGTAGAGGCAGGTGCCTCAATATACCAATCTCTTCTACTTTAAAAATAGGCCTACATCACTTAAAATGAACTGGAGATTCGATAAGTATTTCAAACATATCCAGTATAATTTTAAGAGACTGTAATCGAAAATATGATGAATCTTCAATCCCGCTACGCACAACAAACGGGAGAAGAAAAACCTACTTACGTCATTAAAAATAACATCAAAATTGTTGCATGTCACTTTAAACACACTCAAACATCTTCGTTTTTTATATACATACCCAATCAATGATTTTTTCTGGCATTTTCACACGAAATCATCACATAACCCAATGGTATCACCATTTTATTGTACTAGGCGGGAAAGCACTCTTTCTTCGGTCCAGGGTAAATCTATTTCTGTACTTAATCTACCGAAAAGCGTACATTAGGTATATATTTTGATGTACCGAGGTACATATGATATTTCCATGCAGATATTCTGCGTCATCATATTATGAAAGAGTGATGGAACGGAGAAAAATTCTCTCCGGCGCCGGGATTTGAACCCGGGTTTTCAGCTCTACGTGCTGATGCTTTATCCACTAAGCCACGCTGGATACAACCCCGATGCCGGTTAGAATCGTCTCAGATTAAGCTCCATCTCTTGGTCCCTCTAGTGGCCGCCCTCTGCACTACGTCATAGATGTCTATGAACGCAGGACCGAAGTCCATACATGTGTTGAGGAGAGAATTTTTCTCCGTTCCATCACTCTTTCATCATATGATGACGCAGAATATCTGCATGGAAATATCATATGTACCTCGGTACATCAAAATATATATGATATGCGTAATAAATCACTTTGTGATTTAAGACGGCGCCTATACCGTCGGATCCCGGCCAACCAGTCACTTATTCGAGTGCACCTCAACACATGTATGGACTTCGGTCCTGCGTTCATAGACATCTATGACGTAGTGCAGAGGGCGGCCACTAGAGGGAACCCAAGAGATGGAGCTTAATCTGAGACGATTCTAACCGGCGTCGGGGTTGTATCCGGCGTGGCTTAGTGGATAAAGCATCAGCACGTAGAGCTGAAAACCCGGGTTCAAATCCCGGCGCCGGAGAGAATTTTTCTCCGTTCCATCACTCTTTCATCGTACATTAGGTACTTTAAGAGTAAAAGGCATGAAACATTTTTTATTTGAAATATTTTTTTTTAAATATAGTTTTCTGCTTGTATGATTATTTTATTTGCGAATAGGCATATATAATATCCAGGCTTGGTACACTGGTTTCTGACAAATAGATATTATTATTATTATTATTATTATTATTATTATTATTATTATTATCATCATCTTGAATAAAAGGTATTGTTTGTATTATTATATTCTGAAGTTATTTTTCATAAGTTTTCTGAAAACGTAATAATTCAGCATCTGGCACATTCTTTGGATTAAATTAATTTTTGTTAATGTAAATAATCTAATTTACTTGATATTGCTTAACAACATTGCTAACCAATGCTATTAATATATTCCTTAGAACAACCCGATCAATTAATGAAGTTAATCACTATATATATATAGACTTTGCCCTTTTGGCCTCTTTTATTCCTATTCTTATATTTTTTGTGTCGAAAGTATAGGCAACTTAATTCATGTGGGTTAGCACATCCATGCATTTTGGAAACTAATTTTATGAAATATATAAATTAAACCCAAATTCCTTCCATAACTCAACCATAGCGCAACGGAAACAAACCCAACATAGCTCAAATACGGCGGCGTGCGAAGACCTGATTTATCAACGGATCTTAGTTTTAAGCAGCTCTCTGTAGCGAAATTGCGACAAGGGATAAACGTACTTTGTACAGATTTGAGAAACTATTCTCACCAGTGGCGTACACCGAATTTTGTAAAGGGAGTGTGGTCATTAACAAAAATATTAATAATTAAGTATGGCATAATCTTAAGACTTAAAGAGTATCAGTTCACTATGAAAACGGTGTGTTACAGTATGTTGACAAATAATTTAATGCATTATCAATCACTAGACTAATAAAATTTTGTAGCATGTTGTAGTTTTTTCAATCCCACATCATCAATTAATTTATGCTAATTTTCATCGACATATTATCCCTTTCTCATCACCAGAAATTTGACACAAAAAATAGATAACATTGAACATTGTATTATTAAATTGATTTTAATTATGTTTGTTTGAAAAAGAAAAGGTAGATGGAAAGAATTATTGTGCGCTGTAACTCATCACATAAGTCAGCTGAGTAGATGAAGCAGGAGAAGAATGTCAATATGTCGGCAAAACACTTATCACACACACATACGACGAATGTTTTACATGCAATGTATGTAATTTTGAGTATAAAAATGAATGACTATCTCAATTCTAAGCACTAGTTCCAACACTAGTTAATGTTATGAATTTTAAAATGTAGCATATTAACACAGCAATAATTATAAGCTATTGATAAAGTTAACCTTTGTGTTTAGTTTCTTTTATTTTTTATTACACCTAAGAATTTTTAAAGATATAGCGAGGCTAGTGAGACTTTGTTAGCTTGTTAATTCTGTGATTAATTGAAGTGATAGCCAAACGAAGACAGGAAGTTGCAGGCGGTTTCTCTGTTTCGTTTTAAAAGCACAGCCATGGCAGAAAATGCAGTTTCACAAATAATATATGTGGTGGAAAAACAAAGAAGAAATCTGATTGATATACATGTAAGTTTAGATAGATACGACCTGGTTCTGTGCTTTTCGATACAGTCATGAAAATTATTCTCCTAAGAATATTTCCGCTATAAAATATTTATTCGTGTAAAATGTTTAGAAAATGAAATGAGAAATTCCAGGAGAATATCACACAGTCCGGTATAATTGATGCCAGGGCCCGCTACCGGCCGTTCTAAGTTAATAACTATAATTTACAATTAATGTACTTATTTATATAATATATCATTACCTCTCTGCGAGAAGAAAACATATCACTACTGCTTGCAACTTCATGCTTGACACTCTACTGTCTAGAATTGCATTAAACATATGTCTGGAAGTTTTTGCATGAATTCAAAATAGACTACTACTGAAGAGGATGGTAATATTGCTCATGGACATCATGTTAATTGCTTAACAATAGCAAAAACTGCTGTTCTCACACACTCTCATACTAGACAGCAATATGAAGCACATGACAAAACCTATAGAGCAAAAAAGAAGTGTCGCATTCGTCTCTGTTTAAGGGACATGTGGTTATGTGTACGTATGCTACAAGGGGTGGAAAAAATGTGGCGCAATATGAGGTACAGTGATTTAAACTTCGCAAATACTGAATTAGCTACATAAGCAACATTTGTGATGTTACATTTCAACAAATTAATTCCGTGGAACCGTCTAGAGTCGACCTGGGGGTCTAGATTCGACCACTGTGTACACTTTCTAATTGCACGTTCCAATAGAATTGCCCACTAGCTACCACTGCTTGCTTCCAGCTGACTGATAACACTTCCCCTTTCAATCTCGCAAGGTAGTGCCAAACGTATTTTGCGTCCTTGATTATGTAAAATTCATTGTTGACAATAGCAAAAATAGTAACAAAAAAGTACTCTGTCTAACTTTTAACAATTTAGCCTTGTTTAACTGTAATGCAATGCAAAATAACTGTATTTCTGTAATCAGAATTTTAAGCTTAAAACATATTACAACAAAAAATATTTTTCCGTATTATTGAGAGATGTCAGAAGTTGAAGTTGTATTCCAGTACAGAGTCGACCATGAAGGCCTGTGGAATTAAACCATTCGAGCCACAAAGAGTCCTTAATGAACTACCATAATCTGGTATGACAGAGTCTCCAGAATCTCAGTACTCACCGGCACTGTGAGAGAAGCGGTCATCAAAGTGCTCCAGGTCATGATATATGAAAAATAATTGGCTTCCAAGAAAAGGAAAAGGAAAATTGAAATTGAACCAGGAAAAAGTATTGCGAGTATTAGTAGGCCTACTGAAGGCGGAACATCTCAGTCAAATGAAGAAATCTCTCGTCCTGTCTCAACTAAAAAGACAAGAAGAAGAGAAGCCAAGAAAACCACCAAGAAAAGAAAACAGAGAGGATACCAGGAGTCCAGTGATTCTGATGAAGACGGACGACATTCCACTAAAGATTCGTCAGATGAGTGGGTTGAAGAGAAAGATAACAATGATAATGACAATTTCGATGACCCTAAACCAGGGGATCGGCTTTTAGTGAAGTTTCCAACTAAAAATACAATTAAATTTTATGTCGGTTGCATTGAGGAACTGGTTCCAGGAGAAGGACTTGAACTTCGTTTTGTTAGAATTGTGCTGGATTCCAGTTCAAATATACTGAGGTGGAGGATGTGAGTCTTATTGACTATGTTCAGGTAGAAAGAAAACTAAGTGCTCCTGTGTTGGTGTTGATTTTCAGGGTTATGATATTAATTAGGAGATGGAAACTGTATTTTCTGTATATTTCAGGACTATTTTATTAATTACACCTAGTACATTAATGATGTGATAATGTTGTGTGTAGTTTGACGTAATTTTATGTCTGCTAATTAATTAAATATTTTCTATTAAATTTATGAGCCTTAACCTATTTAATGTATGCAGATTAAAATAACTGTATTAAAGTTCGCGTTTTCCTATCCCAAATAACTTTTAAAAATAAAAATAATAAAGTAAATAATAACAAAAACATTCAAAAGGAGATCGATATCGACCGGAATGAGAGCACACATTCATTTACATGTAGGTATTTCTAATATGGTGGTCAACTTAACACCATGTACAGGGTTGAGTCGACCGGCATTTAAAATTTATTTTCCTCAGTGACCGTGAAAGTTCATAAAATTAAAATAACAGAAAACAATCCCTGAGTTGTGCGCTAGAACATACCATTTTCAGTGAAATAGTAGATCGCATTGTCTGTGAAGTAGTGTTAAAAGTACGAAAAAAAGCGGTCGACTCTAGACGGTTTGACAAATTTTCAAATCATAAAAGAAATGGATAAGCAAGACAAACTAGAACTAACAAGAATTTAAGTATGGAAAAATCAACAACATTTCAAAATCTACACGTATAGTGCCGATAACCCGCCTAATAATCCCCTTCATCTAACTTTGTTTGATATACAACCTAAAACTATCATAATTTGTGACTTTCACGCCCACTCCCAACTTTGGGGCTACAATAATGTAAACCAACCTGGAAAAATGATCATGGACCTCCTAAATACTACAACCGCAGAACTTGTCTACAGAAAAGAAGATCCCCCTACTTTGGCACATAGGCCTATCGATCAAAGCGTGGTTGGCTTCGCCGCTGGTGCCTGCCACTAAAAGTGGCGCTCCTCGTCGCGATACCAAGAATTAAATTGCAGGTTTAACACGGCGTCACAGCGACGCCTGTATTTTAGTGGCGCGTTCGTGGCGCTGCTAACGGACGAATGTTAGGCCACCAATTCCTTACACCGCTACGGCAGTATATAGCCTATTGTGTCACAGTGTGTTTTTTTTTTTCTTTTTCGAATATCATTGGTAATTCTTGCTAGAAGCTCTTGAAATGATTTCTTAAACATTCGGAGGGGGGACTTTTTATATTCGTGATATAAATCATCAAATAACGTATGAAATAGTCCTCGATTCTGTCTTTCCAAAACCAATGGATGGGTCCAGACTCTTCTTCTATTTTTACGTCTATTCTTTCTCCGTATCAGCTAAGTTGCCAAAAGAATATCTCCCTTTACGTCCATGTTCACTGGAAGACTGAACAATTATCTACAAAAAATTTGGTATATTAAGCAGCTCTTCACACGCGCGTTCGCAGCGCAACTGAGCCATTAGTGGCTCTGCTAAATGGCCTAATGTAAAGAACTGATTTGCGGTATCATATCACTTGACAATTAAAACGAATTGATCTTTAAATATATGTGCCCGTCTGAGAAGGGACATTCAACGTATTCCTCTTTGCGACTCTAATCGGAACCGTCAGAGTTAGAGCCAGACTGCCACAGTGATGAGCCTTGTTAAACATGATAAAATAATGTACTTTGTACCTTTTTCTACCTATGAGAAAATACGACTGGTAAACACCCGATAAAAATGTGCACCATCATGGTTATAACAACATGCTCACATCATCATCTTCAGTTAAAGAAAAAGAAAACACGCACTTCAGAACGCTACGAATAGCTGGCACGACGATGAACAATAAGAGAGAATAGACTAGACTACTGTTTACGGAACTTATGAGATTGTAATCAAAATTGTGATTGCTACATTTCTTAGGGCATTGCAGATAAGTTTTATTATTAAAATCACTGCATATCGGGTGGTATAAATGACATTATTACCTTAGTTATAACTTTGTTAACTTACTTACTCATGGCTTTTAAGGAACCCGGAGGTTCATTGCCCCCCTCACATAAGCCCGCCATAGGTCCCTATCCTGTGCAAGATTTCTCCAGTCTCTATCATCATATCCCACCTCCCTGAAATCCATTTTAATATTATTCTCCTATCTACGTCTCAGTCTCCCCAAAGATCTTTTTCCCTCCGGTCTCCCAAGTAACACTCTATATGCATTTCTGAATTCGCCCATATGTGCTACATGCCCTGCTCATCTCAAATGTCTGGATTTAATGTTTCTAATTATGTCAGGTGAAGAATACAATGCGTGCAGTTCTGTGTTGTGTAACTTTCTCCATTCTCCTGTAACTTCATCCCTCTTAGCCCCAAATATTTTCCTAAGAACTTTATTCTCAAATGCCCTTAATCTTTGTTCCTCTCTCAAAGTGAGAGTCCAAGTTTCACAACCATACAGAACAACCGGTAATACAACTGTTTTATAAATTCTAACTCTCAGATTTTTTAACAGCAGACTAGATGACAAAACTTCTCAAACGAATAATAACAGGCATTTCCCACATTTATTCTGCGTTTAATTTTCTCCCGTCTCCCGAGTGTCATTTATATTTGTTACTGTTGCTCCAAGATATTTGAATTTTTCCATCTCTTCGAAGGATAAATCTCCAATTTTTATATTTCCATTTCATACAATATTCTGGTCATGAGACATAATCATATACTTTATTTTTTTTCGGGGTTCACTTCCAAACTTATCGCTTTACTTGCTTCAAGTGAAATTTCCGTATTTCCCTAATCGTTTGTGGATTTTCTCCCAACATATTCACGTCATCCGCATAGACAAGAAGTTGATGTAACCCGTTCAATTCCAAACCCTCTCTGTTATCCTGAATTTTCCTAATGCATATTCCAGAGCAAAGTTAAAAAGCAAAGGTGATAGTACATCCCCTTGCTTTAGCCCGCAGTGAATTGGAAAAACATAAGATAGAAACTGGCCTATACGGAATCTGCTGTAAGTTTTACTGAGACACATTTAAATTAATCGAACTAGTATAACTGTGTTAACACCGGAACAAAAGCACGTTCAATGTCAAATTTTGAAAGATTGCGATTTTAATGTATAATCACAAAAGTTTTTGCTTTGCTTTTGCAATGTTTCTGACAAGATTACAGTTCCACGACTTCTTCATCGTGCTGATGAGAACCGAATAGTTCGAAACCGGAGATTCGCAAACTGGGTAAAATATCGTCCCATTTTGTGTATCACAGGCCAAAGCCTTTGGAAAATCCAAAGATTGCAAAGGATAATACCAAATGCAATCAAAGGATTAAACCTTTGGCTAAGATCTGTGAAAACACAAACTTGTATTTTAAGAGTGTAAACTCTATTTGTTGCTTTGCGTTTTCTCTGTTTCAGCTTCAATTCGCCTCTTCAGCTAGAGAAGTGTGGTGACAAAAATTCTGTCGATCACTACTCTAGGACAGAGTGGAGAAGGAAAAAATCTCTAACGAGAAATTCCAAATTGTAGTGGGACAAAATTTTAATTAAAATAAAACGATACATTATTACTTACTACACAAAAGTAGGTAAATATATTCCCTTTATGTACAGTATATGAGCATGGAGGTAGAGATCCATGCTTTCATTACCTCGGCCCTAGAACGAGGTGGTGTGATTGGCACCACTCTCCATCTAAAAAATGAGGTCAAATAATTTACACTAATGGAACTCGTCCTTATTATAAAAATTACATATTTTATTTGAAATAAATACGAATTAAAGAAAACGCATTTTAAAGCTTGAGAAACGATTGTGAGTAGTGTGATTCCTTTTGGTATCCGGAAGGTCTTGAGTCTTTTTCTCATAGAACCATTTTACGTATTGGTCACGTGCGAAATGAGTGATCTAGAATGCTGAAATGGAAATACAAGAATATTTGTGGTAATATACATTATCAGGCAGAGCCATGGTTTAATCAGATGACGGTGTTTCACTGAGGTGATCCGGATTCGATTCCTGGCAGTGCAAGTGAAATTTTTGGTGGACAAAGCGGCTCTGGGACAAGTTTTCTTAGAATATACTTCCGTTTCTCCTCCAATTCATTCCACTATAGTGCCATTATGATTCATACAGTATACAGGGTCTTTCATAAGTAACGAGTCTATCGAAAAATTAACTATTTTGGATAATTTTTAAATTATGTTCATCCTCATGAGAAAGAACCCTTCCCGGTGCCGTACAGTCGATTTGGAAACAAACACCCCCTCCCCTTGCCGCCAGAGCTATTAAACGAAAGAATTGTTAGTGTTTTAATCCTTTATTAAAACACATAAATGTAAAAACAGTTTCAATTGTTGACAAATTATGGTGTACAATTTTCAAAATGTCTTCTGTTCTGCTGAATGCACAAATATAAGCGATAGGCCTATATCAACTCTTCATGGACTCTAGTGTGCGTATCAGGCGTGTTCAATTCGTTCCACTAATTCAGGAATGGTGCGCGGCTTAGTCACATAGACACCATCCTTGATGAATCTCCAGAAAAAGAAATCCATGGGAGTCAAATCAGGAGATCGTGCAAGCCAACGAATTGGGCCTGTGCGACCGATCTACCTGCCTCGAAACACTTCATCTACGGAATAAAGCTTAATTTGAGCGAAACTGTTTCCAAGTTCAAACCAGGTAGCAATTTTTCTCTTCTGCAATAACGTTAAGCGGCTGCGTGACATTTTATCATTCCAGTCTATCACAACAATGTGAATAGACAAGGCCGTGTGCTATTATCGTTGGCGTATAGAAGGTCATGCTCCATGTTATTTTAAGTCCTTGGCGTATAGAAGGCCATGCTCCAGGTCATTTTAAGTTGGCATCAAATGCACATTACACATGGATAAGTAGCTTCCTTTTGCGGGGGGGGGGGATGTTTGTTTCCAAATCGACTGTACGGCACCGGGAAGGGTTCTTTCTCGTGAAGATGAACAACATTTCGAAAAATTATCCAAAATATCGTAGTTGATTTTTCGATAGACTCGTTACTTATGAAACACTTTGTATTACCGCCTCCAGAACTGTCCAACAATATGGCCAGCCTGCATAGATTATCGCCATTGATTCATACGAGTTGAATAGTTCGTAGCCTGATCTAGAAATTAAATTAGGCTTATTCTGAAACAATATTTATTTCTTGACGTAATCCCCCCCCCCCTTGAGATTCATAGAAAATTATGATTTTTCGTGCTTGAATATAAAATGGTCGTTAACAATGGCGGCATTATTGGCATGTTTTCAATGCCATCTATGTGTCAAGCCACTTAAGTTAACTCAAACCCTAAGAAAAGTAGTAGTCAGTGACGTAGCGTGGCTTCCGGAACAAGGGAAGCAATCATACATTTAGTACTATGAACAAACAATATATTTAATTTAATTTTTCAATCTTATGACTTATCATTATTACAAATATTAACATTTGCTAATAGGCCTACATGTTAATTATAAAAGGAACATATGAACGTTTTCGCCTATTACGACATCATCAGATACATCGCTATTACTACGATATCTAAATATAGGTTACATAGTGGAATCGTGTTCAGTCTTAACCTCCTGTGTAGAATCTTATGTATACCCAAACTTGAAAATGTCCACTTAAAACTAGCAATTTATATTATTGAGATCACTATTACAATGAATGAAAATTATGTGACTTTGCTCCATGTTATTTCTCGCTCTATAAAGCACTGATTTTCAAAGTGGAGCAAAGTCACCCTCCCGTATGGGCTATTTTGCTCCACTTTTTAAAAGGGCAGTAAAAGAATTCTGAATTACAAAATCGAAAGAAAGTCATTAAAGTTAGTACCTAAGGTAGTAGACTAAACTTAACAATGGATCACTTTGTGAAATTTTTTAACAATTATTTACTTTGTATTTATTATGTTTTCTTTTAAATATGGTTAAATATTCTAGCAAAGCAGCCTCGTTTTACGGTACTTAAAAAACTAAAATGACATTTATATTATTAAATTTAGGTTAGCTTCAATTTTTAAACAATTATTTACTTTGTATTTATTATGTTTTCTTTTAAATATGGTTAAATATTGCAGCGAAGTAGCCTCGTTTTACGGTACTTAAAAAACTAAAATGACATTTATATAATTAAATTTAGGTTGGCTTCCTGTATTATAATTCTAACAGTATTGTCAGCCATCGGTGTAGCTCAGTCGGCTGAAGCGCTTGCCTGCCGATCCAAACTTGCACTCAGGCGTGGGTTCGATTCCTACTTGAGTTTCTTCCAAGGCTTTCCCCAACTGTAAGACGAATATCAGGTAAGCTATGACAAATTCTCGGCCTCATCTAGCAATTACCAATCTCATCGACGTTAAATAACCGAGTAGTTGATAAACGTTGTTAAATAACCAACTAAAAAGCCACAATTGAGGGGTTAGCTGGAAGAAGGGTGAAATTCGAATTACGGCGTTTATCCGTAAAATGGCTATATGCGTTCTTTGGCGGTATTTCTACCAACCACCACAATATTATGCCTCTACTCCCAATAGATTGCAATAGAGAGGTATTATTGAATTGTGTCCGTCTTCCATCTCATTACTGTGGTTCGAGGACAGGCAAAGATACCTGCAAGGGTGTTCGCGTTGTCTGACGAATGTTCTGATCTATCCTATCTTTCGCCTATTGGAAGCGAATATAACATTTCTGATGTTGAAAGTATCAGTGAAAATGAATTACATACGGAAAGGTAGAAAACGGAAACGGTTTAACAAACTATGAAAGAATAATCTACCAAGCGACGACGAAATTACGGCAAACCTTACACAAGTAGGTCAGGAAAAATGGTGAGAGAAATACAATATTACTATTTATTTTTGTCAGTGGAGAATGGATATAAGGTACTAATAATATAGGCGTATGCAGTGCTATAAAATGTTAGATCCAGGCTAGCAGTCAGTCATTTAGGAACGACCATATTTCTGACAAGTCAGCAGCAAACTATTTAAGCCAGTTGCTGCCAGAAGAAATATGAGATGTCTACAGAGGAACAAGCCATTTTCCACTGAGGATGTTGGGAAACTGGAATCAAAAACCAACAGGATACATTTCTTATGGGATATTTGGAGAGGAGGACCATTAAGCAACGTCAAACAACTGTAAAACCTCAGCACTGAGAATGTTCTTGGGTATACAGTATCATGACTGAGAAGAATTTTTATGCAAGTTCTTTATTCTGTCATTGTTTAAAACATCTAAGAAACGAGTGATAACTATACAAAATATAGGCCTAGTTAAACTAGGCGATACTGTAATGACAGATATGAGAGGCAAACACTTCAGTAGGCCTCACAAGATTCTGCATGTTGTTTATGTTAGGTTATTAGATCGTTATATCTAGCCTTTACTATAGAAATATAGAAAAGTTAACAGTATTGCGGTATTTTCAACCCTTTTCTATGGAAGAAGGGCGTAATTAAAAAAAATTGAATTTTTCTTTCTCGTACAATATTTGAACATTAACCATGGAACTCATTGCAATCAGAAAAGAACGTATTATCACAGTCTAGTATATACAGTCGAGAAGCTCAATACGTAGTAAATATGCAAACATTAGATAGTTGCTCACTACCAGGATCGCTAATATCGCCTCATTACAGGCAATGCAAAATAGTACCATCACAGTCTATTGTTTCTAGCACCCTCAAAACTCAAGCTTCGTGACTGTATATAGTAGACTGTGGTATTACCCTACAGTATATATGAATAGTGTCATATTCCAGCAAGAGATGCAGGGTACAGATAATTTTTGTTAATTATCTCAAAACTATGTTTTCTGAGTTACGCCCTTCTTCCAGCTAACCCCTCAATTGTTCCCTTCTAAGGCATCTACTGTATAGGTAAGTAATGAAATCAAATTTGCATAATTACAGACTTTTTAGATACATTTGTTTGGTTTTTCATGTCTTAATTCTAACATTGCCGTCCTCTTCCGATGTCCTTATAAAAAGTGTGTTTGTATGTATATATATATGTATATATATATATATATATATATACACACACACACATTGCTGTCCTCTTCCGATGTCCTTATAAAGAGTGTGTGTGTGTGTGTATGTATGTACTGTACATATAGACACACACACACTCACAAACACTTTTTATAAGGACATCGGAAGAGGACAGCAATGTTAAAATTAAGACATATATATATATATATATATATATATATATATATAGTTCACACAGAGTGAACCGTAAGTAATGTCATTAATTCTGGTGGATTATTCCTTTAGTAGAGACCAACAAAAAAAAAAATTCAAATACCATTTGCTGTATTTTGAATAGCTGTCCAGAAAAATGTGCATTTTAAAATACCGTATATGAATTACGAGATTGTGCAACGCTGTGTAATCAGTAGAGAGTGCACATATGACTGTGTTGCTCTGAACAATCCTTTCACCTGGCTTGTTACGAACAAGGAAGTTGAAGGTCATTATCACGTACATTGTTTTTGAACTCTTAAGAAAAAAGACACATTATATAACTTTTAATTTGTGTTTAATCTGTGTTAAGAGAGCGGAGAATGAACACTGCTCATTTCACGTTAAATAAAATATTGAAAAAATTAAAATAAACTCTACAACCTAATTTTAATTAAATGTTCTGAAGACACAGATAAGATACGCTCATTTCAAACTAAATTAAAATTAAGACATATTTCTACTCTCCCATTTGAAGTGAATATTCTAGAGGACGCAAACAATAATGATGCTTATGTCACGTTATAAAAACAAAATTTTAAACATTTAAAACTCTAAAAGGGAAACATATAATTAAGATACGCTTATTTTACGTTAAACTAACTAAATTAAAAATATTATTTTTAACACTTCCATGTAATTTTAATTAAATATTCGGTGAACACAGACAATAAGAAAAGCTTATTTTATGTTACACAAATCTAATTAATAATTAAAAATAGAAACAGTTCCCTCCCATTTTAATTTGTAAAGTAGTAACCTGTAAACTTACATACAAGAAATTAATTTCCCTTAAAAGCAATTTTGTGTGTGTGTGTGTTAGGTTTACATTTCTCGTTCTCATGCATCTCTCGCATTACGCGGGCTGCATCTCTCCAGCAGGCAATAACCTTGACAGGGTTGCCAGAGTCCATAAAGTTTTAAAATTCATTTGCAGAACGAAAAGTTACATTTGGGATCAAATTTCTGCAAATTTTAAGTCATTTATCATCATAATACCTGCTCTCTAAATTAACTGAGCATATCGGGAATTAATTCAATAGCTTTTACAAAATACGCTATGAAGTGTTTCATATAAAATAATTTTTTTCTCGAAAGGAAGTAAAAACGAGCAAAATTATATCAAACTTTTTTGTTTGAAATATTAAAAAAAAAAAACTTAAAATTAATACCATTACATGCGGTTCATCCTGTATATAATAGCACGTGCTGTTGTCAATATCGCGGAGAAACGTCAAAAACAACCTCAGAAAAAGCATAATGCTTCTGTATCTCTATGTCTCCCCTTTTCCCCAGGAACCCACTGTGGGGGGAAAAAAAAAAAAAAAAAAAAAAAAAAAACAGGATGAGCCAAATGACCTCCTCTGACCCCCTGAAGGCATCCATGTTTCCTACACTTGTGTAATAAGTAAATGTTTCCTACACTTGTGTAATAAGTAAATGTGTCACTTCAGTCATTCACAATATCCTGAAGAGTTTATTATTCATGTATGATATCCTTGTTGTTATGAACTTACCCACGTTGCAGCTCAGCGAAGTGACAGCAGATGCAGTTGCTGGTGCAGGAGAAACTACTGTAGACAAACTCTTCAATGATGTGAATAAGTCCATAAAATACATTAGATTACCTACTAGTTAAAGTCCTATATCTTCATATCATATCCTCATGCTCACACGCAATAACAAAATTATTTTCTTCATTACAAAATCTGCAATATGACACACTATATCGAACCTTTTCATTGCTTAAAACTTCCATAAATAAATTTTCTACATAATATAAAGCACCATGATAATGTTTAATGACGATTTTCCATCTAAATTAATTTATATATCCAATTTGAATTTAGTTACATTTTTAACTGCTTTGCAAATTTAATCCTTAGCTTACTCTCTATAAAAACTGAGCAGCAAATGATAAAAGAGCGAATTAATATAATTTCTATTCTTATTAATCACCTTATATTCGGATAATTCTGTATCTACCGCAATCCTTCATGAATGCAATTTTAATAGCAACCCTGCAGTGCCTGGAGATATACTCCACAGTTTTAAAATTACTGCCATAAAAGGCGTAAGTACATTTCAAACACTAGAACATGGACTTTAATGATGTATCATTCATTACTTGGTAATCTGTACAAAATGCTAATTTATAAATCATGATCATTGCACTATGATTGAAAACACTGGTAAACTAACTAATTATTTCTGGTAACTTTTACTTCGATAATTTTTTGTTTCTTTAAAATACAATTTTGTCGATCATCATCATATTATTTATCACTCTGAATTGTGTTTTCATTAAAATTTTGAGCTTATGTTTAACAGTAGGAAGTTGCAGCAAACACAGTATCCCTCCAACAGCAGTGTCACGCAACAATACGAAAATCGTTAATGAAATAGGCTACAATAAACTTTGAAAGCATGTATATATATATATATATACAAATAAAATTGGCTCGATTTATGGAGCATTATAACTAGAATATCGATATCAGTGCCATTAGATTCTGGGTTCACAAGTTAAATCAAGTCAACTGACAAATGTAATTTTAAAGGTACACATTGAGGTTTACTTAAGACAGGAAGTAAAGTTGAGGGTCTTGTGTCACAGATGAACACGTAAAAGGAAGCTGTCCCTAAAGAGAAGGTTCCAAGCAAAATTCATAATCCATTTCTCAACGTCCAAATCTGAAGGTAGAAAAATGGATCCTCGTTAGTGGCTTATGTGCTCCCTCCGCCTGCAATGCATACTAACAATCTAGAGATTGCTAACAATGCATACTGCAAATACACAATGTTTGGTTCCTTTTCTACAGTCTTCAAATCAGTGTCATATGAGCAAGTATGCAATGAGTTAAATGCTAGAGTTCACTCAACATTTCAGACTTGTAATAATCATAGTTACATAATAATATATTTACTACAGGGCTTCTATTACACCGCTGGCACGTTTTGCTTCTTGGTGGCTGGGCATGTCGCAGCCAGCTGCACTTTTATGTTAACCCCGGCTACTTAAAGCGTGTATAAAATCATATCTTATAGAACAGTGATCGTCATCTCGACTGAAAACGGGCATGGGCGCTAAGCACTGCTTCCGTGCAGCGCAAGCGTGCATTACCTCGAGCTCGGCATTATACAACCCTATCTCCCGTTCAGTAGCGGCTCTTGACAGAAGCTAGCTGCAATGTTGAATAGAAGTAGTAGACTATGTCTCAACAGTCGTCAGGAATTTCATTCACAGTTTCAGGAGTAGAACGTATGATGTCAGATTTTCAGATTTCAAGATTTTCATAGCCTAGCGTAGGGAACTTTTCCAAGAGTTTCGTTTCCAAGAAAGTACTAGTTTCAAAGAACAGTTCAGAAATAACAGCAAGCGTCTGACATAACGTAATAATCACCAAAATTTTATATTGTTTCGGAACTAGTTCCGTTTTCAAAAATCTTAGACCATAATGCAATTCGAACCACGACAGCTGTTACAGTCAGGTGTAACAGTAATTTATACAAACCATAAAACATCGCAATAATTTGATCATTCCTCCTGTTAAATAAGGGATATTACTACTAAGTTACGTGATATTAGTCTCTATTGAAGCTTCTTAATTTATTTGTAATAAACATTGAGATTAGTTGGGCTACATTTACACTGTTGTTACCGTAGTCATTCATTCATAGTATTTTGCCCAAGGGCAGGTATTTCACTGCAAATCCAGCATTCTCCAGTCTTTCTTTTTCTGCCTTCCTCTTAGTCTCCGCATACGATCCATATAATATCTTAATGCCATCTACCATCTGATATCTTCTTCTGCCACAAACTCTTCTCCCGTTCACCATTCCTTCTAGTGTATCCATCAGAAGGCAGATATGTTACAATATACAAATTTTATAACCCAATACAGTGGTATATAAATTTGTGTATTTTTTTTTTCATTTTATATAGTAAAAGTGACACTGAAATAGTAATAGTAATAGTAATAGTAATAATAATAATAATAATAATAATAATAATAGGCACAATCTCACAATTTGACTTTCTTTTCATTCTTATTGCTATATTAATAGCAAACAATGTAACTGAAGTTGATTCGCCAATCAGATTGATTATTTAATATTGAAACGCGCCCTGCAAATTTATTGTAGTAAAAAATGTCGCTCTCCTTCCAACATACTCGATTCTGAAGGAACTACTGTACACCCAAGGAGAACATTTAGGCTGGAACTGTCATGGTCTCTGAGAGAGTATCTGGAGTGTTCCAGACAAGATAGTTGCACGGTACGTAACACAGTACGCCAGTTCCTATGAGAAAGATTCTGTCAGAAACTCCTACTGTTATTTTGGAACTGAGTGTTCTGACCTATATTTCTTTCTTTGGAACTGTTATTTTCTCGGTACTGTTGTTATTTTTCCCTATCTCTATCTCTATCTCTATCCATCTACTGTGGATGTAGATGGTGCTCCTGCTTAGCTTCAGCTAGAAATGACAGACTGATAGTGTGATAATGAACTGAAGATAATATATGTACTACTGTATAAAAGCAGGAAAAAGTCTGTGTGATTTTTATTCACATTTTCCATTAGTCAGATTTCTCAGGCTTCATCAGCAGCTTTCGACAGACTGTGCATGTTCGGATCCACATACATATACGAACATTGTTTTCTCTAATGAAAATAAGTAAATCCCACCACAGAACTAGCTAATTCATCTGACTACAATCTACAACATTTTCTGAGTTCACTGCTCAGATCATGGTGCATAATATTGAGCAATGAGTACGCAATAAAGAGGCTAAAAAATCTCGTAAAATTAGCATTACAGAAGATCAGGAAATATTTTTACTAATGGTCATGCATTAACAAAATGAAAAGAAAAAGTAGAAATTAAAATGCAGTATAGTATTTAGTTTATTCAGCTTTAATTTCGTCCCTAACTTATCAACCAATTGCTTTCATAAATGTAAATACCAGTATTAGGCATTCACATTACTTTAAGTTTAATTTGATCAGTATGAGAAACATTTATTATCACGAAAAAGCAGCCACCATCGCAAGCCTCCGCTTTGCCCGCGGCAGCGAAACACGAGCGCAGCGGGCTTCAGAGCTGCCTGAGATGACGTCACAGGGCATCGAGTTGACGACCACTGTTATAGAACATACCTGCACAAACAGCGCTCAACGAGCGCGCGCGAGCTGTGTTTACCGCTCGCCGAAACGGAGAGGAAGATACGTCAGAAGACATTAGACTTGCTATAGGTAGAGGAGAGGGAAACGACCCCTCAGTTATCTAGTGGAGTGCAGTGTGTAGGCTTATTCTCAGTAACTGTTTCACGTTGGTTACCTACTGCTACAGTACAGGATGGAGGAATCTAAAGACGGAACGTAACATTTAACGCCGTATTCATAGACATTCTTAGCGCGGGCTTCCGGTGGATGATCAGCGAACTAACGTTTTTCGTATTCATAAACCAGTGTTAGCGATACGATGTGATATGAATCCTGTACAAGTAAACAGTCGATAGTCGGGGCTATTTCAGCACGCTCGTAGCGCGGGCTAGCGAAATGTCTATAAACAGCACCCTTAACGATTTACAGCTCGAACTTACTAATCTTCAATGTGACCTAAGAGCTAAAGATCGTTTAAATAATACTACTAGCTTGGTCGAGTTTTACAAGACTAAACATTAGCAATAATATCCACGACTACACAGGCTGGCTGTGAAAATGATTGCTATGTTTGGCTCAACATTTATATTTGTGAGCAACTGTTTTCTATAATCAACTTTTATAAAGGCAGGCATCGAACATCTGTAACTGATGTTTCATTACGATCAGTAGGCTACTGTTCCTTTCAGCTGCCAACAGCATAAAACCTCGTTTTGATGTACTGATAAATAAAAATATAACAAAATGATATTGTACATTTAAGTAGCTATAGAATTTCTATTATTTCTGTAAAATAAATATTTTTTTATTAATTAATAATAGTGCAAGATAGTTTTGCAAACACTGAACGGGAATTCATTTCATAAACACTCTTACTAGTACTGTATTTCCTTTTGTGTATATTTTGTACGAGATCACCCCTTCTTCCAGTCCACCCTTATACAGAGCGCAAACCTTGTGCAGGCCTGTTAATAGAAGATACTGGAAATGTCCTTCTTTGGCTAAAAACAGATGTTGTATCAGTAAAACACATTCTGACTGACATGATTAAGGTCGTCTACTTTAATGTTTATAATTTCATTTGTTCTACCGGTATATACGATATTAATAGCCTCACAATAATTAAAATGCTCAATATAAGAACAGTGAAGAGTACACAAAGTGTGTTCTAGTCATAAAAAAATCGGATCGATTTGTCTTGTGCTAACAATATACCAAACTCCAACTTTCCTAACATGAAGAGGGCATTCTTGTACACGATGTGGATTTTCAGAACACTAATAGCTAGTGTTTTGATTGTTTACATGTTCAGTCAGGTGGAATCATGCCTCATCTGAAAAAAAAAACCGAGCTGTGGGTCGACTAAATCTTCAGCCACTGATGGAAAAACCACTCACAATAACGCACTCGTGCTACTGGATCCCCTTGTTGTAAACGAGGAACACTATACAATTGTAAGCTTTAGTTTTAACAATTTTGTTGCTTTATGTGCAGAAGACACTGAAACTTCAATGTGTGCTAATTTTAGGAGTGTTTTTGTTGGCGACCATTCAAGATATGCACCAATTTGGTCTAATTATTTGTCCTCTGTTAGAACTTTACAATTTTGTGTGTGTGTGTGTGTGTTTTTTTTTTTGTTGCATTGAATCAGTAGATTCATATCTGTTCACAATATTATGAATTGCAGTTCTGCATTGACCAGGGAACATCTGAATAAATTCTACACGAACACGATGGCCTGATTCGTATTTATAATGCACTTTATACATAAAAATGCGTTCCTCTAGAGTCAGCAGTCTAACCATCTTCGTGAACGAATGTATACTGTCCCAAGAGAACGCAGCATATTTATACTGGGGGAGCGCTGCTTGCAGCTGTGAAGCAAAACACTGTGCCAACTTAGTACATATAATAGAAGCCCTGTAGATGGGCTTAATGGATATTAAATTCTTAAAATTAAGGCATTCTCTGGAACAAGAACTTAACTACAAATCTTCAATTTGAGATGCAAAGCATCAAGTATTTTAGATTGGTATAATAGCATTGTGCAGAATGACATTCAAATGTCTCTAGAGGGAGCTGTGTTCATTGGAGAGAAATAATATTTTGCTAGGACGAAGATATACAGTATTAAGTATCTCGGCGTCACATTTAATGATTCCCTAAATTTTGATTCAAAAGGTACAATTCAGAATCTACACAAAAAACTCGATTTACTGGCTTCTACACCCTTATTGAAATCTGAACAAAAATTTCTGGTTTTAAACACATCTATTTATACATCGTTGATTTATCCCTTCCAGACCGCAGAGCCGAACAAAATCCCAATTTTTCTTCAAGACAGTGATAAACTTATCAGAAGTGCCCTAAAACAAATCCCACAGCTCCCAACGGACACGCCAGACCATATGCTTTATTCAGATATGAAGTGTAAAGGTCTTGGTCTCTTCAAAGCAGAGTGGGAAGCCCATCTTCAGCACGCTAATACTTGTCGTGTCCTTGCACTGTCAGCCAATCCCTACGTCACAGCCACTCGAGATGTCTTTAGTGAAAGCACCGAATGCGTCAAATCTTTACAGTTAACCGAGACATCCGACGTAACTAAAGACCCACGAACCAGTTTGTATGACGCTCGACGTATGAGGAAAAAACTGCGAGAATAGGAATTAGAGGTGTGGGCTAACCTACCTCAGAAAGGTCTTGGCGTAGAGATATACAGCGAGTTTACTCCGGCGAATTCCTGGGTACGACATCGACATCGTGAAGGCTTAACCTCTAGCGAGTGGTGTGAAGCTATTAAAATGACTGCACACATGTCTTCCGTACATTCCCTTCCGGGCAGGACTCGAGACAACATCCTCTGTTGGCGATGCCACAGAGAGCCAGAAACACTTGCATATGTCCTGGGCTCTTGTCCGCACGGTGAAGTACCCCGTAACTCACGACACCATAAATTCGTTCGATGATCGCCGAACAGTTTAGATCAATAAATTTTGAAGTATTCGAAGAAGTACACGGACTGACAGACAATGGCAGTACAAGAAGAATAGACATGACTGCCATCCCACCGTTAAATTTGAAAAACAAAAGAGCCAACCTGAAGATGTAAATAGGGTAAAAAAAAAACGACATCTATGTACGTACCGTTCCATATTTCATGGGCAAATATGGCCTACAACAAATTGAAGTAATAGGCCTTATGGTTGGAGCATGCGGAACTATTCCCGGTTTCTTCTTCCAGACCTGGCAACGTTTTGGCCTATAGAGGAAGGCAATTGACGACATCGTTCTTGCAGCTCTGAGATGATCCATATTTCTACTCCGAAACCATCTCTACGGTCTACAGTCATCTTTAAATAATTCATTAGTATCTAATTATTTATTCAATCATTTCTTGTCATTGTTGTGTGACTCCATAAAACTTAAACATACGTATACTATTTATACTTTCAACTGCCTATTGTACAATATGCTTTGTCTTTGTGGAAGCTTGTTAATACAGGGAGCTGTTATCGTTTAGATAAATAAATAATAAAAAAAATAATGATTCAATATTTGCTGGAACACCTTAACTTTATCATCCTCAAATGGTTAAACGAAATAAGAGAATAGCATGGGAAAATTAATATTCTATCATAAACCTCAGGTGAAAGAAGGAATGGTGAATGGAAAAAAAGTTCGAGACAGGAGAAAATATCAGATTACAGACAACACTAAGATATATGGATCCACAGCTGTGGAGTAAAGGTTAGCATGCCTGACTGTGAAATGAGCGGGGTCAGGTTCAAATCCTGGATGGGGTAAGTTACCTGGTTCAGGTTTTTTCTGGGTTTTCCCCAGGTTTTTAAGAACAAGTGCTGAGTGGCTTTTGGCGCTGGATCCTGGACTCATTTTCACTGGCATTATCAGCTTTACATCATTCAGACACGACAGCTACAAGAGTTGAACAGTTCATACATCGTCGTAAAATAACCATAAAAAAAGATATATGGATCGTATGTGGAGGCAAATAGGAAGATGGGAAAGAGGGGAGATTGAAGAATGCTGGGTTTGCAGTGAAGGATCTGCCCTTGGGCAGAAAACTATGAATGAATATTATATAAAGGCACTACCGATTGACTGCAAAAATTGTATCACAACTATCATACATAGGCCTGTGCGTCCATAGAAATAATGTGACAGTAAGAAAAACAACACAATGTATATTGGAAGAGATAATGTATGTGCTGAAAGTAATATGAGCATTAGGTTTATGCACTTGAAGAAAAACATTTTCCATACACAAGGCTTAAAAACAATATATACACATATATTTTAAAAATAAAGTAACAAATTATATATCCAAACCCTTTATACATCAACTCATGAAGTACAAAACAAACATTAAATAACTATATTAAACTAAGAAATATACTTTGAAGCAAATGGTTTGTGACTTGACAATAATACTATTGTATAAATGTGATGAGAGGAAGTGGAATGAGCTTTGTCAAAAGTACATAAAATGCCTCATATAAAACAACAGGAACAAGTGACAAACAGTGCCTGTTCTTTGTAGATACAAAATATTTTCTAGTGAAGATAATCCCTCTTCTAAATAAAACTTGATATTCTTTATTAGCTGCAAATTAGACACTGAAACAACTTCTTTAAACTATCCAAGCATATGTCTATGATGTCCATTGATAAATGTAACTAGAAATTAATTTTCAACTTCAATAACTTTGTAAATTATGGAGTGATAAATCATAGACACACCTAACTATCACTGAACCAGAATACGTTGCATCTATACAATTTGAAGGTACAGGAATTGAACAATGTCTTTTTTAATTACATTCATTCCATCCCATTCATATACTACATAAAAATCAGATTGCACACGAAAGCAATTCACCATTCATTCATCACTGAATGTGGAACATTATCACAATAAATTGCAGACCTCGTTACCTTACCTTCAGTGTTTTCACAGTACCATAATGAAAGAGGAGATGACTTCGCTGAAGAACCATTGTCGTATGTTTAAACATATAAGAAGCGTAACACCATCATATTTTATAAATACATTTTGCTTCTCACGTTCCTGATGTCTGATTTCAGAATTTTGTTCTGGCTCTCAAACATATAAAATATATCATACATTTTTCATCTACGAAGGTGTGAGCCTAGCCAAAGGATCGACCAGGCTTATTATAGCTGCAACTGATGATATAACTCCAAGAAGACCAACAGCTCCAGGACTTAACCTCATATAACCTAATGCAGTCAATGGAATCATTAGATCACAGCCATTCTTCACTGTGTCTACAACCACATCCTTGTGCTCGTGTACAAATGTGACCGCTCGTAAACTGAGAGGTAGTGTTTTACGGGACACACCACCGGCCAAACATGTGCGACGTAGACCTTCACTTGTTGGGATGCCTAGGCGACGACCTTCCCGCTCAAGAATGCGCCATATCTCGTACACATCACGCACAAGATTCATTGTGATCGAGTACAGCCAGTACTTGTTGGCCACTCTACTCCATTTTTCGTTATTGATATTCACCAGCCCAGTTCGACCAATCCACAATATATGGTCCGCCAAGAGAAACAGTGCATTGGCTATCTTGGATAATGTACACGTTATCCGCACTGTCAAGTCTGGATAATGAATAGATGAAAAAGCTCCATACAGCATGTCCAGGAATCTACCCAGGCGTAACACTGCAAAATACATAAAAAAACTAACCCTGAAAACACATGAAAAAATGCAAACACTTCTTCTTCCCTCCAAAGGCAAGAAATGGCTAAAAAGTTCTGCACATGAGGTCGTATCTTTTGATACAAAAGATATGAGAATGCTCTACATATGCACATCATAAATAATCTTACTAAATTGCATCAATCCAGCTTAAGTATGTGCTACACAAGAGTGTAAATAAATATAGAGCCATGTTATTATAATATGTTAGAGCAATTGAAACAATGTGCCATTACTGAATCTTTTACAACTGAAAATGCCACCTACAGACCTACAAATATTCATTAATTGAAACAAACATACTTTCTCACGACTACTCTCTCTCTCTCTCTCTCTCTCTCTCTCTCTCTCTCTCTCTCTCTCTCTCTCTCTCACTCAGACTTGCAAATTCACATGAAACAGCTATCCATATACCATAATCACTTCTAATAATTTTACTGTTTATAAATTGCTATATTTAAAATTGATATTTCACAATCAGTGATTTATGTTCAAATTCTGTCTAATTCTAGGAACACTTCGAGAAGTGGAAAGAATTAAACACTTAAGAAATTTGAAACAGTCACAAGAAATGAAATTCAATCTATGTAGGCCTATCAACGTCATCACTAGCGGAATGAACAGAGATTGCAGAAATTCACACTGCAGTTGAGAATGTCCTTCCCCACCTCCCCAATATTCCAATAATAGAATATTTAAAACAATTATTTTTAAAATCACAATACAATTGTATACCTACGTCTCTCATTGATTACTAAGTGCTGTGTCTGTTAACTATTCTTGGTCTGGCTAATTGTCACTTCCTTAGGATAACTACTTGTTTAATAACAAAGTACAATCCTCTCTAAAGTAACGTTGTATTGTTAGTTTCAAGGAATGGACACCAAAGCAAATTAGCAATCTTCACAAATTTGTCGTCAAGTGGTGGCAGTCTTAATCCGTCAATCAATACAGATAGTGCTGTTGAGTGTCTCTATTGTCAAATGAACCTTTGTTTGAGACAGGTAAGGAATTAATACAGATAACACAAGACCTCCACAAAGCCATCTTAAATGAACGGTTTATTCATTATGTTTGGAAAGGAACGGTCTTGAGGTTGAAGAATGAGATGTCTTGCAGTTCCATGAGTCATAAAAGTTACAGAATGTAATAGTCATCAATCACTGAGAAATAATATGAACCAACAGCTGTAGTTACTGAAAATGATGTAAGAACCATAGGAAAAAGACATGTATGTTACAAGTAATATGCAAAGCTGGCTTTCAGATATAGCTCTCTGTGAAGCTAACGAATAATTTCAAGGGAAAAATTGCTCTGGGGCTGGGTATCGAACCTAGGATCTTTGGCTGAGTGCACCAATCATCTACCAAATCAACTACCCAGGAACTGTGCCAGACACAAGTTCAAATTTTCTCTTTTCCCTTTTCACTTTTCGTTAACAGAAAACCACAATTTAAGTCACAAAGAGTTTGTGTGCACTCAATGTTGGGTCGTTGACGTCTTGTCAGCCCACTTGAGGTATGTAGATATAAGGAGAAAAATTTAGCTGGTGTCTGATACAGTTCCTAGTAGCTCAGTCGGTAGAGCATTGGCGTGCTCAGCCAAAGGTCCCCGTTCGATACCCGGCCCCAGAGCAATTTTTCTCTTGAAATTAATAATTACTTTATCATAGGATTCCCATAATAATTAAAAAACCGGGGCATGTTAAAAATTAAGAAATTCGAAAATAAAACATCACATGTTTAATTTTAAATAAAACAGTAAGTACTGGCATAACAATACACACATTAACATAAATAAAAGCCACGGGCATGACTCAGGCGGTAGCATGTTTGTTTGCACTTGAATAATCAAAACATTTATTTCCGCAAAAATCTCGAAATTGATGTTTTGCAGTATCACAATACTTTTCTCTCTATGCTTTGTAAAAAAAAAAAAAAAGTAAACATGAAGAAAATAGGGAGGAGTAAAAGAAGGAAAAAATAAAGAATTAGATAAAGAAGAATGTAATAAATATATAGGAAAAAGAAGATGTTTGACAACAAAAGAAATAAGTATATAGGAAAAAGAAGATGTTTAACAACAATGAAACTGTACTGTTTAATTTATATTAAATAAGACATATATTGTAATAATTTCATATTTACGAAAATCGGCATTTAAAAGTGGCAACCATGGTAAAATATAAAGACACTGCTTTGGTTAACTTACGCATAAAATGGGTTATGAATTAAATCCTAATTCTACTACAATAAAACACATCTCGCTTAGCCTGTAGGCTTTTTGACTTAGAATATTCGCAATGATCGACAATATTCTTTCGATTTCAAATGAAGACGTACTAATTTTTTACAAGAAAATATTTCATGTGTATCATTCCCGGATAAATTTAATCGTATTAGTGATGCTGAAAATGTGCATTTCCTTGCAAATTTCAAAAAATATTTTTTTGCAGTATCACAATATTTTCTTTTTACACAGTAAAGACATATGTAAGAGAACTTTTTCCATAATTCATTCCCTCAGACACTTAACCAACGTTTTACCTCTAAGCCTAAAAAAGAACTTGATCCAAACTTTAATGATGCCCCACTTCGATTATTGCGATTCTCTATTCACGAATCTAAATATTGATCTTGTCCACAGACTACAGTGTGTTCACAATATCTGCGTTCGTTTCGTTTGTAACATTAGAAAATTCGATCATGTAACACCGTCACTAGAACTATTATCTTGGAATCCACTTAAAGAGAGAAGATTCTTCAACTCCCTCTTATAACTATTTAAAATCATCCATACCCTCTTACCTAGCATCTCGTTTTGTTTACCTTTCACTACCTCGAACCTGGAATATGTACCTTCTCTCTATTCCTCTGCACAGAGCATCCTTCTACTCATCATCTTTCAGCATATCGATTCCACCCCTCTGGAATTCTCTCCCTGACCATGTAAGAGACTGTCAGACAATATCAAAATTCAAATTTAAATTAAACATATTCTAGTCCATGAAATTGCTTGTTGAACACCTGTCAGATTGCGCAACTTCGGCTTAACCTATGACATATAATAAATATTGTAACTATGCTGTTGCGAAGTTGACAATTAATATGTAATGTAGGCCTATTTCTTATTATTATTATTATTATTATTATTATTATTATTATTATTATTAGTTATCACTATCATCATTGCTATCTCTGTTTTCCTTTCTTTTTTTGTATTAGCTGGATGAGAGCTCTATAGTGTTCTTTTGAGCCTGTTGACTCTTTATAGGGCTTTAATTTAATTTGTATTATTTTCATCAGTGTTATATTTCTTTTTTGTATTTATATGTGTTATCTGGTAGCATGGAAGAGAAAGCCTTATGGCCTTAATCCTGTCAGATTAAATAAATAAATAAAATCTGTCTATGAGGGAACCTTTATAAGAAGAAAACCTGTCGACACAGAAAGAAAATTTCAGAACTGAACAACTTGACTTGCATACATGAATTAAACGAAACGTAAATAATATACTATAATACTGTACTGAAAAAAAGTAGATGGCCTTCAATATGTTACAGCACAGTTAATAGTAAAGGAAAACAATACTCTACTTTCAATACTGTTTTTGTGTAATATTCTTACACTGAAAATAAATTTTTAGAAGTTTTACTACTTCACTGAGTGTGATGGAAGTGTTTTCTTGTGCTTAAAATGTCTTTATAATTAGGATCAATGTTAGTTATCGTCAATCTCAAGTCTGTCGCAGCAATTACTCTGTTCCTTTTAACAGTTTTGATACACGAAAAAGTAAAAAACGCCTGCTCAGACAAGTAAGTCGTGAGAAACGTAATTAAATGTTTCCAGGCTTGTTCTAAGAGTTCTTTATTTCTGCATAAACTTTCAGCCAAAAATAAAAAAGTTGACATGCCTTAACAATTTTTCCAAGCAATGTCATACAATAACTCAATAAGCAGATATTCATTTTCGGTGAGATTGTGAGTCTCCATGTTGATTAACTCCCGCAATACCAAGCAGGGTATTCTGGCTACCTAAGCTATAAAATCAGTGTATAAAATGAATGTGCGCTACAACAGGCATTTGTGACTTCGTGGTTTTGTTAAATAAGCTTCTCACATTACAACAATTCATTGTATAGGTACTTATTGTTTTATATTTTTGTTGGTAATACTGTTTAAAAACCGCCTGGGGCAGTCAGATTACCCCACTTGGCATGGTATGGCATGTTTCCTTCCTCTTCTCGGAAATTTATCATTATTATTAATAAATTTTATTTTAGTTGTTTTTATGTTGTATTGACGGACGGATGGACGGTCAGATGATTTGATGAACACGGATGGAGGGACACACAGGCAGATGAAGAGGACAGACACATGAACAGACAGACAGAGGGGTGGACGGACAGAAGGATGGCGGATGACAGGGGCGAACAGACGGACTGACAGAGGGATGGACAGACAAATGGATGAACAGGCAGATAGATAAGATAAGGTAGGTAGGTAGGTAGGTAGATGGTAGGTAGATAGATAGATAGATAGATAGATAGATAGATAGATAGATAGATAGATAGATAGATAGATAGATAGACAGACAGACAGAGAGACAGATAGACAGACAGATAGATAGATAGATAGATAGATAGATAGATAGATAGATAGATAGATAGATAGATAGATAGATAGATAGATAGATAGATAGATAGATAGATAGATAGATAGATAGATAGATAGATAGATAGATAGATAGATAGGCAGTTGATGTGTTTTATTTGTGTAGAAAATTATTTGCAATAAGGGTCCGAAGTTTTAATTTTCATATATCTCCAAACTCATTTTATGACTTATCTCCCTTTACCCAAACATCACAGATATAATGTCACTAAATAATAAAAAATTGCTTAAAATATCTAAAAATATATAAAAATTTACTGAGGTATTTTAACTACCCCCCTTGGTAGAAGGAAGGTACTGAAAAACTTGGGACCGGGAGGGTTACAGGAATTTTGAATACACAAATTTGTTAGAATTGGGAACTGAAAAATAAAGTTCATCTTCATCCATATTATAACGACGTGTAAGCCAGTGATCAGCTATAGACAAAACTTATCCGAACGAATTTATAGGCTAATTCACACGGGGATAGTTTACAGGAGTCAAGTGCTTGGAGCAAGTCGACTTTCCTTCAACTTTCTCCGTGTGATATGGTCGAGACAGTCAAGTTGACACTTGGCGGTCAAGCAGAATTTGAGTTGACGACCCGTCAACTTTTGTGTCCACTTTCCCATCATGTGACCAACTTGACTCCACTACTTCCCGCGTGTGAATGCGAACTTGTAGCAACTTGGCAAGTAGAAAGTTTGTAGTTTTAGGCCTATTGTCGAAGTAAATTAATAATAATGAGCGCCCTTAAGTGGAATTCAAACGATATCATAAAGTTTTTGGAAGTGTATGAGAAGTATGAACTTCTATGGAATATACGTGACAAAGAATACCTCAATAAAAACAAGTGGGAATTATTATTCCAGAAACTAGTCAGTGAACTCGTGGAACAAGGTTTCGAAAACATAGACGTAGAAGTGGTTCGAAAAAAGTTAAAAACCCTTAAAACAGGACTCATTCTGAGATGTTTCCTGTATTCTGCAGGACCTTCTTCAGCTAATTCTTTCAACAAGGTATTATTCTTCTATGAATCCATTTCTTAACCCATGTTCTCTTTTCCTTTTTTTCAAGAATATTTTGTAGTTCATACAATAACAAGGAGCCAATAAGCTCTACACATGCTTGAATATGTGCTGGTGGCATCTTCAGTTTCACCAAACTAAAAATGCCAGTTCACTATTGATTTTTATTAACCATAACAGAATATAAGAATTCAAACACCACTACGAATACAACATTCAGCGCGCGCTTTTTTTCAAGCATGGTTTCAAGCTTAATGTCTCCGTGTGATCACAAATATAGCATCAAGTTTAGAGGCTTCAAGCACTTGACTCCTGTAAACTATCCCCGTGTTACTCGGGTTTATAAGCTGTAGCAACAATAGCCAATGCTCTTGAGATATTGCCACAAAAAACATCCTTCTTATAGTCTTACACTGTGTAATAACACAAGAACAGTGTCGACAACTGAACGAATTTAAAAGTTATACCAATGACAACCAATGCTCTTGAGATATTGCCACAACAAACATCCTTCTTATAGTCTTAGACTGTGTAATAACCAGACATCGGATTCTAGGGCAAATGCCTATTTTGTTTCTTTAGGAGAAAAGTAAAAATAATTATTAATATTTGTGTTTCATGGAAATTGAAAGGTATTCAAAGAGTTTTATAGTGCCCTAAAATGCCCTAAAACGGTTATTAGAGCCTAATTTGTTAATATTCGCCTAAAAATGCCTAATTCACTGTAAAGTTTCGCATTTTACTCTTACTTTTTATAATTTATACATGCATTCACTGCGAAATTTAAGGCATTTAAAAAGTGGAAAGTTTGCTTCACACCGGCCATGAAACCATTGATAAAGGAAACAAAATGTTTTGAATCTCACGACACTCGCAATAGATTTCACCGAATTTAACATGTTTGGAGGCATAAATGCCGACAAAGAACCAACCTTAGTTTTGAAGCAGGCAACAATCACAACATGTGCTGCTACCGATTCAGAGATATACTATACTATAAAAATGACTGTTTTCGGTCTGAAACCGATTAGCTGTACTGCCCTTCAGAGTGTCATAAAATCACAATTTTTGGAGAAAGAGTGTTTTTGAAATATTTATGAAAAGTCGTAAAACTGCGAATTAGTAGGGTAAACCGTTACAAAATATTTAAAAGAATGGCCCTCCTAGTGTTAACACTACCAGGAAATGCAACAATAAGTGGAACTTTGTATTTTTGTCCAATTGAATCTCAATAACAACGGTTCATTTGAATGCTCGTTAACAGTTGCTCTTTCCCCTCACCTTATTTGTGTTGAGAAGTTTTGAGCGGTAGGACGTTTTCCTGTGAAGTTTAACGCGATAATGCCGAAAAATATAAGTGCAAAATCTACATTGATCCGGCAATGGCTAACAGAATATTCAGAATTCACTTATGATGGAAAAATAATATTCTGCAAGATTTGTAGCAAACAGGTATGTAACAATAGTTGAAATATATAAATTCTATTAATTTTAATGAGTAGGCCTATAATATTTATACATTGACTGAGCTATCCTGAGGTATAATTCTTTTTAAGACCACTACACTTTAACCTTTTAAATTCCGATAGTTAAAGTATTTGCAGGTCATTAAAATTTTGATTGTTCGAACCCACTAACTTTGTGATAGAAATACGGCAATACAACAATTAGGATTTTATTTTAATTCAGTTTACTTTACATTTTTAGATTTCGCAAGAAAAGAAGTGCCACCTAAAGCAGCATGTGCAAGGAGCGGCTCATAAGGCTAAAGCTCAGCAGAAAAATCAACTGCAACAAACTTTACTAACACAGCCTACTTCATCCAATCTCAGCAGCAATTTCTATGCCGATTTAACCAGAGCGTTTGTTGCTGCTAACATTCCCTGGAATGCAATTGAAAATCCGGTTTTAAGACAGTTTTTACAAAAATACTGCAAACAAAATATCCCATCTGAGTCGACCCTAAGAAAAAATTACTTAGACAGAATATACAATGAAACTTTAGCTTCCATTCGGGAGGATATAGGTGATTCTTACTTATGGGCCTCTGTGGATGAAACCTCAGATCCTATGAATAGGTATATAGCAAATATGGTAGTAGGAAAACTTAGTCCTGATGGACCTTCGATTCCACACCTCGTATGTGTTAAGGAACTTTCGAAAGTGAATAGCCAAGCCATTGCTTATTTTGTAAATAAAGGCCTACAGTCTTTATACTCAGGTAATATAGACGATTCTAAAGTTCTGTTGTTTTGTACTGATGCTGCCTCATACATGGTTGCTGCAGCTCCACTTCTTAAAACATTTTATCCTAACCTCACGCATGTAACCTGTCTAGCACATGGCCTTCACAGGGTTTCTGAAACAATCCGGAATGAATTTCCTCTTGTCAATTCGTTTATTTCTAACACAAAAAAATGTTTTTGTAAAGCCCCATCCAGGATTTCAATATTCAGAGAGAACTTTCCAGATATCCCACTCCCACCTCAGCCGGTTGTTACACGATGGGGAACCTGGATTCAGTCAGTGGTGTATTATTCTAAGTATTTTAAAGAAGTGGTCACAGTTATTGATAAATTACCTGAAACTGATAGTGCAGCGTGTGTGAAAGCAGTGAAAGATTGTCTGAATGACTCACGAGTGAAATACGATATTGCCTACATAACATCAAACTTTTCTTTCATACCTGGAAGCACTGAACAATTAGAACGTGAAAAACAATCTCTTTGTAGCCAAATAGCAATAGTAAAGGAAGCTCAAGTGAACATACATTCTGCTTTGGGCGAAACTGGGAAAAAAGTTAAAAATAAGTGGGACAACGTATTAAATAAGAATGTAGGATTTTCATTGTTGGAAAAAGTATCAAGAATGATATCGGGGGAAAGTGTAAATGTTCCAGTAAGTATTGATGTTTCTATTGTACCTAATTTAAAATTTGCGCCTCTCACATCAGTTTCGGTTGAAAGAAGTTTTTCTGCTTTCAAAATGATTCTCAGTGACAAAAGGCAAAGGTTAACTGTGGAGAATTTAGAAAAAATTCTGGTGGTGTACTGTGCAAATAATTATAATAAAGTCTGAGCATGGAACTGAATTTCAATAACTTAAAATGAGTAATCTTGATATCAATAATCATTATTTCATTAGTTTCAATATATTAAATTTGTGCAGCTCTGTTTATAAATATAATATAGTATTCTTTTTTAATGTTTAAACATATTTTTTGTGCGTATTTTAGTGTATAACTAAAAATTTCAGTGAAAGAAATAAGTATGATACCTTGATGTGCCTAAAATGCCTATTTTCATTAAAATAGAGCCTAATTTTACAAATTTTGAGCTTATTTTAGGCGCCTAAAACTGCAATTTTTAGTGCCTAAAAATCCGATGTCTAGTAATAACACAAGAAAAGTGTCGACAACTGAACGAATTTAAAAGTTTATACCAACAACGACCAATGCTCTTGAGATATTGCCACAAGAAACATCCTTCTTATAGTCTTACACTGTGTAATAACACAAGAAAACTGTCGACAAATAAACGAATTTAAAAGTTATACCAACAACAGCCAATGCTCTTGAGATATTATTGCGAATAAAAAAATAAAAATCGTTTTGAAGGAAAAAAAAATTAACAAAATATTAAATAAAAATTCTCCTGAAGGAAGAAAATGATTTCCCTATTCAGAATATTTGCGAACACCCAGACTGAGCTTCAGGAACCCTCAGGGATCCGCGGACCCTACTTTGAGAACCACTGTAATAAAGGATTGATTGACAAAACTGTTTATAGATGGTACATTTTTTCTCCACTAAATGGCGAGAAAATCATGCCCGTAGTTTTTCTACACTTTTAATGCATACACTGCTTTGCTTCATTCTTCATTCCGATTTAAACAAAGACTTTTAAATTTGAAAATGGAATTGTTTCTAGCAGCAATAGCATGTTGAATAGATAGCCCATGGTAGCTATTGCACACGCTAAACAAGATAAATTTTTTATAGTGTAGTGAATAGCTTTTGTATATGTAAAGAGAAAAATGTGAGATCAGAAAGGTAAAAAAACGTAAATGTATTTGTGATACGTTGTTGAAAGCATTTTTAAGCGTCGAATTAATGGCCATATCACCTTGTGTCCATTATACCAAATGTTCTTCACCGTTATCAGTGGCAGGAGAATTTCTGTTATTGAACACATGGTAACAAAAAGATATAAAAGTACTGTAGTTACATATAGTGGTTGCTCTAAATTATTCACTTCTCAGACAAGAATGACATCGTAATTATAATACAAGAAGTCACTTTTGTGATAAATACCATAACACCATCAGAGTTTCAAGTCTATGGACTGTACATCTGGCCTAGTGAACCAAAGTTCAGTGTAGCAGGACGAAAGTGGAAGCAATCAGTTTTCTCGTCTATGAATATGATGTGGACTTCACAACATTCAAGATTACAGGCAGAAACAGTCCAATTCATACTGATTGTCATCATGAATTTTGTCATGGCGCATTGGGAATTTGCAACAAAACTTGCTTTCAGACAAGACATATTAAAAAAGGTGAGAAAATCTTTGCTCTGAGATCATGAATATCCCTGGGTCACCGTGCATACACATCATTCTTCACGAAACTCCAGAAAAAGGAACTGGGTGGTGTCAGGTCTAGGAAATTTGGAAGTCATAATTGGCCCTCCTTAACTACACCAGTTGTTACCAAATGTGTCAACCTGATAATTACGGATGTCTGTTGCCCAATGAGGTGGTACACCATCCTGTTGGAACACGATACCCATATTGTTTTCCTGCTGCAGTTATGATTCGAAACATTTTTCAACATGTCCAGGTATGGTCCTGATCGAACTGTTTCCTCTGCGAAGATAAACGGTCCATTCAGATTATAGCGACTTACCATGCATCAAACATTAACTTTAGGACTAGCCCATCCCACTTCATACGAGATATGCGGATTTTCAAATCCCCATATGATTGCATTATGGGTATTCACCTGCCAACTGACATGAAAGATTGCTTCGTCAGAAAATACCCATCTATTCAAGAAGCATTTTGTTTATTCGGTCATTGCTGAGTAACTTCTTTTGTTTCTTATGTGGTAACAATGATGATACAAAACTCCCATGCTTTAGTATCACACTGGAACTGTAATGAATTCTATAGCACCCCCATTATAAATGTTATAGTCATTTTATTTTATGTCTTCTCAAACGGATCAGACTGTAAAAAAAATAAAATAATAATAATAATAATAATAATAATCAGCTGGCTACGGACTGGAAGGTCCGGGGTTCGATCCCAGGTGGTGACAGGATTTTTTCTCGTTGCCAAACTTTCAGAACGGCCCCAAGGTTCACTCAGCCTTCTATAAAATTGAGTACCGGGTCTTTCCCGGGGGTAAAAGGCGGTCAGAGCGTGGTGCCGACCACACCACCTCAGTCTAGTGCCGAGGTCATGGAAAGCATGGGGCTCTACCTCCATGCCCCCCAAGTGCCTTCATGGCATATTACAGGGATACCTTTACCTTTTAATAATAATAATCACAATAATAATAGTGCCTAATAACAATAGCAGCAATGTAGCGATCACAATGCGAAATTGGAGTCCCCAGATTTCAGGTAAAAAATTCGGTAATCTTATACTGAAAACATAATATTTTCGTGAAAATCTCAAAATCGGCTTTTCCAAGTTCACAATAATTTTTTTATTATAGCCTACTTCGTATAATCACAAGTTTAAAATTTTTATTATAATAATAGGGCCTAACAACAATAGCAGCAATGTGGTGATCATAATGTGGAGCTGATTGGTATCCCAGATTTCAGGTAAAGAATTTGGTAATCTTATACTGAAAACATATTATTTTCGTGAAAATCTCAAAATCGGCTTTTCCAGTTCACAACAATTTTTCATCATGGCCTACTTCGTATAAACATAAATTTAAAATGTTTATTATAATAACAGAGCCTAATAACAATAGCAAGAATAAACAATAGCAGCAATGTAGTGATCGTAATGTGGAGCTGATGGTGTTCCGACATTTCAGATAAAAAATATGGCAATCTTATACAGAAAACATTCATTACTTTCGTGAAAATTTCAAAATCGGCTTTTCCAAGTTCACAATAATTTTTACAGCCTGCTTCGTATAATCACAAATTAAAAATGTTTATTATAATAAGAGGGTCTAATAACAATAGCAAGAACAACAATGGCAGCAATGTAGTGATCGTAATGTGGAGCTGGCTGGTGTCTCCGGATTTCGGGTAAAAAAAAATATGGTAATTTTATACTGAAAACATATTATTTTCGTGAAAATCTCAAAATCATCTTTTCCAAGTTCACAATAATTTTTCTATTATCAGGCAGTAAATCTCACTTGACGATGTGTCAAGAGGAAGAACAATTGTTTGTATACATTTAAAATCTAATTAGTGTAATATGTAGCTTGTCGGCGATGTATGCAATGGAAGAGGAAAGGAACTGGCCATCCTACCCTATTATCTCCTGGTTTAGTTGCCTCATAAGTGGGCCCTTATTGGTATCACTTATAAGGTTCAGACCTGTCTTCGGACAGATGACTAAACAACAACTTCGTATAATCACAAATTAAAAATGTTTATTATGATTACTGTGTGGACAGAATTACCTCCACATAGGTTTGCTAAAAAATGAACTTTGAATCGGCAAGATAGATATGAAGGACGTACATCATTCAGAAATGCCTGTCATGACAAGTAATCAAATTCCTAAACAGTACCTTGAAACCTTGAAAGAGTTGTTTGCCATGTTATGGGTCACTATAATCGAAAATTGTGCTCCATCATGACAACGCAAGATTGCACAGTAAATATGATTCAATAAACTCTGAAACTGACTAAATATATGTTGCTCTCCCATGTACCATATTTGCTAGCGTAATTTACGCACATTTATACCCCTTTCGAAAACCGAAAATTTGGAATGCGTAAAATACCAGGATATTTTTTAATGGTTCATTTATGTTTTGTTCTGATGCTAATAAAAATACAGTACTGGTAAGTTGTAAAAAAAATCCATGGCGCTACAGTCCTGAAGGGCCAAGACCGACCAGCCAGCTGCTGGCCTCACGTCCACATGCCGAAGCAGAGGTAGACGATCATCCAAACAGAATGGAGGTATCATGTGGTTAGCACGATGATCCCCCCAGCAGTTATAGCTGGTTTGCGAAACTGGATTTTCGCTACCTATCGTAACTCCGCAAGTGCATCACGATGCTGGGTGGGCACCAGTCCCATACACTGGCCGAAATTTCATGAGAAAATTTCTTCCCTCATGAGGACTCGAACCAGCGCGCATTCCGTAACGCGAGTCCTAGGCGGTATGCCTTAGACCGCTATGCCACGGCGTGAGACACCGGTAAGTTGTGACAATATTTTATTCCAATTCTAAGAATAAAGTTTTCACAATATGCAGAACTGTTTAAAAGGAACTGAATGAGGCAACTATGGTACTTCCAAAGCCATCCTTTCATCTCCAAGGACAGATAACAGAATTAACCTGAATTGAGGATTTACTATAAGCCTGGAACACCCGCGTCTGTGATTACAGTGCTAAGTGTGCTCGCCTTCCATCCAGGCGGCCTGGACTCGATCCCAGGCCAGACGTTGCAGAGGGTTTTTTCGGGGTACTCCCAATTCTCCTATCATACCACCAATACATTCCACATTCTCCTCAGCTCATAGTAAATAGTAAAAATAGGCTGGAGTGAAGTCTTGGGGCTAGTATGGGTTTCCAACGCTGATATAGGAAGGACTTGGGGCTTCAGGCCTCTGGGGCTCATCAGCCTACTTGGGGCTCGGGGCTCCAGGTCCATGGGGCTTATCAGGCTACTCGTCTGCGAAACAGGATCTGGCTCTATCAGGGGCTGAGGCAGAATTGTCGAACTGTAAACATCGGATCCACGAATGCCACCCAGGCCATCTGTCGGACATGGACAATCATCGCATATAAGGTCGCACAATGGACCAAATTGTGCCTAAGTATACAGACCAGTCCCGGGTCCAGCCCACGTGAAGCCAAGACAAGCAAAAATGAAGGATCGGTGGAGCGGAGAAAAATTTTCTCCAGCACTGGGATTCGAACCCGGGTTTTCAGCTCTACATGCTCTATTCACTAAGCCACACTGGATTCCAATTCCGATGCCAGATTGAATCCTTTCAGTTAAGCCCCATCTCTTATTTTTCCTTTAGTGGCCAACCCTCATGCACTGTGCCACAGATGTGTGATAGTGGCACAATGTCCAACACACTAATGTGCTGAGGTGCATTCATTACGAGTGACTAAGTGGCCGGGATCCGACTGAATGAGCGCCGTCTTAAATCACTATGTGATTATACACGCATATCATATTATTGCGATGTACTGATGTACGTATGATATTTCCGTGCAGGAATTCTACGTATGTGATGAAGGATCGGCGGAGAAGAGAAAAATTCTCTCCGGCACAGGGATTTTCAGCATTGGAATTGGAATCTGGTGTGGATTAGTGGATAGAGCGTCAGCACGTAGAGGTGAAAACCCGGATTCGAATCCTGGTGCTGGAAAGAATTTTTCTCCGCTCCACTGATCCTTCATCATATGATAACGCAGAATTCCTGCACGGAAATATCATATGTACTTCGGTACATCGCAATAACAAGCAAGCCTGGAACAATACAATAAAATGAGACAATCACCCTTGACGAAAGGACCGTTTACTGTAAGCCTGGAACAATATGATGGAATGCGAGACTCGGCATTGACGAAAGGACCATACCAAGCCTACAAAAAGTAAAAATAAATCAATGCGGCGAATGCACTCTGAAAAGCAAAACCCTTAAGGAATTCACTTAAAATTGATGCATAAAATACGCGGAGTAAAAACATTCTCAAAATAACGTTAAAAAAATAGAGTGCACAAAATACGCGAAAGCGCAAATTACGAGAGCAAATACGTTATTTCTTTACTGAGAAACTGAAGAAACTAGTTGCATGGTGGCTGAAATGTATCGACAATTATGAGATTAATTGAAAAATAAACACGCTATTTGAGAAGTTATGTTCTAAGCTTTTTTTCGCAATCTCCCAAACAATTCCAGAGCGGTGACTTCATGTACAGAACTTTTCATTCATTCCCTGTATACATACTAAACAGCAGCATAGTCGGTTGCGGGTTCGATCCTGGCCCAGGTCGATGGCATTTAAATGTGTTTAAATGAGACAGGCTCATGTCAGTAGATTTACTGGCATTTAAAAAAATCCTGCGGGACAAAATTCCGGCACACCGGCGACGCTGATACAACCCCTGCAGTTGTGAGTGTCGTGAAATAAACCATAATTTAATTCTTTTATATGCAGATTTGAACCTTAGAAATATCTAACTGGCAATGTTGTAGTTGGTTCTATAATATATCTACATGATACATCAATATATTAAAAAAACTGAGCCAGAAATTGAATTTAGGATCTTCAAGAGTACGCACCAGGGCGCTTGCCTCATTTATTGTTATGTTGTTAGATGTTTCAGATTCCATTATGGTTTGAAAAGATTTTAGCAATGGCTCCTCCTTCTCATGAACAACATTTACTGTTCTTATTTTAAAACTCCATCTTGTTGCCCCAGCTGGTGGAATTGTCTTTGAAACACATTAATCTAATACAGACTGTGTGGAGATCGAGAGAAGAAAGTAGGGATACTAGATAAATTAGAAAAAAATATGCGAGCTTTGTAGGCTGTTTTGTTTAGCGGCTCTTTCCATCATGAGATTCAACTGATGGGCACTTAATTTCACATTTCTCCTAAATTGTTAAGGTACTGAACTGAATAGACTGTAAATATTGTACAGAATTAAACATTGTTGCACTTGTTATACTCACAACATTAAAGGAAATGTATTTAAAACTGCGCGCTACTGACAAACTGCTGCAAATTTTGCAGCGCCTGGAAACTCTGGATTCACGGCGAGGGGCAGCGGGGGGCGGGGTAAAACTAACGCGCAAAGCATCCGAGACGAGACTGGAAGCTCCACGGGAGGAAGTGGCTTCACCAATCCGTCTTTATCTCTCGTTTCGCTCTGGCAGCACCAGGGGAGGAAGTGACTTCACTAAACGATTGCGTGCATGTCAATGAGAGCGATTTTTTTTTTAAATTCGAGCCGCTAAATAGACTGTATAATAAATGTATTTCACAACATAAAACGAGACAAGAGCCACACATGTCTGGGGGTGCTGCAGCTCCGCAGCCCCCCTTCGAAAGCCGCCCCTGGACGCAAGTATGGATATTTATGAAACGAGCGCAAGCTCGTTTCATAATATTCATACGAGCGTCTTAATTACCATTATAGGCAAGTTTCATACGAATTTTTATGCTCGACCATATTTCTAACTTGAAATTATTCAGATGTATACATTTTATTTGTATCTGACAAGATCGGAAGTGACCTTACCTTGTTCTAGGTCGTGAATTGTGAGATGTGCGCAGACGCGAAAGTATTGATTTTTTCCGAGGAACAATAATGTCATTGACCTTGATGTAATCCCGTTAAACTTGACATAACCTTGATTATTGAATTCGACATTGAAAAACGAGATGACAAATTGAATTTATTTGAATATTATTTACAATTAACGCTAATTATTATAGTAACAGAATATAACCTTCTGCGACAGTATTTGATTTCCAGCCTCCGTGACTTTTCGCTAATTCTCTTTCGATTGCATATCCGAGAATAATCGATACTTACGGTTTTATAACGGTACAAAGCTGACTTGTCATTGGCTGAACACGTGTACTTTAATGAGTAGGTGTACTTTAATGACATGCATTAAAGGACTGCTACCAGGTGTATAATTACTACATTTCGGCATGGTCGAGCATAAAATATTTAACGATTCACTAAAATGCGAGATGTTCTACGAAACCACAGTCTATGACATTGCAAATCGTGTACAGTATTAGAAAATAGTTTTGTTGTGTCTCTTGGTAGTGAAAATGTTGAAGCTTTGACCGTGATTTACACAAGTATATTTACATGTGCGCTGTCTCCATAGACTTCAAGCCGAGCAGTTGTGTCTCGTCGCGCTACTTACGTAATGACTCTCCGTTGGAGCAGTCGGTAAGCGTGCTGGCTTGTGGTCTCCAGGACCCGCGTTCGATTCCCGACCAGATCAACTTTTATTTTACTAACGTAACTAATTTTTATACACGTTACCTCTCTCCACTTTAACGAAGTGGAACGAATTATTTCCCAACTATGGCTCGACTAGGAGATTAAAAAAGAACTCTTGGCAGATCAATTTTCTTACCGAAATAAAACAAAGATAAACAAACAAATTAAAAAAAAATACACATGTGGATCTAATACTTTGTCCACATGCCACCGGCATCTATCACTACCTAGCATCTTCGGGGCATTGAGTCCACCAGATCACGGAAATAGTTCTGGTCCTCAGTGAGATCTCCTCAGGTAGCCAGAACTTGATTCCACACCTGATCTGGATTTAGGGGTGGGTTGTCTCGATATTTGTCTAGTCTCTTCTTTTTCAGGCCTTCCCGTGAACCATCTTTGAACGTTTATGGCAGTGTGCACAGCACGATTATCCTGCTAGAAAGTTAAATTTCCTTCGGAAAGAAAAGTTTCATGAATCCAGTTCTTCCACTTCTGTTTTAAAGCCAGTACAACCAATAACAATCACTCTGGATCCATCCTCTTGGCCATCTTATAGAAAATCTCTCTGATGAAGCATTATTATAGCATCTAGTGGTCCACACCTGTGGAGTAACGGTCAGCGCGTCTGACTGCGAAACCAGGTGGCCCGGGTTCGAATCCCGGTCGGGGCAAGTTATCTGGTTGAGGGGTTTTCCGGGGTTTTTCCTCAACCCAATACGAGCAAATGCTGGGTAACTTTCGGTGCTGGACCCCGGACTCATTTCACCGGCATTATCACCTTCATATCATTCAGACGCTAAATAACCTAGATGTTGATACAGCGTCGTAAAATAACCCAATAAAATAAAAAAATAGCATCTAGTGTGCGCGTGTTAATATCTTATCGCTAGCTATAATATCGCACAGAAGTATAGCGCTATATAGTAGAGAGTCTTGTGTGCACTGGCGTTTAGTCAACAGTGTGACTACTAAACATAATAAAATATTAATAAAGATTTAAGTTACATATAGTTAAGAAATAACCATTTTCACACTACATTAGTTTATTTATAAGTCACAGACAAAACATATTTGCACAAATAATGCGAACCATGTCTAATTAATTTCAAGTAAATCAAGTTAATGTCCAATTTCGTAATAGTCATATCCTGGAGTACTGCATTGATTCATACAGAACGTATTCACGGACGGCTTTAGTCTAGTGGACAGAGTGCCTGTTTCCGAATCAATCGGACGCGTGTTCGACCTCGCTGTTATGCATTACTTTTTTTTTTCTCTATATTTGTTAAATTGATTTACTTCTTTATTTGTTAACAAATCGCTTGTCCTCTGCTCATGCGCACTGCCATCTTTCTGGGACTATGCGACAAAACTTTTTACTAAGACAGTACCTGCTACATCATTTGCATGCAGGCCAACAATGAAGCAAAGCGGTAAAAAAAATAGTAGTAAATGGAGAAAAAGTACTATTATTATTATTATTATTATTATTATTATTATTATTATTGCTATTACTGCTGTTGATGTTTAGTCAACTGTCTGAAGACAGATCTGAACCTTACAAGTGATATCAACAAGGCACCACTTATGAGGCAATTAGGCCAGGAGATAATGGGGTAGCGTGGCTAGTTCCTTTCCCCTCCATTCCATACGTCACCGACTAGCTACATATTACACTAATCAGACTTCAGATGCATACAAACAATTGTTTTTCCTCTGACACATATCAAGTGAGATGTACTGCCTGATAATAGATGTACAGTTCCCCTTAAAAAGAATGAGACGACTCTTGGTCGTCGGAAGTTAAGGTTCTACAGCGCGGTTCACTCGATATCGATGTAGCCAGGAAGACATCTGATCGTGCATGCATAGGCCTATTTTCATCCTACTCCAAAGTGCACACCAGTGCAAGATGTTATCAGTTGTCTGTGTATTTCTCGTGTAGGCTAAGTCTCTTTTTACGTCCTTCATTGTTTACCTTTAATGATAGATTTAAATGCACCGTGCAACACGAAAGTCATTCGCCAAAGTGCAAAAACAATACTAATTTTGAAATGACAAATGTAGACATATGGCAAAGACAGCAAGGAACATTGTAAGGACCACGTCAGGGACAAAAATCAGGACCATGGTTACATACAAGAAACATGACACAGACCACCATAAGGATTAAAAGGACCAGGACCGCGAAAAGGACTATTAGAAAGACAACAAGGACCGCGATAAGGGCCAAAATCAGGACCATGATAATATACTACAAGAAACACGACAAACATCACGACAAGGATTACGATAAATACCACGACATGGACCACGATAAGGACTTCGAAATTTACCAAGATAAGGGTTATGACAAAGACAACAAATACTTATTAAGGACCATGACAAAAGCAGCAAGGAGAACGATAAGGACTATTACGATGCCAACAATGACCACAATAAAGACAACATAGATCACGATAAGGGACATATCAAAGACAACAAGCATCACGACAAAATAATGATCACGATAAGGACCATGACAAGGAAAACAAGAACCAATATAAGAAACGCGACATGGATAAAGACAAGGGCCACGATAATAATTACGAATTAGACCACGATAAGAAAAGGTTCATGATAAGAGTCACGACATGAACCACGATAAGAACCAGCACCCATGATAAGGATCGTAACAAAGACAACAAATACCACGATAAGGACCACAACAAAGACAAGGATTACGATAAGAAACATGACAAGGACAACAGTGACCACGACAAGGACCATGGCAAAGGCAACAAGGATCATTACAAGATCTACGGCAACGATCACGATAAGGAACATGACATGGACCACGGAATGATCACCATAAGGACTTCGTCAAAAACTAGGACGATGTTAAGACCCATGACAACAAAACAAAGGCAAGGACCACGGTAAGAATAACGACATGGATCACGACAAACACTACGATAAGGTTCATAAAGACCAAGACAGCAATGAGGACTATGCGAAGGAGAATACGGACCATTATAAGAATCACGATAATGATAAGGATGAGGACTACGATAAGGATCACGACATGGTCCACGACACGCACCACAAGGTTCAGAATGATTAGAACCATAACATGAACCACTTTAAGGACCGCGACACTATGATAAGGATCACGACAAGGATTACGATAAGGACCAAGACATGACAAAGACAAGGAGTAAGATAAGGGCTATTACAATGACAACAAAGATCACGATAAAGGCAACAATAATCACGATAAAAAACATGACAAAAAGAATGAGGATCACGATAAGGACTATGCCAGAGACAACAAGGACCAATGTAAGAAGCGTCACATGGACGAAGACAAGAACTACGATAATAATCGCGACATGGACCACGATAAGATCAATGACAAAAAACAGAAAGAACAATAAGGGCCATTACAATGACAACTAGGACCACGACAAAGGCAACAATGTTCACGATAACAAATATGACAAAGGCAACAATTATCATGGTAAGGACCATGCTAGAGACAACTAGGACCAATATAAGGACGCGAAATGGACGAAGACAGAGACAACTATAAGAATCACGACATGGACCAAGAGAAGGATCAAGGCCACGATAGGGACCATGACCAAAACAAGATCGAAAAAGGTCATTACAATGGAAACAAGCACTGTTATAAGGACCACAACAAAGCAGAAAATAACCACAACAGAGACAACAATGACCACGATAAAGACCATGGCTAAGATATCAAGGACCACTATAAGGACCTCGATAAGGACAAGGATCACGGTAAATATCATGACATAGACCAGCTTCCACCGTATATAGTCCATACTACAGAATGCCCATATGATAAAACGTCCATAAGGTCAAAATGTCCATAATGTCCAAGTTCAAAGGAAAATTCTGCTTGAATAGAACACAATAAATGTTATTCCACAACTCGTACAAATAAGTTATTAATCATTAGGAACCCGAGCCCCACTTTTAAGACAGTAACAAATACTTTTAAGGTACAGTATATGAGAAAAATTAAATTATGGTTTATTTAACGACGCTCGCAACTGCGTATATGAGAATTTCTCCATTTTCTTTGTACCTGTTGTAGTTTCTCACAATCTGGAGAATTTGTCTTTGATTCATCAAATACGTTTTATTCACCTGCTCTTTAATTTGTGTATGTCCACCCCTTTTTTTGCAAGATTTGTGTCCAAATTTCATTTTCTTCCCGCTTTATGTACTGTATACATCGCCAAATGGATGGATGATGTACAGCCATCACACATTGAAGATGGTTGTGCCAACCTTCTACCGCGTTGTTTATGCGCTGCATGCCTCCCAGGCTTAGGAGAGACATGTTCCAAATATCTACACGAAAGCGAGGTGGTACACGTCTTCGTCTCCTCTCCATACCTCTGACGTAATTTACCTCTAAATGTGTGACAATATCATCAATACGCTCATCCATTTCTTCACTCACCTCTGCAAAGACTTCTTGTATATCATCGACCAGGATGAAAGGGAGCGCCATTAATGCGGTGACATCTTTGTGAACAGGGCTGTTAACCTCATCATAAAACCTTCTAAGACCAAGATCATTAACATGCCTCCAGATCATTTGGTTGAAATGAAACAAGTACCTCTTCACATAGCTCCCGAAAATGATCTGACTGCGTTCATATTCACCAGTTCGAAGTCCATCATTACCGTAGTGTAAATTGTTGGGAACAAATTGGTATTTCTAGATAATCGCATCAATTCTGTATTTCCTCATAAACTCTGGAATAAGTATCTTCCGTAAGTCGAGTTGTCAAACAGAAAACAAGAGGAAAAACATAATCAAGATACCTCCCGTGCACTGTGAAAAATTGCACAAATCACTGGGGCGCACACTTGAAAGTCCCATCACTAAATATCATATTACACTGAGACAGAACCCTTAGGGAATCATTACAAGAAAATATTAAAACTCTCTTTTCGTCATCTTGGCCTGAGTTAACAATAGAAACTGTTGACCCCTTGTCGTACGGTTATAAGGAGCTATTACGACTAAATCATTCAGTGTTGTTGGATTGGGAGGACGCTCATGGATTTGTATACAGTTTATCGATCTTTTCAAATGTCTGTGCTCAGGCATCTTTTGTGCTACCTCTTCCACAGGAGAACTAAGAGTTGCTGCCAAAACATTTGGAATTGCTCTTGCTCTTGCCTAAACACGGTTCAAGATGTGCTTTACTTCTATACCAGCTTCATCGGTTGATTGATGGAGTTAAAAGGGCGCGTCAGCGTCTATGGCTATTTGCGCCCTTGAACAAGAGTCAGTACAACAACTCATTTAAAAAGATGGTAGACATAAAAGCAACATCAATTAAAATCTCGGTGTTAAAACCGAAAGGTACAAAAAATATACATATATATCTCCAGTAAGTCGGTTACTAAAACCGTCACCAGATGTAAAAAGTCTGGTGACCAGAAATATTAATACATAAAATGTAATGCAATATAAAAGTCCGAGTACAGGGCAGATAAAATGTAAATAGTGTGTCCCCTAGATGTAAAGAGTCTAGGGGTTGATAAAAATTAAATGACGTTGTCAAGACCTGGTGACCAGAAATATTAATACATAAAATGTAATGCAATATAAAAGTCCGAGTACAGGGCAGATAAAATGTAAATAGTGTGTCCCCTAGATGTAAAGAGTCTAGGGGTTGATAAAAATTAAATGACGTTGTCAAGACCTGTATTGGATAAAAACTTTAAAACTGCGTTCACACGATTAAAATAGTTTCCAAGAGCGTCACGCCTATAGCATGTTGACGTCGAAAATGGTCGTATTTCCTACAGTGCAATAGCACATGTTCCACAGAAACTGGAACATGGCACGCGTCACACACCGGAGGAGGTAAGATTTTGTTCCACACGAAGTTTCTGTATGTCTTTCTCCTCAGTGTATCTCGGGCAGACTTTTGAGTTTGATGCATGGTCCCCGTCACAATTGACACAATGGTCAGTGTGAGAACATGGGGAATCACCATGATCAGACTCGCCACACTTTGCACAAACTGTGGTATTTGTACAACGCTTTTGCGTATGTCCTAACTGCTGGCAGCGGAAGCACCGCATAGGGTTCAGCACATATGCACGGACAGGAACACGTTCATACCCGACATAGATAAACTCTGGGAGAGATGGAACTTCGAAAGTCAAGAAAATTGTACGCAGAGGGAACGTCTGTCCATCCTTCTTACCAGTTAGTCGGTAAGCTTTGGAAACAGACTGTTCCGCTAACTCTAGCTGAATTTCTTCGTCAGATAAACCATCTAGAGCTTCCGTACGAATGACTCCTCGTGTGCTGTTGAGTGAGGAGTGACGTTCAACCTTAATAGGATACGACCCTAACAACTTCGCCTCTAATAGAGTCTCACTCTGTTTCGGATTTAATGTTTCTATAAGCAGACTTCCATTTCTGAGGCGAGTTGCATTCTTGACCTTTACTACCAACTGATGGAGGGCGAGTTTGATGTAGAACGGGCCGATGTTTGTCATCGTCTTTTCGGTGCTGTCAAGGGTCATGTTGAGATATCTCGCAGCGGCAATATGTAAATACTTATCTTTGCCATCCTGCAAAACCCGAATGTTATCCAGGTTGCTGTTAGTTATCATTGCAGCATTATAAATTTTTCTTTCCCTGCATCGCCAATATATTTCTATTAAAGTCATGATGTTGGTACAGGTACCCACAAAAAGAAAGAAGTGGCTTACCCTTGTGTGATGGCATTAACTGAGAATTTAGTTCCATCTTCAGTTCTGGTTAGTCCTGCACTTGAAAATTTTTACATAGGTTACTATAATTACCATGAACAATGGATATAGTGTACATTATAGAGCTATGGACATCATCACTCTGGACATAAGAGTGAAGTGGACATTATATTACTATGGATGTTTTGACTCTGGACATCAGAGTGAAGTGGACATTATTCCATGGACATTTTGACGTATGGACATTATAATCCCGGACTTTATGTCTGGTAACCCATAGACCATGACATGCACCACGACAATGAGCGCAATAAGACACCATGGCTTGGACAACAATAATGATCGCAACAAGTATTACGACAAAGAAACAACGACCATTATAGAACCACGAAACGGACGAACACAAAGACAAGAATAACAACGACTGCAGTAAGGATCAGGACATACATCACGAAAAGGATAACAATCAGGACTACGACATGGACACAACAAGGACCATGACAAGCATTACAAGCACCAAGGCCACAATTAGAACCATGACAAAGACAACAAGGACAATGATTAGGACTACAACAAAGGCAACAAGATGACGATAAAAATCATGAGAAAAACAAGGACTACGATAATGATGACGATATGGACAACAGAAAGCAACATGACAAGGATTACAATAACTACTACGATATAGTTCATGACTAGGAATACGAAAGAACCACGGTAAGGACCAAAACCACGTTACAGTAAGTACCATGAGAAATACAACAAGAATTGTTACAAGGACCACAACAAGGATAAGGACTAGAAGAAGGATCACGAAGAAGACAGCCACTTAAGGCCACGATTTCACAACATAGCTCCGGTCACAAAATATCATTGCTTCTCTGTACCGAATGGCAAATGCCTGCTGTGGGATCTAAATTCTGGACTGCTGCTAATGTCACTGTCTTGTCTCGGTAGCTCATAGTCCGTAGCATGTCGGTTCCACTGTATAACCAAAACATCTCCTGTTTTTTAACGCCTTATAGTATATACTACATAAATATTATTGACAACTTAAACATTCAAGATTTTGCAAAAGATACTGCAATTCGTTATGTATGTATTTATTTACACTGCAAGTGGGCAAGCACCTGTGGCAGTGGTATATACAATATTAACAATACACAGTTAAAATGATCAGCAATACACAATAAAATTTACAATACATAATACAATTTACAACACATATACAATTTTATACACAATACAATAAGAATACACAATACAATTTAACACAATAATAATAAAACATAAAATAAAACACCTAATTTTACAACACAACCTACATAATTATGTATAGGTCCTACATAAGTTTCAATAGTCTTTCACTTTACTCTCATCTCATTCCCTGTAGTGGCACTATGACGCATTTCACTGACACTTTAGCACATTTCACTGACACTCTGTAACACATTTCACTGACACTATAGAACACATTTCATTGACGCTATAAATTATCACTGATCGGAACTGTTCACTGCACTGTAAAACCATAACTTCACTGACTCACCTCGCTTCACTGATACAACAGTTCAAATAAGTCAAATAATTGCATTCTTATGCATACTTATAAACAGAACTACATTTAAACTAAACATTTCTAGTCTAAGGCCCTCTTACACGCTATTTTTAAATAATTTACAATTCAAACCAAGGAAGTAAACTCGTCAGGCTAGATAAATACATGTCACCTTAAAAAATTAAATGTTGAATGTCACCTTAATTTTAATTTTCACTTTATACACAACTCTTTAAATTATTCTTGAATCTCCTTAAGGAAGGACAGCCCTCAAAGACCGCTGCAGGTAGGTCATTCCAATCATTTATAGTTCTATTTAAAAATGAGAATTTACCTACATCCGTTTTCTGTTTCCTACATTTGATTTTAAAATCATGATCGTTATGTCTACCCATGCTTTCTGACCTAGATGTGCTCTATACAATGATGTTATTCTAGTTTTCCTACGTCTGTTTTCCAAAGTTTCCCATTTAAGTTCTTTTATCGTATCGTTCCCATCTTCTCTTTTACCTTTAACAAATTTAGCTGCCCTATACTGGATTCTTTCTAAGGAATTTATTTGATAAATTCTATAGGGATCCCAACACGTAGTTCCGTATTCCATTAACGGTCGCACTAATCTATAAATGTTTAGTATATTGTTACGTGCTTTTTGAATCACCAATTCCAATTATATGTTTTGGTTGAGAGCTTTTTATTAAACTATTATAGCAATACAGAAATATTTAATCCTCCAAAGGTTGCTAAATTATTGGCAGCAAATGTCCATCTCACTCTGTCACATCCTCATAATCTTATTTAACAGATTCCATTTAATAACTAGTATTAATATATATATATATAATTAGTCAATAACTGCAACAGTGCTTTTTCATTCAATCATAACATGAATAAAATTGAATGCATATTAAATGAAACACTATTGCACACACGTAGATAAAATAGTTAAAATCAACTTAAGGGGTGAGAAAGAAATAGTTCAAAGCCACACTTTTAACAAAAATTGTTTTGTGCAAGTGCATTTCTTACACATATGCGAAAGCTACTAATAAAATATTGTAATAATTACTCAACAAATGGGATAGGCCTAAGGACTCTAAACCTTTGGAAAAGTTTGTCTGTGTGGCTTAGGAATATTTTTTAAATTTTATTCTGTTAGTTTTTAGAAAATATAATTATTAATGTTGGATTATGCCATTGCGCTCCTGAGATTTGACTCCTTTTATTGGTGGGAAAACCTAAAAAGACAAATTTCATAAAAGCAATTTCCACATGTCAGAAGAATTGAAAGATAATATGTGGAGGGAGATATGATCAATTCCAAACATAAGTGCCAACTACAAGCATGCTCGGACACTCAGACATACCCTGGAAAGAAAGTGGGCATGTTCAGCATACTCGCTCATGGAATTTGTACTTCTTGATATTATTATTATTATTATTATTATTATTATTATTATTATTATTATTATTGTAACCTAACTTTACTTATTATGACAGTTATTCAAAAAGTTTCACTAAATTATTGCCTAGCTTGTACTTCTGTAGATAGCCTACTATTTTGTCTTCTACAAAAGGAGCCAGAAATACTGATGCATTTTTGTCACTTTGGAAAGATACTAATGAAAAATCTCATACACTGCAATTAAGTTCCCATAAACTTTCACGATCAAGAAAAATTCCATTAAAATTAGGAGGTGGTAAGACATGTAACTTCTCACACATTCAGGAAAGGCTCAGCATTTTATATGAGATAGTGGGTCAAACAATAATAACCTTGAAAACCTGATTTCCACCCGAAACAATGTCACATTCTGTACTAGGCCTAGAAGATAATAGTTATGTTATTTGTATATGGTGACGATTTTGATGGTGTAAACTTAACATCGATGGAATAGTCAAGGAGTTCATCAGTAAAATAGCTGTCAGGAGAAACACTTTCCAGGTTCTATCATCGTAGATGAGTGATTTTATTGGGTTGGTGTATAAGTTCGTAGCGTTTTGTTTTGCGTGTTGGTACTCCGGTTGCTATGGGTTTATTTATTGATTGTTATTTTTTATTTGAAGTTCAATTGTTGCGCTTGAGTTTACATATTGAAGTTTTCATTTTTGCAGTGGAGCCGTGGATACTAGAAAATGGAGAGTCAATTGGAGAAAGTGAGACATTTCTGACATATTCTTCTTTTTGAGTTCAATAGAGGGGTGAAAACAGCGGAGGCGGTAAGAAATATTTGCACCGTGTATGGGGACAATGCTATCAGAGTGAGCACGGCAAGAAAATGGATTTCTCATTTTAAGAAGGGTCGTTTTGACATCAGTGAGTCACACTCCATGTTCAGGAAGACTTTCAGGGTTTGATGAAGACCGTTAAAACACATTAATCCAGAATAATCCACGTGAGTGTACTCGAGAACTGGCAAATGTGATAAACTGTGACCATTCCACCATCATGCGACATTTGCACTCAATGGGCAAGGTTAAAAAATCAGGTGTATGGGTATCACATGCTCAAAGCCAAAACCACAAAAATTAGCAGGTGGCCATATGTGCATCTTTGCTTGCTCGTCATTGATTGGCTCATGAACAACATCGAACATTCCTATCCAATATCATTACTGGTGACGAGAAATGGTGTCTTTATGCTAACATAAGGAAAAGAAAGGAATGGTTGAGCCCAAACAAAAAAGCAATTCGCCGTACAAAGGCCAGCATGTATCCACAAAAGATAATGTTACGCATCTGGTGGAACTGCAAGGGTGTGCTATACTATGAATTGCTTCCCAAAGCGTAACTATTACTGCCGACATTTATTGCCACCATCTGAGACGTCTTGCACACGCAATCCAAGAAAAACGACCAACAAGATTGCATGAAGTGATGCTACTCCATGATAATGCCTGTCCACACTCTGCTAACCTGGCACAAAACACTATCCAGAAGTTTGGTTGGGAAGTCATTCAGCACCCACCTTATTCAGCTGATCTTGCGCCCTCAGATTTTCACCTTTTCCGCTCTCTATCGAACAACCTTCAAGGAACTTCCTTTCTGGAAGAAAATGCACTCTGAACATGGCTTGAAGACTTCTTTAACACAAAACCACGCGAGTTCCTCAGGCATGGAATCGAAAAACTACTCCAGCATTTGCAGACTGTTGTAAATAGTGAAGAATAATATTGTTGTTGATTAACTTCTCTCTTATGTGTATCTGATGTGTTTAATAAACTTATTAAAAATTGCTACGGAATTATGTACCAACCTAATATAATGTTTTTAAGTACATTTATTTACTTATTTCATATTTTCACAACAAATTTATATTAATAAATAATAATCCGTGGCACTACAGCTCTTTAAGGGCCCAGAGCAATCAGCCAGCTGCTGGCCTCATGCCCACATGCCGAAGCAGAGGTAGACGGTCATCCAACCAGAATGGAAGTATCATTTAGTTAGCACGATGATCTCCCCAGCCATTATAGTGGCTTTCATAACCGGATTTTGCTATCTATCATAGCTCTTCAAGTGCGTCATGATGCTGGATGAGCACCAGTCCCATACACTGGCAGAAATTTTACGAGAAAATTTCTTCTCCCAGGAGGACTCGAACCAGCAGGCAATCCATAACGTGAGTTCTAGGCAGGATGCCTTAGACCATGATGCCATGGTGCAGGATACAAAATTATATTATAAGTTTATAAATGTAGATAGCACAATTTATAACATGGACCTCGGATTTTTAGGCTCGTTTAGTGTAGGTTGAAACAGACGTTCTTTAATGCGCCCAGTTTTAGGAAATACTTATCATCATTTGAGTGTTTCTCATGTTGCATACATTTAGGGATTTTTTGATAAAATTGTTGAAACATATCCTATACGAGCCTAAAAATCCAAGGTATAAATATGAGCATGTCCCAAGAATTTCGAAAGTCGATGCCTATGATTCCAAATTATGAACTTTGTTATGTGAAAAATAATTTATTACCAAATTATTATGTATATGCACATAGGTTTTTCAGCAGTATCTATACCTAGGAAAAGGTACAGTCACACGTCGCTACTTTGTTGTGCAAATTTTTCTACTGCAGCTGCAAAAGTTGTGTGTCGTGTTTACACATTAGCCAAAAGTAGCATGCTGCATGCTACTTTTTGTGCTGCACAACCCGAGTGCTGCAAAAGTTGCAACTGGAGGTTGCAAGTCTGTTCACACACAAGACACTACTTTTGTAGCCACAGTCTAGCTGCAGCTTTCCATATATTTTGCCTATTTTCATTCCATTATGTCCTATGGAATAATAGTAAAAATATATTCTTATTAGAAAAAAGAGCCATTAGAATAATAGTTGGAGCAAAGGCTAGAGAATCATGTAGATAATTTTTAAAAAAATTAGAGATTCTGACCTTAACAAATCAGTACATATACTCTATAATAAATTTCCTCTTATGTAATAAAGAAAATTTTCCAACTAATTCAGCCATACATAGTATAAATACCTGCAGAAAGAATGAATTTCATACACTATCGTGAAATTTATCATGCTATCAAAGGGGAGTACGTTACATGGTGATAAAAATGTTCAATAGTCTTCCCGAAGATATTAAGAATCATAGCCAAAGCCCTGCATTATTTAAGGTAAAACTAAAAAAAATTACTTAATATCTCACACTTTCTATTCTGTAGATGAATTCTTGACATTTCACAGTACTGTGTAAATATTTTAATACTATTAAATGGTAAACATATTACATTGTATAAAATATTATTGTTATTAAGGTATTAATTCCATACAGATTTCATATTTTCATTTTATATGTACTGCATTTATATGTTAAACGTAAGAATTGGACATGTTCTTTATTCTATGCTATAAAGCAAATGTAAGAATATTATAGAACGAATCCATCCATCCATCCATCCATCCATCCATCCATCCATCCATCCATCCATCCATCCATCCATCCATCCATCCATCCATCCACCTACCTACCTATCTCTGTGTTGATTCTTCAATATACATTTTGTGGTTATGCTCGCATTAGAGTTTCAGATTATGTAACTCATGTGACAGCTTACTTATCTATTATTTGCATTTCTGTCCTAACTAGTATTCAGAAATTGGCATTATTTTTATTATAAAGCTATTAAAAAAACGTCTAGGCTATATACTTAAATGATAACCAACAGCATATTCTTGTAATCATTGTTGGCAACTCTCCTGTTTGAAACTACGCTAGAGAAAATAAAAAAATAAATTATATCATCAGCAAATATACTCTGACAGTGTTGTATATTTAGTAACTGTTACAAATCATTTATTTTCATCTTATCAAACATTAAAATATATCCAAACAATGAAAGTATCATCAACACATTTGAGTGGCAACACTGGTCGCAACCACTGCAAAAGTTTGAACAAAACCGATATCAAAAAAGGTGCGGCTGCAACCCTGAGAACCCTGTTCCCACATTGCTACTTTTAAGCTGCGCGCAGCATGAAAAAGTAGCAGACAGCTGGTTTGGCAGTTGCTACTTTTCAGGTTGCACCATTGTTCACACATCACAGTACGAGAGTTTCGCAGTATTTTGTACTGCAGCGCTGTAAAAGTAGTGACATGTGCCTGTACCTTAAGTATCGATGTTACATATTATGTTTCTCTATTTTAAGGTTACTAGAGTTTTTACCTGAAATTCAGGGACACCGGGACCGAATATGACCGTAGTCTGCACCTATGTTCATTATCATTGTAAATCTCCCCACATTGAAGTTTCAGGACGAGTTTCTAAATTACGAATTCCCATTGTGACACTCTTGTTGTCACTATCCCCTGAACCAGGGGAAAATATCTAGCATTTTTTCTTGTGGTTAACAAACAAATATTGTTTAAAACAGTCTAACAGCCTTTCCTTTTCTTCATCATAATCTCACATCATTCTCCTTAAGTTCTGGCCTTCTTGTTCCATCACTCCCCCTCTCTCAATGACAAATCAGAGGGATGGAATGAAGACTGCCACATGACAAATTGGATTAGTAATTTAATAAACTTTTAAGTTTATCGATTTAAAATTGACACAGCCTACAAATGTTTCTTTTCGTACATAACATTTAATGCAAATTCCAAATATATCCAAGAACTCATACATATGACCGAGAATGGTATTTATTTGTATTTAATGGATGGTACATTGATATGTGATCATTAACCATAAATCTTCAATCAAATACAGTAAATAACAAATAAATACAGAAATCTCATATATAAACAAAGGAGGCTTGGATTAGTGACCTCTATACTAAACTGGAGGCACTATTCAAAGCTTTAAAAGCGTGACGCAAATGCTGAGTATGGGGGGTATTGCTAACTCTTTCTAACATAGTGTTGTCGTTGTCTCTCTTGTAGTGAATGCTATCTTAAACTAACGATATTTTTATTGCTTACTGCGCATTTGCAACATCAACCTCACGAAAGACTCACTGAAACACATTAGTTAGAAAGAGAGATCAATACCCTCTTCAACATGGTGTCTATGGTCACGCTTTTAAACAGGAAAGAGCATTGTGGTGGTGTCTCCAGTTTAATATAGAGCTTACTGGCTTGGACTAAGATCTCATCTTTTCCTTGCTTCCCAATATAGTTCGCACTCACTGACACCAGTCAAAGCTGGGCAAATTTTAAGGTGAGGTTAGTCCATTTCTTCTTGCTGCTTACGCAGGGAGCAATAAGGTGTTTTTGCGATTCCAAATCAATAAAGATGTTTTGTTAGGCAAACATGTCCTATATGTAATCAGAAGAGAGCTACTGAAGTTCTTCTAGGCAATTCTGGTAGATCTTGAATTAAGGTGTTCCACTGTTTGTGAGTTCTAGTTCTGAGTTCTTTAATATTATAATTGAATCAGTCGGAGCTAAAAGGAACTAAGTCACTTTTCACAACTTTTCAGGAGAAGCAAAAAACATTCCACTAATAACAACAAATGCATATATTTTTATGTTGTAGAAGACAAAAGAATATTTAAAAGTCTTAGTTCCTTCTTCCACCGTTCAATGCGCTTGACATCCGTTGTTCAAACTGTTGCATAACCACAAACTGCATATTCTGACTTAGTTCCTTTTAGCTCCGACGGATTCAATTACTGAAAACTTTCTGTATGTATCGTTTGAAAATTGTGTAAGAAGTATCTTCTATCTGTGTTTGAAGTAATGTAGTACCTTTCTTAGCTAGGATGCCTGCTTGCTCATTACCAAGATCTGACAGTATTCTGGTATGCATTGCAGTGAAATTGTTGTATTAGCATCGTGAAGGCTCTGTATTATTCTTTTGCAATTTGCAGTTTCTATGGACGTGTTTTCCAGGTAAATAATAGATTAGATCGCAGCTTTAGAGTCAGAGAGTATCACAGCCTTAGTAAAATTATCTAGGTGGCAGATTAGCTGACTTCGTGCTACATGTATGACTTCTATCTCGCCATCATAAATCGTCTTATATTTTCCCACAGCCATGTAGATGGAGAATAGTTTACAATATATTCCAGCTCCAGCATTTACTTGTCTTTCTATGTGAGCCACCAGTATACATCAGTTCTCTTCAGGGTAGTTAGAATTGGTAGTTTCTACAATGAAAAGATTAAAGGCTGGTTCACAATAAACCGTGAACGGAAACGACAACAAGAACAAGAACCTAAATAAAGTTAAATACATTTATTTTAACAATATCTCCATTCTCATTGTCGTTTCCGTTCCCGGTTTATTGTGAACCAGCCTTTAGTCTCATGGTGTCCACCTTTCTTTATAACACAAATTGTTGAAGATCAAGACTATAGTGAACAGACGTAAACTGTAATGGGCTTTGTTGAAGATGTAACTGTAGTGGGCTGGATATCTTGAACTGTGATTTTAAATGTAAGACTTTCTACATAAAACTGTTTGAGTTCTCAGCCTTCTCTTGTTATTTACAGAGTTCTTATCAATTTTTCATAAAATAACAGTACTCGTTCTTCAATCATATTTTGGATTGACTTTAATCCAGTAATGGACAGCATAGAATCAACTGATGTTGTTTTAACTCCTCCAGTAATCAGTCTTAGAGCCTGATTTTAAATTTTCTCAATTTTTTGTACATTACGTTCAGATGGTGTTATCAACAATATATGATTACAGGCAAGACATATAGTTTGTATGTCATGATCATGGTGGAAGGAGAACATCCCCATTTATTTCCTGCCATTGGCTTCATGACAGTCATATGTTTCGAGGTTTGCTCAGTTATTTTATCAATCTGTGAATTTCATGTTTCTTTGCAATGGCATGCTGCTTAAAAGTAACATTAGGGTTTATTGGTTGATGAGCTAGTGAGAAAGACTGATATTTGGTCTTTGCTGTATTTACATATTGTTTTTGTGGCACATTTTTCCAAGACTTGTAGGGCATTGTTGAGTATTTACTCTGTTGTACATTGTGCATTCTTCTTAGCTGACTCTGTCCAGAGAACTAGATCATCTGCATAAACACTTTATTCCTGGTAGCGAGTTTAGCTCCCTATTAGGTCGTTTATACACACATTGAATAAAGTACAACCAGAGATAGCTCCTTGTGGGATGTCAGTTTGTAGCAATTGACATTTAGAAGTGTGTTTCTCAATTCGGACCTTGCAGGATCTTTGTTCAATAAATACTTCGAATCACTTTAGCATGTTGGATTGAATTCCTATCTTTGCTAGCTTTAGGATGAGATTCTCCTTCCACACTGAGACGTAAGCCGATTTGAAGTCAATGAACACAGCTGTGAAGCTGTTATTTCTATCTAGAGCATCTCTGATGATTCTTAGTGAGCTGTTGAGTTGTAGATCTGTCTTCAGAATCCTACTGTTCATTGGCAAGCAGTTGATTTGTTTCTAGGTATCAGTTCAACCTCTTAATAATTATCCTTTATATAGTTTTCACCATGACACTCGTCTGTAATTATTTTCTAAGCTTTTTGAGCTCTTGCCTTTTTTCAACATTGGTATTACAACTGCCCTCTTCTATGTGCAGGTACAAAACCAGATGATCAAATTCTGGTGGTTTGTCAAGTTTTCTTTCCTAGGTGTTTGAAGAATTCCACACATATATGATTTTTGCTGGATGCCTTTTTGGCTTTTAGACAATTTATTGCTACGTTGAGTTCATTATCTGTTAAAGGAGCATCAAAAATATTATTTAGATTATTGGGGATTTTTTTTTTTGCTAAAAATGTCCTTTTTACATTATTCTGTGTTATTCCTTGCATACTTATATTTTCTTTGTGTGTTTGTATAGGTTTGTGCAAAAGCGTTGGTTATATGTGAGTCAGAGAATGCCTTATTCAGGTAGGGAACAGATTCTTCACACGCATGCGCACGTGCGCACGCACGCGCACACGCACACGCACGCACACACACACTTGTTGTTCATTTGTACTTTATTCCAATAATATGGGTTTGTTATGGTTGACGCAACTACATTTTCATTTTCATTGAAGTCCAAAAAGCATTTCAAAATTAACATTTTAAACATTAAACATGCTCCACTCACAAATTAAAAAAAAATCTTAACACAATTTTTGTCCTTTCACTTTCCCTTTTTGCTTGCTTGAAATATTGATTCATTTCACAGCTAACAAAGGCATTAATAAATTTACAAAAATAGACATTTAAAGATTAACTTACATTTCCTAAACGAGCTGAAGGTGTATTCAAGACTCTTCAGCCTGTCTATAGACTGTCTGCTGAGTTGCTTCTGTTGCATATAATGCCATGCTGCTTTGCTTGCATACTGTAGTAATCTGGAAAATGTTATTTTTATATCAAACTACAAATATAATTCTGTTAATTTTATTAAAAGCATGAAAACTGTTTACCAAACATGGATAGCATGAAATATATTTTATTTTTCGTTTGTTCATGTGAATTTTTGTAAAATACAATCCTTTAATTCGCAATATATATTAAGATTATTATTTTACATGTAATGTAGAATATAACGTATTTTCTGGTTATGATACATGTATAAGCGTGTTGGTCATAAATTACGTGTAACTGGCCATTATAGGAGAGACTGGATTAGAATAAAGACAGTTACTGATATATATATATATATATATATATATATATATATATATACACACAGTGAAACTTCCCAATAGCGGACACCGCCGGGGAAAAATTAAATTTCTGTTATTGAGAAGTGTCCGCTATTTAGAAAATCGTTAGTACGTATACTTACTTACTTATTGGCTTTTAAGGAACCCGGAGGTTCATTGCCGCCCTCACATAAGCCCGCCATTGATCCCTATCCTGAGCAAGATTAATCCAGTCTCTACCATCATATCCCACCTCCCTCAAATCCATTTTAATATTATCTTCCCATCTACGTCTCGGCCTCCCCAAAGGTCAGTATGTATACAGTACATTAAAATTTCTCATACATATTCAACACTATATTTTACAGTACAGTACAGTAGACAGTGAGATTGTTTACAGTATTCATCCAGAGAGAAATCGTACCAGTAAATGTTTTGTAAGTGAAATAAACATCAGTCACTGTACCACTTCATCTCACACAAAGAAATCTAGAATTGCATTCTCAGTGTATGATTTTAAAATAACATCCTTGTTTTTCAAAATGTCAGTAACCTGAGTTTTTTCCACATTAAACTTTGTGGTCAGCTCACGAACGCTTAATTTCTCCTTCTCACTATGCTTTACAATATCCACTTTCTCTTTTAGTGACAAACGTTTACGTTTTTGTGACATTTTTAATGTGACTGTACTTCTGAACACTCAACTTGACAAACTAAGAAAGTACGGACTGTCCACGTACAGTATCACAACTAACAACTGTGCTGCTTACCTTCAATAAAATACAAGAACGTTCAAATGCACGATAATGATTGTTGTAAAGAATTCCGTTTAATTTACAACCGTATTTTTCTTTTTTTTCTTTCACGCTGTCCGTTATTTGGAAGTTTTAATTGTTGTTGGGAGATACATTTCAGTGTCCGCGTCCGTTATTGAGAATGTCCGCTATTTGGAAGAATTTTACCATAAGGGCCAATGTTATTTTACAGAGGAATTTTAAAATGGCCGCTATCAGGGGCGGCTCGTCCATAAGAGCTGCGGAGCTGCAGCACTCGCTGCTTTGACAGGAAAATAATAATAATATTTGTTTTAATCTGTAGAAGAATTGTTACAGCTTTTATTGGTAAATTGCTTTATATTTCATCTGGCCGGGAATATGTACTATTATCTTATGCATAATCTTTTTGCGCGTCGACTGTATTGGAATTGACACTGCATTCAAAGTCCTGGGATCTGCAGGGTGGGCAGCTCATAGAGAGTATGTCTTGCTTGGTCAGGGGGTAGAGAGGTGAAGGGAAGCAGAGGGAAACTGCCGCTGTTAAAACCCATATTTCGCTGCAGTGGCTTGCAGAACCAGGCCGTAAGGGAAGATCTTTCCTCCACTCCCGCGTCGCTATTGTAATGCTACGTCAAATGGATTCTCTATTCCCTTGAAACTTAATGACAACATTTCTATTTTCTCTTAACATACTTATTGTTGTAGAATCTTATCGAGTTAATATAACGAAATTAATATTCTTTTTTGCCTTATTGTTAGGTATATATCCAGTCTCCAGTAGAACCTTAGGATATGCCTTAACTCAAAATGATTGCACGAGTAGAATCCTTTTGATATAGCACGTAAAATACGAAAGAGACTTCTTTTCCAGTTTTAGAACATTGTTGACCATCAGTATATCTGAGTGTTGCTTTGGTGTGACGTCTTAGTATCGTAACTTAACCAGTGCAAATGTGCAAGCATGAGAGTGTGTGTGAATTACAGAATATTAATTTTATTTTTCTCAACTTTCCCTCGCGGAGAAGATTGATGTAATGAAGTGAAATTACAGGGTCGTCCGTTACCCGACTTAAATCTTACTCAAGCTTCATCCAGCCGAAATAGTGCATATATGTAAGGAAGCATAACAATGAAATTTACGCTAAGCATTTGTGGTTACGTGGATGTGAACAAAAAAAAAAAAAAAATCTGTATTTTGTTTTCCTTGCCTCCTCTTCGGTGATGATACTGCATAGATTAGGAGTGGTGTGACAGATTTAGGACGTTTGTCCCTAAAAATTAAAAAGCACGAAACTTCGCAGTCTCACCTGAAAAATGTTGTTTCATTGGCTATGTTAGGAAAAACTAATATTGCTGCGCAACTAAGTGAAATGAACAGAACAAACATTCTCAAACATAATGAAGAAATGAGAAAAAATCGTGAAATTATTTAAAAAAAAATATTGGTGAATGTATCAAATTTTGTGGCCAATATGAACTTCCCCTTAGGGGACATGATGAAAAAACGATTCAAAGTGGTGTATTTCGTGAGTAATCTAAACGAGTCTCTCACAAATCATTTGGAACATGCCACTGTTTAAAAGTAATTCTAAAACAATTCAGGATGAACTGGTAGACTGCATGTTGAGTGTCTGCCAATTTGAAATTCAGTCTGAAATCGATGGTATCAGTTTTTTTTTAGCGATAATGGCAAATGATGCCACAGACATCTCCCAACTAAGTCAGGAAGTTTTGATTTTTCGATATGTATTTATTTTTGTGCTATACTTATTAGTGATGATATCAAGAAGTGAAATTTGTATGTACCAAAATCTACTGCAGCTCCCCCAATCCACAAGTTCACCAGCCGCCACTGGCCACTATTGATAGGAGTCCGCTATTGGGAAGTGTCCGTTAAGGGAAGTTCCACTGTATATTGTTAGTTTCAAAGTATACAGTACAATCTCAGAACAGGACATGAGATACTAAACCTGAACACATAAATGATCAGATGTCAGATTCCTATTATCTAAAAAGTTTCAAATTTTATATGCAGACGAACACTAAGAAAAAGATTTTAAATTGACAAAAAAAAAAGAGAAAAGAAAGCTTTTAATTACTATACTAGTAATGACTACTTTATGACTATAAAATTCTGACTCTCCCCTTACGGATAAGCTTTTTGCAATCAACATAGGTAAATTTTATTTTTATTGACGAGGGTTGCAAGGAATAGTGAAGTGCATCCCATAACCTCTCCCATTCAAATCCCATCATCTTCCAGTGGTTCAACTTGTTTTTAACAAACGCGGCTCTGGAGACTGAGTCACAGCCATATAACTGTTTCACCAAAAATGTAGGAAATGCCATTTCAACATGCTGACCTGCCATCATGCATAAGCATCCTGTAAGTGGTGTTCAACAAGATATGGTCGGTGGAGTTGTCTGACAATCCTCCCAACTAGGTCATATGGATCCACTAACCAACGGCAGGTGTGTCCTTCAAACAGTTTGGAGGTTGTGTGTAGATGATATAACTGCCATAATATAAAAAAGTTAATTTTTGTTGGATCACTTTCCTATACCGGAGAGCAAGAGAGTTAATGGCTTTATTGCCAAGAGCTCAGCATCAGTTAACAACATTTTTATTGCTGGAAGAGCATGTTAATGTTTATCAGTATCATTATATTGTTGAACATTGAATCTTTTCTCTGTTCCCATTTTCATTCCCGTGAATTTTACGGGAAGTATTTTACCATCATCAGAAAAAAAAATCTGATCCAAATTCAAAAAAGATCTCGTTTCAATTACATACTTTAAGCGAGTTAGCTTTAAAGGTGTTAACTATACTTATTTTACAAATAAAAATTAAATATAAACTGAAAATCTTCGAAAAATTGAACTACTGTATTTCACTATGCATGAAATGAACATATGAATAAGCCCTAAATGCTTCCACAACAGCTACTTTTTTCCATTCAGCCTTTATTAGCTGTTCATTTTTAAAACATACGGTGAATAAATCTTGTTTTTCAGTAGAGGGAGGAAGGGAGATACGATCAGAGAACAGACCAATCTCATTCATTAACCTGGAACATCATGCTAAGTTCCATTCTGGAGGTTAAGAGGCCGGGTCTACCTATTCATGAAAGCTGAAGTAACTTTAAGGTTCCTAATAACTTATTTGGACAAGGTAGAGTATCCACCGACAATTGAACCAATATTTCATACTTTCATCACTGCCAATGTGGTGCTATAAGCCAATTTTCAACACACAGCCACAACACATTTCAATTTTTACTGCACTATATAATTATATGGAATTATCACTGCATTAACAAATTGATTAATGCACAAAGCACATGCTTAACGAACTAAATGTAATTATTTAACTATGAAGAATGGGGGCAAGAGTCACCCGCCATCACATTCCACTTTTTCCACTAGATGGCTCCCAACAGTGAGCTGCATAAGAGCGAGCATGGGATATAGTTATCAGTCCAGGAAGGCACTGATGGAATGAATAACGATCCTCTATTAATATTTCTGATAAATCACGAAGTAAAGTAACTAATGAGTGATCGGTCTGAGGATGAGTGGTGAGTGTTCATTGCATGCTCTTCCGGTAGCAGTAGGCAGTAGGTGAATGTAGGGTTGTCTAATCAGTACATTTCGTCAAAACGAATGTTAAAGATGATTTAATATTATCAATGTCGACCTCAAGCTGAGGCTTGGACATCATCTCTGCTGATGGTAAGAGATTACAATACACAATGTCAAAATTAGACGCTGAAAATAAAATATCTTAAAATACATGGAATTTGTTCAATGCTTCTCATGTAAATCAGTTAAGATTTTCAAAAGGACAGCTGGACTCCCTGTTCTTGCAAGACACGTATGTTCCCAAGCTAGTATGAGTAAAGTTCATGTTATGTCTGAGATGAAACAAATTTTCAGAGATGTATGCATCGAAGTAAGTGCTGAGGATATAAGTGTTCAGTGAGCCACAGTCCACAAAACCTGCCAAAGAGGATGAAAGATGACTATGATGACTGGTGTGAAGATGACTATGAAAAAGAAGAAATTCAAACCTACATCCATGGGGTTCATGGAGACAGCTCTGATTTATTTGGCTTGTGGTATCAGCAGGAACAACGATTTCCTAAACTAAGACAAGAAGCCCAAATGATTTTGGGTATTCCCGCCACAAGTGCTCCAAGTGAGAGATGTGTCATTTCAGCAGCAAGATATTTAAATAGGCCTATATCTCCAGAAAAGGTGGCATATTGTTTTTGCACAGTTCCACGAAAAAGAAAAAATCCCAAACTTGGGAAATGTAAAACAATCGAATAGGCAATTGCAAGAACTAAATTTTCATAAATAAAACAGCGAGTTATTAAAAAAAATTGAAATAGCCTATGTATTAGAATACCTGTTTTGTCTATTGTCAGTTATATTCTGTTATTTAAGGTGACTAAGTATTATGTAATGTGTTTAAATAATTTTCATTTTAGACAGGTAACATAGTCTATGGCTTAGATTTTTTCCTCAAAGTCAACTACTATACTTCGACTCCTTCATTCAATTATTTTGTCATTAAGTCTCAACTTAGATTAAGGAAATTGTCCTCTTTTCGCTTCTAAAACAATATAGTTATAAAGAATATTTTCTAGCAATTAGTTTTCAATGACAAATAGACATTTTTAGTTATCAACGTATTAAAAGTAATTTCTTGGTTTTGTATACATTTTATAGTAATGTAACAAAAAATTGCATTTGCATTTACAGTAATTACAGTACTATGATTTGTGTCTCAGTTTGTTTTTGAAATATTTTTCAAGTTTAACATTTAACTGAGTAGGAATAAAATATATTTATACATAAAATCATTTCAGCCTGTTTCAATTTAAACAGAGAAAAATGTGTAATTAATTAAAATTCCACTAAAATATACCTATAACTGCTGAGAATAATCGAATGATTTCTATAATGATTATTCCATTGTGGGATTAAATCATTCGAATCGCCTGAGCATAGCGCTCTTTTTTCTTGTCACCATATAGCTCAGGTGTTTAATTTAATGAAGGTCAGAGTCAGATACTGGGACTGTTAAGAGTCGTATGCAACACCCACATACAACATTCGAAGCTTATCATTGTATTGTTGCATCATATGATTTTAAACACGAAGGTCTTACCATTATCATAGGAAATGGAACATATTTTATTATATAACTTCATAATACTTCTTGTGGTGGTAAGCAAAGTGAATGAATAATTGAATGATACTGTGAACATTTCTATTATTTCGAATGGTTTTGATAATAAAATAATTCAAATGAATTCATTCGATTTTTGCCAATACTGTAGCTACTACATAGTACTGTAACTGCTTCATGTAGAGTGGTTGAAACAAGCGCTCATTTTGACTGGGGAGCGATCTGCCGGATAATGTAGAGCGAGCGGAGGCCAAACCTGAGCTCGAGCAATTAAACACAAAGAGCATTCAGAAAAACTGAACTCAGATATCCTTAGCTTAAGTTAGGTGTGTAGTATTATGTGAGAGGTTAGGTTAGGTTAGATTAGGTGTGTGGTATTATGTGAGAGGTGTTGGCGACACAGAAAACCCCGTCACAATCAGGAAATATGGCCATGTTTTCAATCATGCACGACGAATTTGGTATAATGAGTAAAGTACGTATTTAGGGCGGGTTGGGTGGACATACAGCTCTTCCAGTGATCACATCCAATTTCCACTACTCCAGACGATAAATCCTAGGCATTTAGAAGATATTTTAACAATTTTTTCTAGTGGTTGGTTCATAAGTAACCTTCATCACTTATTTTGCTATAGCCTATTTTAGGGACTGTTCGATTTCGACCATTGTGTCCCGCGTCCTGAAATAATTTGCTCATGTATCAAAATATCCCGATTTCATGGCATATTAGACATTTAAAGCTGATTTTCGTTCCTATCAGATTGGTGGATTTAGTCTGGATTGGAAGATAATTCCGCACACTCTCATACGGACACACTGACTCTAGTATGCATGTTCAAGGCAGAAATTTAGTTCTCGTTGATGTGTCAACAGAGTGATGGGTGCAATGATCATAATACACAAGTTAGGGCAGGTTTGATCACAGGATACATACTGAATAATCTATTCTCTGTGCTCATCTTATGCACTTTAGTTTGGCGCCATTCCGTATTATGTCCACTTTGTTCCACTTGATGCATCATTCTTTGGTTTCGACGGATAAGTGGGGAAAAAAAAAAAAAAAAGATTATAAGACTACTTCAACAGATATAGTTTAAATTATATATAAGCGAGGACAACAACAAAGACTTGTAAAATATCGCAGCCCCTCATGTGTGATAGGATCTGATGGCTCTGGTGATAAATCACGTAAACGTCTCTATATTTTCCGAGAAGAGTGGCTGGAATCTTTTGTGTAGGTAGGTTAGGTTAGTTCAGGTTAGTTCAGATTAAGTTAAGTTGGGTTAGTTCATATTACGTAAAGATTAATTTTTTTCCTACAGAATTTATCTGTTATGGTAACAATTCATATTAGAGGAGAAAAATTCGCTCCGGCGCTGGGGATCGAACTCGGATCCTTCGTTCTACGTACCAAGCGCTCTAACCATGAGCTACGCCGAACTTCATTCCACAGCACCGGATCGAATTCTCCTACTCTAGTGTTTTTCCCTTTGTGGCCTTACTCCATGTTCGATATATATGTTGACATATTACATTGGGAGATATAGGTACATAAAGAAGAGAAATTGCTCTTTCCTCTCGATTCTGGAGAAACTTCTCTCATTCACATACATAAACCTTGCTCAGTCTGTGAGCAATAGTACTGAAAGAATGGGTTGAGACCCTGCCTGACTCAATTTATTGGCAAGAAAACTCTATTATAACCATGCTGATAAGTGAGATTATTAAACATTACACTAATAAAACAAATGCAATATTTGTAAATATTTATTATTGAAGTTTAAGCAAGATTCATTTAAACATAAATATTATTGTTAACAAAATATGATATATACATATATTATTTTTTAATCATAATTAAGATTATCATATAGTATCATGCAGTCAATTGTAGTGCTGAGGTAGTGTAATGTTTTCCATATTGTAAGAAGTAGGGTAGGATAATATAAATTACAGTGAAACTGATTCTTTATATCGTTATTTTGTAATAGCCTATACTGGTATTGTTTTATAGGCGAATTACAAAATTACTCTGAACGTAATTTAATGGATAAAATGAAATGAATATGCTAATGGAGGTTTGGAAATAATCAGATGTCATCTAGAAAATCTCAGGATACAGTTTTTTAAATATTTTCCAGAAAGAAGATAACACACAATATTGAGTTACAAATCTTTTTTCAATCACAATCGTCAATAAAATTCCTCTGTACTTTCCTTAAAACTGAAAGATAGGCTAGAAATCTCCGTTGTTAGTTCATTGAAAATAAAATCCGAAAACTTGCCAATTTGTGACTATTTTTATCTGTATCTATTTTCAGTCTGAACCAAATTCGTTTTGTACATTTTTGTAGGCTTATATTTGAACTGTTGCTTTATTACTGTCAATTTTTTGTCTGATATCCGCTAAATTATATTTTCAAAATAAATATCGGGTACTGGTTTTATGATTTCCACGAACCTGCTTGAGATTCATCTCCTCTTTCTTCTTCTCTTGTCATGTTGTACTGAAATGTGATGGTAGCATTACTTTAAGAACCTTATCATCACCAGGAGTTTGTATAGTCTGGAGTAGACATGTTTATACAGCTGCACGAGATAATGAATGGAAGTGGAGTAAATTCTCAGAGCAACGTCGATGTGGCAGCATGCGATTTTTATGTATATGCAATAGCGAAAATTCTCTTACGTCATGTATTGTTCAAGAGAGACTTCTCCCGAGAATTTGCTCCTTTTATGTATATCACCCATTAAGCCAACTGCCGTTATACAAGGAGGGCACTCAACTGAGTGACTTGGTGCCGGGATTTACAGTGTCACAGATTAATTGTGGATTGAAGTTCGGCATAGCTCAGTGGTTAGAGCACTTGGTACCTACGTAGAATCAAGGACCCGGATTCAATAAATCCTGTAGGACAAAAAAATTAATCTTTACGTAGATTCTTCGCCCAACAGTGCATATAATGTGGAATCCCGGCCACCAAGTCACTCAGTTGAGTGCGCTCCTTGTATAATGGCAGTTGACTTAAAGTAACATGTCAACGTATATGTCGAACATGGAGTAAGGCCACGAAGGAAAAAACACTAGAGGGGGATTCGATCCGGTGCTGTGGATTGAAGTTCGGCGTAGCTCAGTGGTTAAAGCGCCTGGCACGTAGAACCAAGGACCCGGGTTCGATCCTCGGCGCCGAAGCGAATTTTTCTCCTCTAATATCAATTATTAGTTCATATTAGGTTAGTAATTACTTCAATAAGATGGTTCCTAGTTTCCATTTCTTGTATAAGGGATTTATAATGTTTTTCAACTTGTCTTGTGGTCATTTTGACAAGTCTTTGCAATTTTTTTTACATATGAAATGATGTGGTTGTTAAAATATACATATGCTGTTATAAGAGTACTATTGTTGAATATATGGATTGATAGGTGGAAATAATTAGTGCAATAAAATTGTCTGTAACGTTTGTGTCCCTAATTTTTACTTACGACAGTTGGCAAGCCTACTAGTACTAGCTAGTTGGTCTTCTCAGTATTCCTGCACTGAAAAGTGCCTTTTCGTATGCATGATGATGCGCATTCGATAAACACAGACAAATCTGCTCTTTTTTATATTTTAAGATAATTGTCAGTGAAGTAGGCCTATCCGTATACTGAAATTTTTCCATTTGTTTGTATTATTACCTTTCGAAAGTCGAGCATAAAATCGTTGTTTGTGAAAATAAAAAAAAAAAAAAGCTCGAAAATCGTGGAGTGGTCGCCTTCCAGAATTACCCGATATTTTGTTAGTTGTTAATAATGAACTCATTAAACTTTAGTATTGTATTCACAATAAAATAACCTTCAAACTCCATCACTGCAATCTACATTCCTAATCCATGTATGTACAATTTATTAAGACCATTTCAATTAAAAATAACAGGCCAATCTTCGATATCGCCCCGCACCACAAACGGGACTGAAGTCTGATTTAAGTTTCTTTATGAGTTAGATGGGGTAAATGAGGGGCTAGATAAGTGACATTAAGCCGAGGTATGTAACATGGTTAGTGGGTTAGTGGAGAGGATTAATTAAGTGATATAAGGCCGAGGAATTTGACAATTACAGTATTTAAGTACGTTGTAGTGTAGGGGGATACCGATGTTTCACCTTGTAACGGGTTCTCATATTTCGTAAATGCGAAAGCAACGCACGCAGGTAATAAATTAATTCATACCGGTATGTATTAATCATGTTACTTACTATGAATTTCGTTACACCTTAACCAAATAGGCTAATTAAACTGCCCTTTTGCTTTTACCAAATATCAAATTTACATGTCTAAAAAGTACTTGTTTCTTTTTATCCCAGCTTAAAATTTCCATTTATTGAATTTGTTTTTGTACTTACCGGACAATCTTATCTCGTCCAGCAGTTTGGCTATTCAACTTCACGATAACATCCATCATTTTAACAGAAGAAAAACATAACAAAATAATAAAAGTGCTTGCTATTAAGAAATCCAGGGTTGATGATAGTGTTTCTCTTGTCTCCGATCGGAACAAAACGTAGTTTCGTTCCTAATCATAAATATCTTGACTACTTCGATCTCCAGAACCAGGAACGAAGTAGGTACCCCTAATTCGCCCCCCTCTACCTTTACCTCATCATCTGTTTTAACCTTTCCAGTGCCTTCCTATCGATAATTTTAGACTGCGCACGGGCATGCACGCTATTACATCTTCTTCTAGGTTATAAGGCAATGCTCAGCCACTAGGTTTGGCAACATTGAAACAGCTGACTGCATGTTGATCGGCTCTGGGTCGGCTCATGCGAATTCTATAGTATAGAGACATATCCGTTATATATTGAGCGCGCCATCTCCTTCTAGTCCGCCGATGGCTACATTACAGTGTTACCAGATTTGTACAGCATTATAGTAACTAAAGGACACACAACTATATGATATAGGAGGCAGTGGGAGTACAAATCGATTGCTTTTTCGAAGGCTATGCAGAACCAAGTCCATACAATTCGGGATACCATGGCGAGATGGGCGGGAATTTGAAGTGGGAGGCAATAAAACTGATATTCAACCTTTTTTCTCGCCATACCCCTAAAGTTGTCATGCTTATTATACATAACTATATCTGAACTAAATTAAATTTAAAATGTATCAATTATATTAAATCAACCAGTTTTAACTATAAAAAAGCAAAATATTATTGAATCCTCTGATTGAGGTTCTGGCTGATATGTACAGTACATCTATGATCAGGCAGTACAACTCACTTGACGATATGCGGGGCGTTCAGAGCACAAGGGAATCAAGTCCACTTTTGGTCAATTGGGAGATATTTCGTCTGTACATACCTTAGATGAGACTGATGCTACTTTCAGAGCATGAAAGAATCATGCCCTCACAATCTGTACAATGGTGCAGATCTTTAAAATTACACCCACCTTTAATGGGTAGTTAACTATATATATATATATATATATATATATATATATATATATATATATATATATATATAAACTTTAAGTCTAATTTTCTGAAAACTTTATTTTTGTGACTTGATTCCCCTGTGCTCTGAGTGCCCCATGTGTCAGAGGAAGAACACTTGTTTGTATGCATCTCAAGTCTGACTAGTATAATATGTAGCTAGTGGCGAAGTATGTAATGGAGGGGGAAAGGAACTGGCCACCCTACAACATTATCTCCTGGCCTAGTTACCTCATAACTAGTGCCTTGGTATCACTTGTGAGGTTCATACCTGTCTTCGGACAGTTGACTAAACAACAACAATACTATTAAATAAATAATTACAGGAACAACATAAAGGTGCATCTACTGGTATACGGTTCAACTTTTCTTTCAACTTTACACATTCTAGCAATGCATACAAGATTGATAATTAAGATAAGATTGATTGTTAATTAATATATTGTGAATTTTATTAGTTACAACAATGTAATTTATTCGTCACAACAATAATTCCTTTCTACAATTCGCCTTAAACGCCCTCGTCAACAATTGGATTTTCACTCAACACAGTATTCGTTATAGCACTCCACCGACGACAATGACAATTTACTTGGACTAGTACGAACAACAATGAACTGTTAATCTTAACTAATATTTACAAAGCACTATTTACAAATCAGAACTATCAGTTCTCAGTTCACAGTTCTTCTATCTCAATCACTCGAGTCCACAGTATCTCGAACCACAGACCTTCAGAGACAGTTCACTGTACTCGAACTCGGGTCCCTCCAACTGCGGTCCACTGCACTCGAACTCAGGCCTTCGGATGCTGACGCAGATGCGGACGCACACTCGAGTCGAACTCCGGCACACAAGTCTGGCTTGCTTGCTCTGGCTTACTCACTGACTGAATAACTGAAAACTCTGCTCTAGTTCGTTGGCGCTTGCTCTTTTATAGCAAAATCATAGTTGCGAGAAATTTCTACAGGTGTGTAGAGAATTATCTCGATATCTCCACTTCGACGGACTTCTGGAATAGTTGGGAAGGTCGTTCCACATTCACTGCGTTAAGTAGCAGCTGCGCGCGCAGCCTCCCCTCGCGTGTAGGCTCCTTTCCCCTTTCCCCGCGAAGCCCGCGCGATATGCTCTCTCGCGGGACGCTGGTCGTGAGTTCGAATCTCACGTCGCTGTCACATTGCTCCCTCCTTAGGGCTGCTCGTCCCGGGCAGTCCCTTGGTAGGCTGCTAATCGGTCCAGATGCACCACCATCATCTTCCCTCGAGGTTGTCGCTGGATGCGGTACACCACGTCGTTGATCCGGGTCACCACGCGGTATGGTCCATCCCAGGCACGCTGCAACTTTGGTGATTTCCCTTTGGTCCTGGTAGGTCGATACAGCCACACCAGGTCGCCCTCCTGGAATCCTGCAGAGTTGGCTAATCTGTCGTAGCGCACCTTCATCCTGTCGCTGGCCATCTTGAGGTGCTCTCTGGCCAGTTGGTGAACTCCATTCAACTTCTCGGTGAGTTCTGCCACATAGTCAGTTGCTGGCTGGTCGGCGTGCCAAACAGCAGATCACAGGGCAGGCGCAGCTCTCTCCCGAAGACCATGTTTGCCGGTGTCATCCCTGTTGTATCGTGGACCGAAGCTCTGTAGGCCAAGAGGAACAGTGGGACTCTGGCATCCCAGTCTCGTTGATGGTTGGACACCACCTTCCGCAGATGCTCTTCCAAGGTTTTGATGTAGCGTTCCACCATACCATCGGACTGTGGGTGGAGGGGAGTGGTCCTGGTTTTGTGCACCCCCAGACGCTCGAGCAATTCTCCCATCAGGTTGGATTCGAAGTTGCGCCCCTGATCGCTATGCAATTCCCGGGGCACCCCGAATCGGCAGATGAAGTTGTCAAGCAGCGCGTCGGCCACCGTCGAAGCCTCTTGGTTGGGAATCGCGTACACCTCTGGCCATTTTGTGAAGTAATCCATGGCGACTAGCAGGTAGCGGTTCCCGCGATCCGTGACCGGGAACGGTCCAGCAACGTCGATGGCGATCCTCTCAAAAGGAGCTCCCACGTTGTACTGCTGCATGGCTCCCCTGCTGCGGGTCCTTGGTCCGCGACTGGCTGCACAGGTGTCGCATCTCCGGCACCATTGTTCCGTGTCGGTTCTCTGATGCAACCAATAGAACCTCTGCCTTAACTTGTCCAGCGTCCTGTTGGCTCCCAGGTGGCCTCCAGTCACTCCAGCATGAGTCTCCTCCAGCACTTCCTTCACCTTGCTCCTGGGCAGGACAAGTTGTTCTATGCGGGTCCTTCCATCGGCCGACTCCCAAATCCTCTTCAGGATACCGTCCTTGACAGTGAAGGATTCCCACTGGGCCCAGTAGCTCTTGTAAGTGGTGCTACGGTTGGCGATATCGGCCCATACTGGTCTCTGGCCGGACTCCACATCACGTAGTAGCTGTCCAATGTTTGGGTCCTCCAGCTGCTCCCTCCTTATGGCGGCGTTATCCCATCCTGGGCTCGGCTGGGCGGCAATTGCTCGGACTGCGTGGGCGCCATCCCGCTCTTCTACTTTCAGGCAGTGTTTGCAGCCATCCAGGCACGGACGTCGTGACAGGGCATCAGCGTTGGAATGTTTCTTCCCTTGTCGGTGTTCAGAGGTGAAGTTGTACTCCTGCAGACGTTTAACCCAACGGGCGGTCTGCCCCTCCAGATTCTTGAAGCCCAATAGCCAGGTGAGTGCAGAATGGTCTGTCCTCAGATGGAATTCCTGGCCATACAAATACTTGTGGAAATGCTTCAGGGCTTCCACAATGGCAAGAAGTTCTCTACGGGTCACGCAGTAGTTTCTCTCAGCCTTGGACAATGTTCGGCTGAAGTAGGCAATCACCCTCTCTTGCCCGTCCTGTTCCTGAGAGAGTACTCCGCCGATGCCTACGTTGCTAGCGTCCGTGTCGAGCGTGAACTTCCTTCCAGGGATGGGATATCCCAGTACAGGAGCAGTGCAGAGCGCCTCTTTCAGTGACTGGAAGGATGACTCCGCCTCGTCCGTCCACTGGAATTGTCGTTTCTCCTTGGTCAGCTGGGTTAGAGGCTTAGAGATGTTGGCGTACCCAGCTACGAACCTTCTGTAATAAGTGCAGAGGCCGAGAAAGCGGCGCAACTCCTGTTTGTCCCTCGGTCTCGGCCATCCTCTGACGGCTTGTAGCTTCTCCGGGTCCGTGGCCACTCCGTTGGTCCCTACTACGTGTCCCAAGTAGTTGACCTTCTTCTGGAATAGATGACATTTCTTCGGGTTCAACTTCAGTCTCCTCTTTCCCAAGGTCAAGTCCAGGAAAACCTCTTTTTGGATGGGCAGGTTCTCGCCTGAGGCAGTACGTAGCTCATACCGGCGCAGCGGCGTCCTCCCAGGTAGTCCACGCACGACTTCCGGTCTGGCGATAGTGAGCGACGCCCCGGTGTCTACCAGTACTCTGCATGGGCGGCCTCTTATCCATCCGTCAGCAATCAGCCCATCGTCGCATCTTCTGTTAACCGTCTTCAAGATCAGCCGAGGGGATGGTGATGACGGCGCCGACGTGCCCCTCATCGCATCGGCCCCTTTTAGTTTTCCTGTTTGTGACCAGATCGGTCACAGTCCCTCCTCAGGTGTCCAGGCTCGCCGCAGGACCAGCAGGTAGGCACTCCTCGTCTTCGTCGCTCTGGTGATTTCGGTTGACGCTCCTCGACGTCGGCCGCCGCGACGCTCCTAATCCGGTGCGATGCCGAGACGTTCGCAGTCAACTTGGCTGCCTCCATCCTGAGGGCCGCCGCCAGAGCTGCGTTGATGGTGCGATGCTCTGCTAAGAGTAGCTGTTGTTTTATTTCCGGGTCTCGAACTCCGCTGCCGAAGGTGTAGGCCGCCTCTCCAGCGATGAAATCATTAGGTAGGCCCCTGAGGGCCTTATGGGCCAGTTGTTCCACCGCCATCGCGAATTCTTGTAGGGACTCGCCTGACTGTTGGACCCTCGTTTTTAGTTGGGTCCTAAATGCTGCAGCAAGTTGATGGTCACCATAACGTCCCTCTAGAGCCGCCATTATCTCAGCGGCTGTCCCATCTTCTGGAACGCTGTGAAGAATCTCCGACGCCTGTCCTTGAAGCGCGGTTAGCAGCTGAGTAGTCTTCTCCGCTGGGGTCCACCCATTATGTGCTGCGGTAGCCTCGAACTGGCGACGGAATATCGCCCAAGACGTCGTACCGTCGAACTTCGGCGTCTTGACGTTGTGATGTCTGGCTGAAGGCGATGATTCCGCAGGGCCACTATATGGAGTCCTCAACTCTGTGGCCGCTTCTTGTATGGCACGTCGAACCTCCTCGGCAACTATCTGTTTATGTTCTCTAGCGTGGCGATCCACCAACGCGAGGATGTGCTTGTTTTCTTCAGCATGTTTTTCCATCACCTCACTCGTCTTGTCCAGCAACTCGCTCGTCTGCTCTTGACGGCGCTCGAGATCGCGGATTTTGCCGTCGAAATGGTCTACCTCCTGTCTCAATTCGGTTACTGCCTCGTTTATAGTTGTAAAATTCTTGTTTAGGTTGTCAAGGTCGGCTTTGAGTTCGTCTTTCACGATGGCGACAATTCCATCTACGTGGGCTGAAACGCTTTCAATTTGCGTAGTGACGTCATCTTTCACTCCGCTTATGTCGCCCTTCACTTCACTTATGTCACTTTTCATCTCCGTTTTCACATCACTTATGTCGTTCTTAACCTCACTGTTGTGCCTGTTCATGTCGTTCATGTTATCTTTTACTTCACTGACATCGTTCTTCATTTCTGCTTTTACTGCACTTATGTCGTTTTTCATTTCAGCTTTCATTTCCGCGATGGCTTGCAGGATTTGCTGTAGGTTCTCCATTGTCGATAATATCCCACTTCTGACACCAATGTGAATTTTATTAGTTACAACAATGTAATTTATTCGTCACAACAATAATTCCTTTCTACAATTCGCCTTAAACGCCCTCGTCAACAATTGGATTTTCACTCAACACAGTATTCGTTATAGCACTCCACCGACGACAATGACAATTTACTTGGACTAGTACGAACAACAATGAACTGTTAATCTTAACTAATATTTACAAAGCACTATTTACAAATCAGAACTATCAGTTCTCAGTTCACAGTTCTTCTATCTCAATCACTCGAGTCCACAGTATCTCGAACCACAGACCTTCAGAGACAGTTCACTGTACTCGAACTCGGGTCCCTCCAACTGCGGTCCACTGCACTCGAACTCAGGCCTTCGGATGCTGACGCAGATGCGGACGCACACTCGAGTCGAACTCCGGCACACAAGTCTGGCTTGCTTGCTCTGGCTTACTCACTGACTGAATAACTGAAAACTCTGCTCTAGTTCGCTGGCGCTTGCTCTTTTATAGCAAAATCATAGTTGCGAGAAATTTCTACAGGTGTGTAGAGAATTATCTCGATATCTCCACTTCGACGGACTTCTGGAATAGTTGGGAAGGTCGTTCCACATTCACTGCGTTAAGTAGCAGCTGCGCGCGCAGCCTCCCCTCGCGTGTAGGCTCCTTTCCCCTTTCCCCGCGAAGCCCGCGCGATATGCTCTCTCGCGGGACGCTGGTCGTGAGTTCGAATCTCACGTCGCTGTCACAATATGTAGTGAAGATGACGTTCTAAACGGCGCACCATGAAGACACAAAATCTTCATGCACCTTAATTGAACACATTTTAAACTTGATTCTTCCAATATTCTTTCCAGATTAAATGCATAAGCGCATGGAAAATTGAACCGTGCAGATGCACCTTTACAGATAGAAAAGAAGAATTATCTTATTATATTATTAACATAAATGGTTCTGAACTGTTAATGAGATACCTGAGGTTGTTTTCTGCAGGTCAGTTCCTTGATTCTTGCCCAAATCTCCATGAGTACGATTATCAGAGGTGGTTCTGAATTTAAGCGATTTCTGTACTCCATTTTGACTGATGTCAATGAGGAGAAACCCTGCTCACACAAATAAGTAGAGGGGAATGGATTGCGACTAAGTTCCATAAACGCTTTGCAAGCATAACACCAAAAGTCACAAATTGGCAAGTTTTCGGATTTTATTTTCAATGAACTAACAACGGAGATTTCTAGCCTATCTTTCAGTTTTAAGGAAAGTACAGAGGAATTTTATTGACGATTGTGGTTGAAAATGGATTTGTAACTCAATATTGTGTGTTATCTTCTTTCTGGAAAATATTTAAAAAACTGTATCCTGAGATTTTCTAGATGACATCTGATTATTTCCCAAACTCCATCAGCATATATTCATTTCATTTTATCCATTAAATTACGTTCAGAGTTGAAGAAACTGCATTATTACGTTTATTAACGCAATCAATCCAAAACAAAACTTTCGAGTAAAGCCCTTTCAGTTTGTCATGGGCTTTAAAATATTTGTGTCGAAACTTTGGATTGAAGACTGGGATAATAAAATTAACTTTGTTGAAAATACTCGTCAAATAATTTAGTTGACAAATCCACCATTCATCTTCAAAATATGTCACCAGATCGGATTTCAATTTTGTAAGGAAACACTTTACCTCGTTTTTCAATTATTAAAAAGGGCTTGTCAATATGCGTCCTTATGATAGACACCACATCTCAGTATGCAAAAATAGTTGTGTGTGCACCCCATCTCCTCGTACATAAAAAAAAAAAAGACAAGAGTTTAGTGCATGCGACTTGATTAAATTTATCACTTTTACAGCAATATTCAGCAATTCGTGTGAATTAGGAGTTATTTTTTCGAGACCAAGTTTCCTCTATGCATGTTAATGCAATGTTTCCAAATTATTTTGGGGTTAATTTCGCGAATACGAGCTGAGAAACTTTTTTTTTTTTTTTTTTCATAAGATATAAATGTCTTTTGCCTTTAACGTATAGGCTACATGTTGAGATACATACAAATTGTATAACGATTGATATAAAAAGTCTGGTAGTCAGCATCCACCAGACTGTGATACATTAAATTACTATTACAAGTTTACAATTGCAATATTACGTAGGTACCAGTACGTTTGCTGTTATTTACTGTATAAAATAAATTATTTTGGCATTTTGTAAGTATAAAATAAATGAGAATCATATTGTCCCTAATGATTAATGAAGGAATTTTCACTATTATTAATGATGTCACTTGTTCTTTCAAAATGGTTTCAAGGAACTTCATATCCAGATCTTCATGTATTTGCAGAATTCTAGTGTAACAATCAGATGCGTGAATTATTTTTAAAGCTCTATTCTGAACAGTTTGTAATGGTTTAAGGACACTTTTGGGAATGTGACACCAGACTGGCACTGCATATGTAAGTATTGGCTACTAACATTTAATATAGTACAATTTTCCTTTTTAGGCTAAGCACTGGAGAATTGAAAAGGGGGAAGAGATGTGACATCCTTGCATTTCTTTTAGATTTCGTGATTTCAATATGTTTATGAAACAGTAGACTCTTATCTAGATATACTCCTAAGTATTTTACATTATCAGTAAAAGGAATTTCTTGGTTCTTGATGGATAGTTTGCCCTGCACATGTGTTGTTACTTGATACACCATTAACAACAAACTCATAAAACCTAGAAGTTTTAATCTGTTATTTAATTAAACTGTGTCAACTGCATGGCTATCTAAATAGTATAGTATCAATGAATTGTGACAGCCAGAGAAGTCGGAGGAGGATTTGCTATAGGACTGCCTGACATTCGGCTTATAATTGGAGAGAACCTCCAAAAAAAATCAGGGTCGGCTGTAATGAGGATACAACAGCCAGCTTTATTTTGTAAATACGTCGTGCATGGCGATATGGATTAGGTGTGAAATGAGAATGCAAGTGTAAGGTTGTAAGTTGGCTTTATTGATATAATTCTGTTTTGATACTGGGGGTGATGCATTTCAGTTATCCTCAGTGTGCCATGCAGCCTCTTCTTTCTTTTGCTGTATCATTCAGCTCCGATGAGTTTTGCTTGGGCTTGAAAAGATCTATCATCTGAGACATGTTTACTAAAATTTAGAACACATTTGTGACTCATATTGCTCTAAATCACTGATTTTTCGCTTACGCATAACTTCACTGTCGATATTCACCAAATTGTCCTGGCTTCTGATCACTAATATATTGTCAATTGCCTGAGCTTTTACGAATGATTTGATACCAGAAGTGTCGTCTTAGCTCCCTCTCCCCACACCACAACTTGGCACCTGCGCATCAAAGTCTAGGTCAATGGTCCTTTGTCTACTGATTGCTAATGTTATGTTTTGCTAGCTGCTATAACTGCATCAAATCTTATATGATTTTGTGTTGCTCAACTTTCCGGGATGGCCTCAGTACAGAACTTAACTTAAATATATTGTGGCTGTAGGCCGGAATACTCTGGCTGCATTGGCGAGTTTTGCGCGCGTCTGGCAGAGAGGGAGGTGTGGAGAAGCGGAACTCGGGCTTCAGTAGACTCTGTGGCGCGGAGCAGAGCAAAGGGGAAAGAAAACTACGAGACGCTAGCCGCAGTGCGGAGGGAGAGGGAAGAAAAGCGACTGAGCGGAAGAAGGAAACGTCTGGAAACCGATTTTTGTGGAGGTCTAGAAGCTACGCGATGCAGAACATTCTAGACAATCGTGGTAAATAAATAACACTGTGAGTGAGTCTTCGGGAGTCAGTCAGTCAGTCAGCTGTGAGAGAGAGCTAGTTAGTCTTCAAGTCTTGGATCAAGTGAACCTGAGTTCGACGTGCAGCAAACTTGAGTGAGTCTGTAACTGTGGCAGTATCCAGGCGAGTGCAACGTACCTGGAGGTCTTGGGTTCGACGTGCAAGAAACCGCATCTGGAGGATGGGGTTCGAAGTGCAGGAACCGCATCTGGAAGGCTTGGGTTCGATGCGTAGTGAACTGTATCTGGAATGCTTGGGTTCGAAGTGCAATGAACTGTATCTGGAAGGCTTGTGGTTCAATGTACCGTGAACTTTAGTGAGTGAGCTAGAAGAACTAGCCAAGGCGAATGAAATGTAAACTGACAGTTTTGTTTTGTACATAGTGCTTTCTGAACATTAGTTGAAATTAAGAGTACATTGTTGTTCTTCTCAATAATACACGTGAATTGTCATTGTCGTTCGGTGGAGTACAATAACGACTACTGTGTTACTGTGTTGAGTGGAATACCCATTGTTGACGGGTGTGTGGTTCAAGTTAGAAATAAAAGGCACATTATTGTTGAATAAAAGTTACAATATATTCACGTTAAAATTCAAAACAGATCAACAACCAAAATAGAATTGGAACCTATAGCTGAGCACAGTTTCAGAGCTAGTCCTACTCTCTACCAAGTGTGCCATTACATCCTTAATCACTCATCAATTAATTTTATTATTTAAAATATATAATGGAAATAATAAGAAATATGTGAAGGTTGGCCATTTCTTTATTGTCAATTGAATGAAAATTTATGCGTTCATTAAGAATGCTACAAATATTTCTCAGAAGTACCATTGATAATAATTATCTTTAAATAACCATTAATACTTTATTTAGAAGTCATTCATACCCATAAAATTGATTTCAATAATGAACAATCAAACATCATGCTGTTCCTATAACCAGGCTGCTAGCTGTTACCGGTGAGAAATTTTTGGGAGCCAATAATTTTCTGGATTTGTTTTTAAAAGGAAAAAGAATGAGAACTATTAATTGAGATTTTTTAAATAAAAGATTATCTATTGCAAGAATGGACAATATCAAGAAATTAAGAAAATTTTTCGAATGTATAAAGAACTACCAGTAATGGATTAGACACATCATTACTTATTTACAAATGACTTTTAAGGAACCCGGAGGTTCATTGCCGCCCTCACATAAGCCCACCATCAGTCCCTATCCTGAGCAAGATTAATCCAGTCTCTACCATCATATCCCCCCTCCCTCAAATTCATTTTTATATTATCCTCCCATCTAAGTTTAGGCCTCCACAAAGATCTTTTTCCCTCCGGCCTCCCAACTAACACAATATATGCATTTCTGGATTCGCCCATACATGCTACATACCCTGCCCATCTCAAACGTCTGGAGTTAATATTCCTAATTATGTCAGGTAAAGAATACAATGCATGCAGTGCTATCCCTCTTAGCCCCAAATATTTTTCTAAGCACCTTATTCTCGAACATTCTTAACCTCTATTCCTCTCTCAATGATAGTCCAAGTTTCACAACCATACAGAACAACCGGTAACTTTCAGGATTTTTGAGAGCAAACTGGATGACAAAATCTTCTCAACTGAATAATAACAGGCATTTCCCATATTTATTGTGTGTTTAATTTCCTCCTGAGAGTCATTTATATTTGTTACTGTTGCTCCAAGATATTTGAACTTTTCCACCTTTTCAAAGGATAAATTTCCAATTGTTATATTTCCATTTCGTACTATATTCTGGTCACAAGACATAATCATATATTTTTTTTTTTCGGAATTTACTTCCAAACCTATTTCTTTACTTGCTTCAAGTAAAATTCCCGTGTTTTACCTAATAGTTTGTGGATTTTTCCTAACATATTCACGTCATCAGCATAGACAAGCAGCTGATGTAGCCCGTTCAATTCCAAACCCCCTCTGTTATCCTGGACTTTCCTAATGGATATTCTAGAGTAACGTTAAAAAGGTGATAGCGCATCTCCTTGCTTTAGCCCACAGTGAATTGGAAAAGCATCAAATAGAAACTGGCCTATACGGACTCTGCTGTATGTTTCACTGAGACATATTTTAATTAATCGAATTAGTTTCTTGGGAATACTAAATTCAATAAGAAAATTATATAAAACTTCTCTCTTAACTGAGTCATATGCCATTTTGAAATCTATGAATAACTGATGTACTGTACTCCCATTTTTCTCCAATATCTGTCGAATACAAAAAAATTATACATCATTAAGGCATCAAAAGAAGGGCAGTATAGTAAATTCGACTACAAGGTTTGAGGATAAAAGCACAATAGGTTGAAGGAAATGTGTAAATATTGTCTCCAGAAAGTGGCTCATTTTTGATTGGGAAACAATGGGCGGCAATCACACAAACACAGATGTATCAGAAATCATGGACGATCTGATATGGAAAGAGGAATAAAACACTGAGAGTCAATATGAGAATTTTGTGAACTTTTCAATTGAGAAGGGGCGTAATGTAAAAGATTCATTAGCAAAGTCTGCAGGATGTAAGAGTGCACTCTTTGCTGCTAGTTTCCTGAAGGAAAATTCAAAGGAATAATGTGTCCATATCCGTTTTTATCATACTATATTGAGGATATTCTGCTGAAGTTAGAAAAAATAGAGGCGAATCCATTGTTGACAGTGCAATGATTTAAATCAGTTGATATTTCAAATTTAAATAATTTTTCTAATCATTACTTAATATTAATTCTTAATCTAACCACTTAAAAATCCATCAGCTTTGTTAACACTCAGGATACCGGTCCCATTGCTATTCAAGATCAATAATAATTCAGAGAGTAAATCAATATAGTTTGCTTGTAACTTTTTGTTGCCAAAAAACAAACAGGTGTTTGTATCTGATATATTGATTTTATCTAATTATTATTACTGACATTATTTTAAAGTGTCTAATGTAGGAAAAAAACTTGATCCAAAATGGGGTTTGGAAATGCATGGTTTGTTACCAGAATAAAGTTACGTTTTCAGAAATGTAACAGCACAAAAAAACCTTCAGAAAACAATGAGAATGTTCCAAAAATTGATCATTCAAGGTTAAAAACCATGGCTCAGTGACAATTCCAGTAGCTCACCTTCAGCACCAAAGCAAGAGAAATGGTTAGTTGTGGATCAGGAGGTGACTGAGAGAAAAATCTCTAAAAATTAAGCAAACCCAGCTGGGTTCTTTTGCCATCTGAACAAGTGAACAACAGATGGAGGATTTAGATAAAGAAGTTGCAAACTTCTGTTTTGCTACGAACAGATCCTTCCACAGCATAAAGCAACCTTGTCAGACTACAGTGCATGTCTAGGAAGTCACGAACACTATAATGTTACCATGGGTACCTAGCCTGGTGTAGGAGAGAAGAGCATCCAGCACAAAGGGAAGGGTTGTACATAACGTAAATATCACTACAAACTACGTAATATTTGAACTAAGAAGAATAATATTTATATATCCATGTAACTGGTAATATTGTCTCCTGGGGGGGGGAACATTTACTGACAACATAAACTTTAACTTTTTTTTTTAACGACGCTCACAACTGCAGAGGTTATATCAGCGTCGCCGGATGTGCCGGAATTTTGTCCCGCAGGAGTTCTTTTACATGCCAGTAAATCTAATGACATGAGCCTGTCGCATTTAAGCACACTTAAATGCCATCGACCTGGCCCGGAATCGAACCCGCAACCTTGGGCATAGAAGGCCAGCGCTATACCAACTCGCCAACCAGGTCGACTACAACATAAACAGATTTTGATCTTTGTGCAATAGTTCCAGAAATAAATCATTAGCTTTCCTTCTGAACAATAAAACGTTTTAATAAACTTGATGATAATGATACATGAACTGACCTATCTATAGTCATTACACAATTTTATCGTTATTTAAGGCATTAATTCTTATGCACTCTTCCTACTTAAACAAATCCATTTAGAGCACAAATTAAAGAAATTAACTTAGGAGTGCACTATTCAGTGCTATTTTTTTTACGTTAGGAAATTTCTAAGTAGAAATGAAGGACATTGTCAAACAATTTAAATTCGTGTTGCTTCAGAGAGTGGTGTTTGTTTGCGATAATGATGTCTGTCCTGGGTTTAATACTTTTAGCAAGTCTCAATATGGGCATGAGATGTTTGGCTGTCAAACGAGATGTCTGTTTAGTTTTTATTAAGATTCATTCTGAAAAAAAGAAACTGTTTGTACCTATGCTTCCAAATATTCAAATGATCTCTGGAGAAAACTTAGGGAAGCACAAGCGAATAAGTGATTGTTACTAGTAAATGGAAAATATATCATTCTCTTTGTATTGTTGTTTCAGTTTTCTGTCACACAAAAGACGAATGAGTCCTAACAGCATGTTTGGTTAGGCATCTTCTGGTTTGACATTGAAAGGCATGTGTAGCATACTCACCCCTGCTATACAATATCCTGTTACCCCTCTTACAGCCGTGGGAGGGAAAGCAAAGTATGTACCTATGAGTAAGGACTGGCTAGAGTGAGCAAATTCCTATAGCGAGTACACATTGACATGGCTGGCATCAAGCACCCAGATTTCAGTAGATTAGTGAGCATGTTGCGACCTGGCTACAGCCCCCCCTCCATCTGCTATAGCAGCTGGACTCTTATCTTAAAGTTTACGAAATTGAAAAAGATCAGTATTCTATGAATCTGAATAGAAAAACAGTTTGTATGAGATTAGATAGTTGATGAAATGTTCATAATAAACTTGCTGTGTTATAGTGATAGTGAAAATTGCAATGTGCATTTATTTAACATTGTTAAAATGCAGATATGCCTTGACATACTCACACATGAATATCTAATAAATTCATAAAAATTGAGCGAATTTAAGCTAGCTCTCACACCAGAGCAATTGATAACTAGCAATAAGCAATACTGCTGATTTTGGTCTGTTTACATTGTAATAGGTGCAGAGTCTCACACTGGAACAATGTGATATTGTCTTTGCAAAGAGGTTGCTGTCTTTGAGCAATACGTGTGGCCAGTGATACAGCATGCATGTTGAAAAGCGATATATATCACTCCATTAAAGCAACATCTCTAGTGGTGTTGACCTGTGAAAAGTTGAGCTTCAGACTCCGAAAACATCTGCTGCAACAATCGAGAAATGTCTTACGATTCTGCTAACAAGATGAAAATTTAAATTCTATAGAATTGGTATATATTTATGATAGATCTACATATTCCGAAACTGCAGTTGGGACTATCAGACAAGATAGGAAAGAGGAAGATGAAGCACCAACTAACTTTGTGAAAAAAGAAACCTTCGAAAAGCATGGGAAATGAAAGATATAAATGTATCATTGATTACAGAAAGGCTTCTACATTGCCCCCCCCCCCCAAAAAAAAAACATTCTATCCCAATTCCGATATTGATTCTTTAAAAAGTTTCAGACTATCAGACCTAGCAAAACTGAAAGACTATATATAAAAAAAAAAGGGCAATATTATTGATGTAATTTATTCCATTTTATGTGACAGTCCTTCACAAGATATCCATGTACATTAGCTCTATCTAGTCCTGATATGTCCAATTATTTCTTTAACTCAAACTTACTTACTGTTACATACTGCATATATTTAATATACAATATGCCTTAATACATGTTCAAATTGAGCCCCATTAACATTTTGGCAAGCATAACATTGGCACAACAAGTTCTCTCAAAGATTCCAGTACTAATCTGAATGATTTCTGCTGCAGCCATAATGCTGAATTAATGTTTCTTCATCACTGAATGGTCTGTTCCAAGGATCATTGAAATTACATCAAATTCAAATTCTGTTAATAATGTTTCTTATATACTGCAAGTTCCAATTAGAATGATGTTAATTGAATTTTTTACTGCAATATCAATCAATCAATCAATCAATCAATCAATCAATCAATCAATCAAAGGACAATATGGAGCATGTCGACTCCATGTCGATTTCACAAAATGCTTCCCCTCCATTCTGTCTTTTGCTAGTTCCTCCCAGTTGATAATTCCCATTTCCATGAATTCCTTCTGAATTTCATCTATCTACTTTGAAGTCTTCCTAGTGGCCTTGTGTTGTTAAAAGTGTTCAAATATATATTCGTTTTGCACTGCTGGAGTCATTCATATGTATAACATGTCCTGCCCAATTTAATCTTCTGGTCTGTATCACGTCTAAAATTGATGGTTGATTATAAAGTTTGTGAATATCATTATTATGTTGAATTTTCGATTTGTTTTCAAGTGGATCAAAAATTGGACTAAAAATTTTCCTCGACACTTTGTTTTCAAAAACCATTAATTTGTGTTTTTTCCTTTTTAGTTAAGCTCCATGTTTCCGATCCATATAATATTACAGATTAGATTAGTGTTTTGTACAAAATGATTTTTTTAATTTCTGGTTACTGCTGCAATATGAAGCTTTAAAATGCAGTTAGGTATCTGAAAACTGTGCATTTTGAGTTGTTTGCATTTGGAACTGGCCCATTGATTTTTCCTCACCATATTCTGTAAAAACTGATTCTGATCCTTCATAGAATTACAACTAGAACTCATTGACCTGCCGTGTGACAGTGAAATGAAAGACAAATTCAGAAGTACGTCACATCTGATGGACTTTTATTAGCACTTCCTTCATTTGAGATTTTCCCGACTTCAATATTATGCCGAAAAAATATTGGCTTCACGTACCTATGTGAACAATTATTCTCAGTAATGCAAATACTTAAGCATAATCATAGAAGTAGTGTATCAGACGTAAATTTAAAATGTGCTCTGCATTTACATTCAGCTCAAAACTTCACTCCAAATACAGACAACTTGATCCATGTAAAAATACAAAACTGCAAAAGATCAACATCAGATGAGCGAGATATTCAGAGGGCCACACCTGAACTGATATTATTAGTATTTCATGATAATGCAATAGATTACGATTTGCACAATATTCTGAAGAAGTGTACATTATAAATATCAATGACTTAATAGTAAAACCTGGTGATTCCTTTCTGATAATTTAAAATCAATCAATGTATCCAGCTGTTTGCCAACAACATAAAGTCCACTATAGTCCATTGTAGTCTATTCAGTTGTTGTTTTTCACGAGAAATGAGGGGTATTTTGATTGGTGTTCATTATAGATGCCTGTTGCTAGTAGCCAGAGTTGGGATGTAGTCAATATATACTGCAGGACTGTGTCTTCTGCAACTGGTACTGATGATTTTAATTTACTTCTTTTGTGGTTTATGGATGGACAGTATAGAAGAATGTGTTCCAGATCTTCATCATGGTTATTACACCACAGACAAGTAGGATTATCAGAAATGTGAAATTGGTGTAGGTACAACTGAGTGACAATGTGACCTGTTCTGGCTCTTGTTAAAAATGTTTGAACATGTCTGGGCAAGTTTTTGTACATGGATACCTAGTCATTGTGGTATACCTGGAAACGAGAAAGTCGATAATATTGCAAAACAGGCAACATACGAGGGGGATCCAGGAAATAACGACCGTTTGCGCATACCCGCCGCGCAGCTGACTATCCTTCCTTGTTTGAAGGTCAACTGGCTTCCTTAACATGTGTTCTCATAATGTTGTAGTACTGGTTGCAACAAGTCGCCATTGTGCATTTTGTGTTACTTCAAAATGAACGATGTGATTGATAATCCCGCTGACTGTGAGGAGTGTGATTCGATTTTTGAATGCCCGACATTTGAAACCTGCAGAAATTTACTGGCAATTGAAAAAAGTGTATGTAATGAATGAAAGAAATGTGAGAAAATGGTGCGAAATGTTCAACAATGGGCGAACAAATGTCCACGATGAAACTCGACCCGGATGCCCATCACTCATCACAGAAGACCTGAAGACTAAAGTGAACGACAGAATCTTGCAAGACAGGCGCACATCACTCAACGAATTGCATATTGCCTTTCCTGACATTTCTCGTTCTTTGCTTGGTGAAAATGTGTAGCAACATCTTGGCTACCACAAAATCTGTCACGATGGGTTCCACGGCAACTGAGTGACCAACACAAAACTCAGAATGGCCTCAGCATTGACATTCTTGATGCGATATCACACAGATGGAGATGCCTTTCTTGATCAAATTGTGACTGGTGATGAGACCTGGGTGTCTCACAACACCCCAGAGACCAAGCGCCAATCACGTCAGTGGCATCATCCCTCATCACCCAAGAAACCGAGAAAATTCAAACAGACTCTCTCAACACAAAAAGTCATGGCTACTGTCTTTTGGGATCACAAAGGTGTTCTTTTGCTGGATTTCATGCCAAAAGGCACTACGATCAATGCAAATCGTTATTGTGAGAATTTACGAAAACTACGGCGAGCCATCCAAAACAAGAGGCGAGGAATGCTTTCGAGAGGAGTTGTGCTTCTTCACGACAATGCCCGCCCGCACACTGCTGCTTCAACTCGAGAATTGCTGGATCAATTCGGCTGGGAAATCTTTGATCATCCGCCCTATAGTCCAGACCTTGCTCCTAGCGATTTTCACCTTTTCACTAAGCTGAAAGACTTTCTGGGTGGTACGCATTTTTGGAAGTGATGAAGAGTTGAAGAAGACAGTGAACACCTGGCTTAATGAACTGGCGGCAGAGGAGTATAACACAGGAATTCTAAAGCTAGTGAACAGATACGACAAATGTTTAAATGTAGGTGGTGATTATGTAGAGAAGTAAAGAAAGCTTCAGTTATGTAACAGACTTTGTTTTTTCAAATAAATATATATTTTTTTAATTATTACAACAAAACGGTCCTTATTTCCTGGATCCCCCTCATATATGCAGCCAAGACCTCTCCAAGTGATATTTCTATCCAGTGCTTTTGCTTCAGTAAAATCTCATTTTACAAACCTATGGATCAACAATTGGCTCTCTTCTGACAAAGGAAAAATTTTACAGTCTGTACAAAAGAAACCAAATGACCTGATAATTTAAAATAAAAACAAGAAAATATGTTATTTTTCATGTTTGCATATGTGAATATAGATGAATGATTATAGTTCAGAGAATTGTATTTGTTTATTTATATGTGATTTAAATAATGGAGTTACTTTATGCGATGTTCATTATTATTGGAGTCGCATGATTTTATTATTAAACTACCGATATGTATGTACTTTATAGTGCCGTTCGGTATTTGTTAAAACAATGTTAGTCATGAAATCCAGACTTATAGGAAATTTAAAAAAAACTTGTTTAAGCAAAATTAAAGTATTTTAGGTCTCGTAGATTCATTATGAATACATAAATCACATAATTTTAACACCAAACCAGATGTTGAACTATAAATATTGCGAAATAACGACAAACTTGAACATCACAAAAATTGTAATGTTGTTTTAAGAAATACCGACTCAGTTGTAATTATGAACAGCATAAACAATATATTTATATTAGAAAATAGAACAATTTAATATCACAGTCTGATTACTACAGTGGTAGCTTATATGCCTCTGATGCTGCATTCATGCCCTTCATTACTCAAGCGACCTTCATCACTTTTGCTTCGTCAGGAGCAAGAGTACGATTGTATGGGCAAAACCTGGTTTATTGAAAGAAAAATCGTTCTGCAATATGGCATAACTCTGCATGAAGAGTATAGAGAAGAATGAATGGGAATTTCTGTTCCATTTGCCACAGTTTGGATCTGTTTGGTTTTCTGAAGGTTAACTGCAATCTCTACATAGAGTACATATGCTGTGGAATTGAGTTTTACAAGGAAAATTGTATACTCCTGGAAAAAGGACAAAAAAATGCATTTTTCAGAATGACAATTTCGTGGAAAAGCAGAGAAAAATAAGATGTTTTATCACGAAAAAGTATGTTCCAAAGAACGTCTTTATTTATTCGTGACACTGGTATCATGAAATAATATTGTCCAGACCACTAATTACCAGGGCCCGAATTTTGATGATCTAATTAATAATATCTAAAAAGATTATCTATAAAATGATCCCAAAAAAAAATCAATAAAATGGTCTAAAAATTACTTAAACATTTTTGTCTTAATTTTAGGGTTTGGCAGTACAGCACAGTTCTTACGTTAGAACGTTCTGTAACATTAGAACTGAAATTAAAAACTAATATTAATTTAAACTTGCGAGTTTGTATGTTCCAGAAAGAGCACATATAAAAAATATTACTTTATTCAGAATTATTGCAGTAGGTAACCACCAGCATGCGCAGGTTCTCGAAAGTTAGGGAACACCTGTTGTCAGAAAGCAAGTTTTTGTACTGTGAGAAACTCCTTTCCACATCCGCTGATACAACTGAAGCATAACTGAAATGCGCTAAATCGCTGACAGTGAGATCTTCTTCAATGCAGAAAGTATCTAATGCTTCACAAAAGTCTCTGCAAAAATCTGATGATTTATTCTCCCTCATGGATACACTTTGTTGCAGTAAAATTGCGTGGATTTCTTCTTACTTGCGAGTTGCACTGCCCATATATGTTTATTGTGACTCACATGTTGTTGAACAGTGAATTTTCTTCCGGTTGATACCTTCGTTTTGCACAACTTACAAAATAATACTTCACCGACCGTAGAGAAAACATCTTCAAATTTAGATACAATCTGTTTTAAATGACAAGATTTAGATGGCTTTATTTTAGGCATGGCTGAATGAAACTGTGAAAACTGAACACCCAACATTTCTCTCTGAAAATCTGTAATTAACTAAATCTGTGATAGTGAAGTGACTTAAAAAAAAAAATTACGAAAAAATGCACAATAGAATTAATATTTTTATAACCAGAGGTTTGTGTTCAGGATTTTAATACTTGAGAGCAATGCATACTGCATGAGGAAAAAAAAAATGACATGTCATCAAAATCCGGGCTGTGCTAAATACTATTTTGAAGTAAAAGTGAAGTTTCATTTAAGAGACAATAGTATATTATGTAACGATGTACAAAGGTGGAGCTTTATTACCGAGTGCGTCAAGTTAGATCACAACCGGACAGAGTGATCAAAGACACATGAGTTACCGAAGCTACTTTTGTACGAGTTGTATACAATACTTTATATCTACATTGTTCGTTATTTACCAAAAATTAGAAGAAAATAAATCTATAAATTTTATTAGGCATATTAAATCTGTTATATCAATGAAGAATTTTATTCTTTATGATTCACGACGTCAGCTGTATTGTTGCTATGGTATAACTGTTATAAGATGCTTCATAAGTTCATAACATGTTGCTAAGTAAAATAACATAGTAACGTGTTTTCCATTTCAATTAACTATAAAGGCAAACTTTTGCAGTACAAAAGTGTCAACTAATGGGCTACTTTTGCAACGAAAGTAAATGAAGGAAATTTGTACTTTCATTAAGATACTGCAGTAAAAGGATCAATTTTTACAATCTCTCTATGTTTCAAAGCCATCTACCTTTTCAACTCTCCTGCAATGAATAAACTTTACAGCTGTTAATAAGATACTTAAAATTAATCTTGTTATAATAAATTTATTTTTTGCAATTCATTACTTTAATACATACAAATCAAGTCAATGTGCAGATAAGCCACTTTGTGGCTTTTTTTTTTTTCATTCTTCAATAAATGGGACTGCATGAATAAGGTGAATCAAAGAACTTGAAGATATGTTAGATATAAAATGTATTGCTTAATTATGCAACAAACCCAGTAAAAATAATACTCTGAAATTAATTTTGGAGTTCCACTATAAAACCCACAGAACAATGGATACATCTGATACATTCTGTTGTGACAATATTTTAATGTTCAATCAACATAAAATGTGATTACCAAGGATTGTATGAAAGTTAATGTATATATTGATACACATACTGCACACATGTCTTCTGCAGCTGCCTTAAGTTCATCTCCTTCTCCTGCTTTTCCTTGTTCTGAAATCATTAAAAATATTCTTTATTATTTATAAACATGGGATATAGTAGGAAGTTATGCTATTACAAGTAATTCAAATTTCTTTTACATTCTATTTTTACCACCATTAGGGTGGGATTTACCATTATTTACTAAATTTCTCTATACGTATATTATAAGTTCAATGCAATGTAGAAAAACTGTTCTCAAAGAAAAGGAATATAGTTAGTCCATCAGCTAAATCAATAAGTAAATCAAATTTCCCAAATATAAGAACAAAAATATATACATCCAAAACAAGAGCAATGACTATGTGTGAGTTTGTGTAAGAAAAAAACACAGAGAGTAAAAATTGAAATTGAAAAGAAAATAATAGATCAAGTGCACATTTTCACATATTTACGTACCTACCTTATTTTGAAAATATATTTCTAATACTGATGCAAAAAAGTACAACAAAATAAGTGGAATTATGAAATGTTAAAACAAATATCGACCAATACAAAATTATTATTTCATCTCCAGTAACTTCAAAATATAGGAAAGAATTAAATGTACTTCTTAGATCACCTTTAGGATTAACACGAACATGGGAAAAAATTGTAAACTGAAATATATCAGAAGATATACAAAACTCAAATCGTCGTATGATTCCCTCTGCCTTTCTTTTCCTGAAGACTTTACTAAAGCTATAATTCGAAATTTTCAAGAAGAATTGTGGTGTCGTGAATATGAATCTTGGAAGACCCTTTCAGGATGGGGAAAAGCTGTTGAGATGTACAGCGAAGTAACAGCCGCCAACAATTGGATTGCTAATAAGAAAGGGCTTTCAACTAGTGAATAGATATCCAACCTGAAAATGACAGCAAATTTAGCAGCTGTTCGGTCCGTTCATGACAGATCTCTTGATGGTACCCGGTGCAGACATGGCTGCTCAGAGATTGAAACTTTAGCACACGTCTTGGGATTCTGTGAATAGGGATTGCTCTTGAGGAACTCTAGACACCTTATAAGATTCAAAATTGCTGCCGCATTAAGAAATAAGGGCTGGATAGGAGAAGAAGAAATCTCGGAGAAACTGCAGTTAGTGTCCCGCAAGAAATTTTTCAAAGTCCAATGATGGGACACTGCGCATGCGCAAGACACAGACAAGTAAAGGAGCTACCACACCATAGATAAAGCTGGTGCTCCTACAGTAACATGTACTTAAACCGTTTTAGCAGGTACGTTTCACAATAGCTGAGACTCAACATAACAAATGGCGGCAGTTATATTGCATCGTTTAGGGCCGTTTTCTCCAAAGATAGTTAAACTTGGGATAAATTAAACCTGTTCAACTTTACTATTCAGTTTAAACATGCTTCCATTTTCTCCATAAATATCTGACAGCCCACCCGTTTAAATTAATGTTGGCACTAGATGCCCATGGCTTCTCATGTGTTGGCTACACTGAATAACTAGCCAATCAGAGCCAAGATTACTGATGGCACGTCAGATTTTCAATATGTCAGCCACAAGTCACGATGTCAGTTGTTTACAGAGAATTAATGCTATAATCAAATCAACGCGAATAAAGAAGGAATGCATCTACTAGTTTCACAAATAAATAAATCATTTATACCCATGTGAAGTGTTGTGTATCATTTAATCAGCTGTTTTCTTGAATTTATTGGAAAGTGTTCTCGATTCCACTTTTCTCTGATAGGCAAGATCGTACAATAATGTGTGTCTTGTGTTAATGTGCATTATCTGGTGGCATGTGTGGATCCATTTTAATATAAAAATTATTTTCCTTTAGTTTATTCCTTTCCCTCCGAAAATCACGATCTTAATTAATTTCAAGAAGACAACTTCCAGCTTTTTAAAGTGTTCGGTAACCCACTAAATTAGGCCTACCTAATGTACCCAGGATCTTGATAATTCTAAGGGAAATAGCTTTTATTTTTAACATTGTAGTATGTGACCTTATCTATTTATGTAATATTCACAGGCCCTAATTTATAATTGGCTAGAATGGGCAAATACCCAGAGCAAGGGAGCAAGAGAAAGTATTTTAAAGTAGGATGTTGAAATAATTGTTAAATACATGCTCAATAAAAATGAATATTTATAAATAGTGTAATAAAAGCAGCTTTTTGTTTGGTGAATTGGCACAATTATTGTTAAAATTTTTGTTTGGTAATGGAGGGATAAAGTTAAAGAAAGAGGTTAGGGTGCCAACATTTGCTCTGTCCTGTTTTCCAGTGACCTAAACCCAGGGCCTAAATATTCATAATAGGTGTCATCCTCTTGCATTATTTTTATTTCAGTAAACGGTTGGTTGTACTGTATGATTGCTCCATCGTCCATTATGAATTTTGATCAGATTATCATAAGCTGATTAACGTACACTGTAAGGTCCTGTGTTTAGACATGGAGAATTCAGGGAAAAAAGTAAGAATTTTAGTCCAGTAGAAATTGATTTACTGCTCTCTTTACTTAGTACAAAGAAAGATATATTAGTGTAAGAAAACCGATAGTGTATCTTTAAAAGACAAAGAAGAAGCTTGGCAAGAGCTAGCAGAAAGTTTCAATGAAATTAGTGGAACTGTAGTACTGGTAAGAGATTAAAGGGGAAGTGTGAAAACCTCAAAAAGACCTGTAAAAGGAGATTTTCCGAAGATAAAAAAATACACATCAGGTACAGGTGGAGGTCCGAATCAACCAAACTTAATAATAACTTATATTAAAATAAAAGAGATTATTGGCACAATACAACTTGAGGGGCTACCATCTGTATGTGACTCAGATTGTCCTGGCCAGTCATCACTATTCGCATCTGTGGAGCATCCATCTGCAAACATTGGAAAAGCACAATTTCCTCCTCAAATCCAATCAATTCAAAATTCCAATGTAATTCCCTTTTCATCTGTGAATCTGTACAAGTCTGTAGCTTCTGAATCCCAAGCATTTGTCGCAGGTGACGATTCAAATCCCACTGATCAGGTAATTGAAGATATATACCAATAGTATCTCAGGATAATATACAAATTAATGAAGTAGAAGCCATTCCATGTAGCAGTCAATTCAGTATTAGGGACCTGAGGAAACCTACTTCCACTCCACTCCTAGTAAAGAAGAAAAGACTATCACTAGACAGTTCATTGACAGGAAAGAAAGTTATGGCATTATGGCAAGAAAAACAAGTTCTGCAGTTACAAAAACAAGCAACAGAGGATCAAATTCAGTTCCAAAGGATGGAGCATGAATTTAAAGTACCGGTAACATAAATATGAAAGAAGAACATAGAGTGAAGATGAAACTCGCAGAACTTCATATAAAAAAATAAGGAGTTTGATCATGAGATGAAAAGAAGAATTCTTGAACTTGATGTTAGGAATAGGGAATTGGACCTTAAAACAAACAGCTAACTGAAATCACAAGATTTTGAAGTACTTATGGTGTTTATTTTGTTCAAGTCTATATGTTCTTTTTTATTTAAATTAAAAAAATTAATGTAACATATTAAATCACATTAGGTAACTTATATACTGATAACTTCAGTTTTGTAGTGGTTGTGATATGTTATGATGTCATTTTGATATTTTCATAATGTCATTCGGTTTATATCATTCACTGTATTAATAATACCATATTCAACATATCACATCAGGTTATCATGCTACTTAAAACAGAAGATATTTAAATTTATGTAGCTTCTTAAATAATTGAATAACAAGTTAATCAGTAGGTAGTGTAACTTAATTCCAATTGAAAAACGAAATTTATTGCATGTTATCACCTATCACATAATTTATATATGGCTTATTTATAATATAGTAATAATACATGAGAAAAAACTGTAGGCTAGGCCTAATTATAACATGACATCAAAATGTTCATAAATCAATTGTTAGTTTCATTTCTAATTATTTTAATAGACATGAACATAATATGACAGTATATTCCCTTCAGCTAATTTCTTATATGTTATAAAATAAACACACTGGATATTTCAAGTAATTAGTTACTTTCTTTCATTGAAATCCGACATTAATATAATTTTGATACAAATGCAGATTTATTTCAACTTGTAACATCACTGCGTAATTAAAATGAAGTGGGATTTTTACATAAATTGTGACTACACTATAATGTGTTAAAATATTTGTGTATCAGTAGTAATATTTTATACAACACAGTTACAGTTAAGTCATGTCATCATTAGATTCTATATTATGGCGGTTGTGTTGCATCTAAAGCTACACCACACAAGATAATATGTCAGATTTAAAAAAAATAACAATTTTAGGCTTAATAATTTATGGTGTAAGTTACTGGTACAGGGTACTGCTTAATTTTCAGTGAAGTAAAGTTATAATACTTTTGAAAATATCCAAGTTTAACATGAATAATAAACAATGTTACATGTACTACAGTGAATGAAACTTACTTTATGTTAATTTCGTCCCTTTGTTTCACTGATTCACAAACAAATTTTAGTCATGAACGTACTGATGGATAAGGTGCTGGTAATGCTTAATTTCCAGTGAAGTAAAGTTATAATATACTTTTGAAAATATGCAATTTTAACATGAATAATAAACAATGTTACATATACTGCAGTGAATGAAACTTATTTTATGTTAATTTAATCTCTTCCTTCACTGGTTCACCAACAAATCATGGAAGTACTGATGGATAAGATGGTTTCGCCTGACATTATTTTCTGTTACATTTGCGTGGTTGTTAGCTGCTTGAGGGAAGTTATGCACAGCGTTAATGGTATCCAGCTGGTCATCAGTAACAGGAGGTATATTTTTATTCTCATTGCAAGCTATATTGTGTAAAATAGCTGTTGCCACAATTACACTTTGAATTCTGTCCAATTTTAGTCTGATTCCAGTAGTTAAAACAGGAAATCTTTTCTATACCCCATAGCTCCTATCTACTCGACTTCCAGTCCTTATGATGGCCTCCTGAAAAAGTTGTTCCTCTGGCGTGTGTGTAATTGTCAGTGGTGTAATAAGATAATTTTGTACAGCATATCCACTATCTCCAACTAGAATGGCTGCACCAAATTCTCCATCTTCAAATCGCCTCTTAATTCTTGAAGAATTAAAAATATGTGAGTCATCAGATGAACCTGGCCACCTAGCCACAATGTCTCGAATCAACAAGGAAGAATCAGACAGTTTGCACATTAATTGAAACAAATTCCTTGCGATTTCTGAAGATTTCTGCATTTCCTCCACCTGGTGATTGTATTTTCACATGTGTTCAGTCAATTGCACTTATATAGTAAGGAAAACGCGAAATCGTATAAATTCCGTGCTTAACCCTTGCCGTTACTTTAGGTGTTGTTGGCATGTTGATACAACGCTGTGACAAATGTCCTATAGCTGTAGAAACTTTTGCAAAGACTGAGAGAACAGAGACTGGAATTAGAGTACAGAGAGTGGACTGAGAGGACAGAGAGGAGCCTGGGAGGATAGATAGAGCACTGAGGGATATGGAGTAAGCTAAGAGAACAGAGACTGAACTGAGTGGCAAGAAGGTGGAGAGCGAGGATGGTGAGTAGACTGAGAGACCAGAGAGTGGACGGAGGGGACAGAGAGTAGACTGAGAGGAAAGGAAATGGACAGAGATTACAGAGAGTGAATTGAGAGTACAGAGAGTAAACTGAGGGGCAGAGAATGGAATGAAGGGACAGAGTGGACTGAGACGACAGGGAGAGGACTCAGACAACAGTATGTAGCCTGAGAGGATAGGGAGTGGACTGAGAGGATAAGGAATGAGCAAGAGGAGTGGGAATGAGCTAAGAGAACAGCGAGTGAACTGAGAGAAAAGAGAGTGGACACAGAGAATGTTGAGTATATTGAGAGAACAGAGAGTGGACTGAGAGGACAGAGAAGGGGCAGAGATTACAGAGAGTGAATTGAGAGTACATTGTGTGGATTGAAAGGACGGAAAGTGATACAAAGAAAACTGAGAGGCTGGAGTGGGCTGAGGAGAAAAAGAGTGAACTGAGAAGACGCAGATTGAACTGAGAGGAGAGAGAGAGAGAGAGAGAGAGAGAGAGAGAGAGAGGACTGAGGTAGTAGAACAGGGAAAGGAAACAGAGTGGACCGATATCAAAGAGAGAGTACTGAAATTACAGTGAGTGAGCACAGAGAGGACTGAGAGGAAAGAATTCTGAATCGCAGTTTCCCCAGTTCACTCTCAGTCCACTCTCTATCCTCTCAGTTCACTCTCTGTACACTCAATCCACTCTCAGTTTTTCACCCCACTCTGTCCTCTCTGTCACCTGAGTCCATATTCTCTACTCTCTGTCCTCTCAGACTACTCTCTGTCCTCTCGATCCACACTGTCTCTCCTCTCTGTTCTCTCAGTCCACTTTCTGTCACCTCAGTCTACTCTCTGTCCCTTCCCTGTTGTCTCAGTCACTCTCTGTCCTATCAGTCCACTCTTTGCCTTCTCAGTCCACTCTCTGTCTTCACTCAGTCCTCTGAGTCCACACTCTGTCCTCTCAGTCAACTCTATCCTCTTTGTCCACTCTCTCTTCTCTCAATTCACCCTCTGGTCCCTCTCTATTCTTTTAGTTCCCTCGCTATCCCCACAGTGCTCCATCTATTCTCTCAGTCTACTCTCTGTCCTCTCAGTCCACTGCTTGTCCTTTCATTCCACTCTCTGTAGGCCTACTCACAGTCCACTCTCTGTATTTTAGTCCACTCTATGTACACTCAGTTCACTCTGTCACTTTTGTGCCTTCTCTGCCCTTTGCTTTCCCTCTGTCCACTCTCTCTCATCTCAAAGTTCAGTTCATGAAGGAAAGAGAAGACTGAGAATAAAACAATGACTGAGAAGACAGTGATGACTGAAATTTAGTGGAAGGGGTTCAATATGTAAGGTTTTTTTAGATTTAGATTTTCCAGCAAATCCTTCATACCCACATTAATGAATTTTAATTTTAAGGGGCTCGAACTAAGGAGATAACACGCTCACTAGGTTCAAACTACAGTCCGATATTTAACGGAGGGGATTCATTATGTATACAAGTTTAGGTTTTTCCTGCAATTCTTTATTCCTACAATAAGCAATTATACATTTTCAGGGCTCGAACTCAGGACCCATCATTGGGTTAAAACTACAGACTGTAATGAGGTGGAAGATTTGCATTGTGTATACCAGTTTTTAGTTTTTCCTGAAATGTTTTATTCCTTTAATAAAAAATTATAAATTTTCGAGGCTCGAACTCAGAGAATAATACTGTCATTGGGTTCAAACTACAGGCTGTAATTTGGCGGAAGATGTGCATTGTGTATACAAGTTTTAAATTTTTCCTGCAATTTTTATGTCTTTAATGAAGAATTATAAGTTTACGGGGCTCAAACCCAGGAAATAATGCTGTCACTGGATCCAAACTACAGACTGTAATTTGGCGGAAGTCGAGCAGTGTGTATACAAGTTTTTAGATTTTTCCTGGAAATTTTTATGCCTCTAATAAACAATTATAGCCTACACTTTCGGTATTCGAACTCAGAAAATATTGCCGTCACTTTGTCCAAACAAGAGACTGTAATTTGGCGGAAGATGTGCATTGTCTATACAAGTTTTCAGATTTTTCCTGAAATTTTTTATGTCTCTAATAAAGAATTATAAATTTTCGGAGCTCAAACCCAGGATATAATGCCGTCATTGAATCCAGACTACAGACTGTAATTTCGCGGAAGTGGAGCATTGCATGTACATGTTTTTGGACTTTTCCTGTAATTTTTAATATCTATAATGATGAATTATATATTTTCGGGGCTCGAATTCGGCCTTAATTGGTTCCTATGTTGGCGATTCCATAGATGAACTGTTCCTACCTACTACAAACATAATCTTTGTAATAAGACAACAGTATTTTACACTCTTTGCGCATCTTGTACTCTCTGCTCGACCTGCATTAGGTTTTTATCGGGAGGAAGATTGGCATAAGTAACAATTTTCGTTACAGTGGAGGCAGATGAGTTAAGGTTGGTAGCGCAAAAAGCGCTAGAAATATGTTGGCACTCCTTCAGATGTTACAGCATAGGGGGACAAATACTGCAGTAGAGCCGAAATCTCCTGTCTAGCTGAAAATGGGTCAACAAGACGAGTCAATATTTTAACGTACAATACTGACACTAAACAGGGCATCATTGTGGACTCCACGATACATTTTCAAATAGGATGTCATCAGTCAGCTGAGGTTCACCATGAGAAGAAGTCAATCTATGAGTCTACAGTCAACTATTTCAAGCTGAAATATGCCTTAATTCACGTTGAGGTATTCAGCTAGCTCATAGGTGCTTGAGATATTATACCACCTTTTTTTTTTAAATTTCGACGCCAATTTGCTGTGCTAGCATCTCTGAGGGATGACACTGTGATAACAGTGTTAAAAAAGTCCTGTCAAATCCTGATTAACATTAATAGTAACTGCAATTTTTCATGTCCTTTTCTTTGTTTCTTTTTTTTTTCTTTAATTTCATTATCTATGTTTATATATGTATATATATTTTTTGAGAATATATTGAGTCCGTAACGGGTACCCTCAATGGGGAGCAGTTTGTGTATGTGTGTGTGTGTGTGTGTGTATATATATATATATATATATATATATATATATATATATATATATATATATATGCTTAATGCAATTAGCTCCAGCATGCTGACAGAATGAACAATGAACAATTCTCCAAAATCGTTCTACACAACAGACCTAATGAATTACGAGATCAAAAGGCAATAGAAGGAACAAAAAACATTTGAGATGAGTCCTAAAACCACGTCTCATGACAACAATGTAGTAGGGGGTAGCAAGTTAAATGTCTTCAGCACCTCAAGAGAGAGGTGAAATTTATTACAAAGAGGGCAAATGAAGCAACAAACAAAGTTTAGTGTCATAAAGATGACCTCATTATCATCTATATCGTTCACAATTCATTTCTTTATACTGTTACTAATGATAATTTTGTTTGTAGGTATTTTTTTATACACTGCATTACAGACAATGGTCCGCAGAGAACTAGTAGCTTAATAACTGTCTTCAATAATCTTCCTACAATTTCAATTGAGGGCTCAGAATAATAACAGCACATCCCAACCAAAGTTCATTAAAAAAAAAAAAAAAAAAAAAAAAAAAAAAAAAAAAAAAAAAAAAAAAAAAAAAAAGCATTTTATGTTTGTTTTCACAGTTCTGCGAATTTTTAATATTAAGACTTTAATTTTTCAGGATTTGTTCAATACGATGTTTAAAGTTTACATGCAAATTTTTTTGCCTTTACATTAGTAGTTCGACTGTTTTTGTGCTGTTTAGTTAAACAAAATACATGGAAATTAAAAAAAAATGGGATAATGATGAGTTTTCCTTTATTTTTATATCAAATTAACTTAATTCTATTTTCATATTTCTCTGCAACAGTAACACCATAATGAACAAGAAATTTATAAAAATCATGATGGAAGGTATATATTTTTTTGATTTTCATCAGATCATTGAAATTAACTTTTTTCAGTCTTTCTTTGCTCACTGTACTTCACCTGCAACTTAAACAATGAAACATCCAAACTTTTACCTCTGTTCCTAAAATAAAAAATTTGATACATGTTAATGCTGGAATGATGTGAATGAATTTTACAATATCAGGATTATTATATTTTACAATGATATAAATAGCCTTACATAAAGGCAGAGGAACATAGTCAACATATGGTATTTCTTTTCTGAATACAAATTTGGAACTAATACTTCTTTTTAATATCAACAAAATCTTCTCTGTTCATTTTATAAAGTGTGAAAGGGGTTTTTACTCTTGCAGCTTTAATGACATCTCACCATTGGTCGGTACTGTACAGACAGTGCACCTTCCTTTTCTCTTCTGAATAGCTGCAATAGGTGCCATGGGTGAGTGTCCTAATACGAAAAATCTAGGTATGATTGAATAGAAAACTTTAATTTTTACTAAGTAAATCTAAAGAACAATAATATGAACATTTTTGTTTTGTCCAATAAAAGCGTTAGTGGGTGCCATCATATTGACTACAATGCCAAGAACTTGTGGATGCAAATGGATTAGCCATTTATTCACCGAGAAAGTTTTCCTTCCCACTAAGGACTAATTTTCAATGTGGAATATGAGAGCTTTGGCATATCCCAATTAATTTGATACTTCACCACATGAAAGCTAAATGGTAGAAGTATATAGTCATACACCTATCTCCAATGAAATCGGTTGGAATCTGTCATTATTATCTGAAACACCTCAATTCAGAATGATTCTTCTGGCTATTAAATTAATTACAGTGAGAAAAAAAAAACAGATTCTTGGAATGCACTTGCGACTTTGTCAACAGGAAAATAGTTTCCACAGAAAAATATTCCTTCTTTTTATTATTATCATATTTTGCTCTATTTCCACAATGAGTAGAATTATGTTAATTTGACAAAGTAATTCGTTTAGCTGTCTTTAAGCTCTAATATTTTCGTCTAAATAAGTTGTCAATTATGAGCATGATTCTGCAGAAAGTAACTGTAAAAGAAAAATGAAGTTTTTTTCAGTTTTATTTTTATAATGGTTAGAGTTACATTTATCTTCTAAAGTGATTTGTATAGGTATCTTTGAGCTCTAAAATTTTTATCTGAAGAAGTTTTACAGCACAAAGACAGACAGATGACATGCCAGAAAGCACTTTTGTGGTATTGGGGTATTAAAAAGGAATATTTCTAAGAAAATATCGAAACAAAATTGTTGCAGTATCATTTTTCCTGAATATAATTTGTATAATGAAACTAAAAACGATTGTCAATATCTGTCAGTTGAATCAATCACTAACAAATCATTTGAAATCAGGTCAGGTTACTTAAGATTATCCTAAAAACTGTCCCTGAGATTTCGACAAGTGAACTAAACAACACTTTCCCCCTACTTAGTGTGAATAAAAGCATGTTGTGATGGAAAGTGCAGGAAGTGACATTATTCTTCATACATATTATGCTGTTCCATATAATGTCAAAGAAACTCATTATGTATACATAAAATTTCGTTGTTGTCTAGTGCCTTGCATTTGGCAATGAAGCCATTAGCAGACATAAAATTTTGTTGAGAGTAGGAATTTCTTTTCTGAAATAGGAATGGTGATCTATAGATTGAATTTAGCTAGATCATTGGCTAAGAAGAAACTCCTTACTGAAGGATGCACTGGAAGGACTTGTGAATGAGACAAAAGTTCGAGACAGAAGAAGATATCATATGATAGACAACATTAAGATAATGGACTGTATGCGGAGACTAAGGCTGGTATTCATAGTCGACACTTTCGATTAAAGTGTCCTTTGGAAGACGCAAAATATCACTTTTCCGTTGCACAGTCGACACTTTGGTCCAAAGGAACACTTTGGATGAAAGTGTAGTTCCGACCACACTTTGAGCCGAAAGTGACACTTTGTAGAAAAATGGCCGACGTCTTGGAAGTTGTCGATTATTAGAACGTGCGGAAGAGATGGCACAATGTGGACAATGTACAAAAGCACTACATTAGAGATAGGCCTAAAGACAATCCCGTGGAATTTTATAATGATATACAATGTAAAAAAACGGCTCCAATCCGATAAAGAAACTTATTGAGATTGCTTATATTTTCGATGACTGGTTGACAAAAACGAATAATAGAGGTTTGCCAGTGCCTCCAATAATACAGTTATTGACTGCATTAAAATTCTATGCTACAGATATGTACCATACATTGATATATATAATCGTATAGTTCAGATATTAATGTAGTAACATTCGTATATTTATAACCTCACTTCGATGACGTGATATGTAGGTAGATATGCCTATATAACCTATTTTTTATTACTGAAACGAATTTTTTAACTTAAATAATATTAAACTAACTTCAATCTAATGTAGGCATAACAATCTTAAATTAGCATTGAGAGACCTCACGTGCCTGCCTTATAAGCAGATTCTATAATTATATTGGGTTTAAAATGATTTTGATTTTTGTTGACTACCTGTATTTTGAGATAAGATTTATCTTGATGTTGATATAATCATTACTGTTTTGATACCGGTAATATATATTTTCACGCCGGTAAGCAATACATCTACTGTCTCTAGTTCACGTGCAGTCATAACCTCACCATGAAAAGAGATCTCATACTATTAAACCTATTTTGTTATGCATTGTAGAAACATTTAGCATTCAAAATATTCCTGAAGAGCAGGCAGTAATGGAAACGAGAGAGAGAAAATATTAATAATAATAGTAATAATAATAATAATAATAATAATAATAATAATAATAATAATAATAATAATAATAGCAGTAGTAATATGTTTATTTCATTCTTTTTTTACTTGTATTCACTATTCACGAAAAAGATAAAAATGAAAATAAAGGAAATAACACGATATATCAATAAAGGAGATACGTATAAAATCACACAAACGCGCGCGCGCACGCACGCACGCACACACACACACACAAAACTTAACCTACTCAATCCAACTTAACCTAACTATATAAACTAATAGAAGAGATATGTACAAAATCTAACCGAACTATATAAATCAGTGGAACGGATACATACAAAATTAAACTTAGTGACATAAATCAATGAAAAAGATATGTACACCTTGGAGATTTAGTGAAGTGAATTTTTTAATGGCAGGCAGAGTAACTATCTCATGCCCCCATGTTTTAGATTGCTACCTGTGCACTTCATTAGAACCAGGTACCCAGCTTCGAAGCCGTTAGCCCTGTGCAGAACCTAATCTAACTATATAAATTAATGGATCAGTTATGTACTGTACAAAACCTAACCTAATTTCACCAGCAGTATCACTAACTATTTAATAAAATGTTATATATCTGAACTGACTGAAATAATCTAAACTATCGTCAACAAAAACTAGAAACTGAAATAAAACAACTTTAAATATATATTTTCTTTCTCGCGCGATCAATTAGGCTCCCAATTCAAATCACAAGCATTGTAATTTGTAGGTTATACGTCATTAATTTGTTATTGTTTGTTCACTTGTTTTGAAAGGCATTGTGGGACTTCTGTTACCAACCAAATTGTAACTCTACACTTTGCTGGCGTAAAGTGACACTTTGTGAAGTGCACTTCTTCAATCGTCTATGAATACCACTAATATGAAAGAGCCACTTTCGTCAAAAGTGTCACTTTGCAAAGTGGTGATATAAAGTGTCGATTATGAATACCAGCCTAAGATGAGGATGGAAAATAAGGAAGATTGGAAAATGCTGGATTTTCAGTGAAATACCTGCCCTATGCAGGAAACTATGAATGTAAATGAATGAGATCGAATTGCACATTTAATGATTAAATATTTAACCCATTATTTTGTGTGATACACTTTTTTGAAGTGGATAATACTTCATCCTTTCTTAGCTTAATCTGATTCTATAAGTTGTTTTTCTAACATACCTGTAGCTTCAATTGTAATCTTGGTTACTTCTTCTAGAATTATGTCTAGATTACTTGTTCCAATTATATATATATAAAAAAAAGATTGAGGATGGATGCAAATCTGCTTACACTTTGTATGGGTTTTCTTTCGACATTTCTTTGTATCATGCTGAACTACGATATTCTCGTACATTTCTGTATTATGGGAATATATTATGAATCATAACCTATTCAAGTCATATACTATTAATTACCTTATTTCATCACGTAATAGTCGCCATCGCAAAATGGTCGCATCCTTATTTATAGACAAACTGATCAGGATTTTAAAATTTCACTGCATAATTATCACATGGATATTTATGTTTATCACCATCAAGAATTATGTAATGTGCCGCCACTGCAATACAAAGTATCTCTATGCTCAAAGTTAAATGTGCGAGAAACAGTAGTGGCAGCTCACGAAAGTGAAGGGAGTGCAAGATGTTAGCCAATAGCCATAAATGCCTTTAGTTCAGAGCAATTCTTGATTCTGGGTGGTGGTTGTTTACGATTGTTAAAATACTTTTTTTTTTATGCTTAGACCAATCATCTTTTCGCAGACTGGTCCAGTAGTCAAATGATATTGACTTCAGTGTATCAGAGGTACCAATAAATGTGATTCAAAAATACTGTGAATGTTTTTAGTCAATAAAAAATTATTTAATTTAATAACACCACAGTAATATTAATTTTTTAAATATATTATTCAGGTTACAGTTCCAGTGTCACACACAAATAACAGTTCCCCTCCTTCGCCTCTTCTGCTATGAATCATGCAACTTGTCCTTGCTTGCTTGCACATGCCCTCGTTATATGGAAGCTAATCACTGAAAGTTTATGCAACCAGTTGTTACCATTTTAATTTATTCATCACATGATGGTCGCACCATATATTTTCACGCCAAAAAAAGTAATAAAAAATGCGACGATTATATGATGAAATAAGGTTGACGATTTACCTTATTAATACACAAAATAACTATAATTATTTAAAGAATTCTAAACACTTAGCAACAAATATTGCAATAATAAGTCATGTGTTGGTCATTCTTAATAGTATTAACACCTCCAACCTCCACTGATGTAAAGGAATGTATTATTACCCTTACTGGCAGGCATCATTAATAAAATTTATACTATATTTTAAAACACCAAATCCTGCCTTCTCTAAAATAAAGTCAACAGATTTATATATTCTTTGCTAATATAAAATTAATATTTTACTGAACGTGTAATCAAACATGATCCTCCTTCCTTTCTACTCACCTTACTTCTTTACCTATTTAAAACTCCTGCCAAAAACTTTAGGACAGAGTAAAGATTTATTTAGTACAGTTTAACTTAACTGGAAAATGTTTGTTCATGTTAATTTCAAATGAAACATTATAAATTCTGTGAAATTTTGCTGGTATATAACCAGCATTATATGACTGTTTGAAAAGCAGTTAATTACTTCTATTAAGTTACAGCAGTAAATCTATATGGTACTCACTTCTTTGGTCCCTTAACGAAACACCAGTCAACACCAATGGCCTGCCCCAAAACTTCAGCTCCATTTAAAGCTTCTCGTGCTTGCTGTGCTTCTTTGAATGTTTCATATTCCACTAAAGCATAGCCCTTTAGAAATCCAGTACGTCTATCAAGGTTCAGGTGAATATTTTTTATTTCACCATACTCTGAGAATTTCTCATGGATGTCGTCTTCCTGAGCTTCTTCATGAACAGATGTGACAAACAAAATCCATCCCTCAACAGCTAAAATTAACAGAAGAGAAGTTGGAATCAGTAATTGTATAATTTAAAGATTAAAGGAATTTTCTAAATCACTTCGGCCAGCATTTATTTTTAACCAGTAATCACTAATCACTGTTTTCTTTAATGACTTAGTTTGTAAAGTATAATTCTTATAGGTCTATACTGCATACCAAAACATGAAATATTCTTCGCTCCATGGCAAAAAAGCCTTTGTTTATTATAAATGTCCCCTTTCTATTGGTTTTTATAATCACTTTGCTTATTACTTCCAATAACAAATCCTTTTGCAGCTTTTGGGATGATACAGTCAAGGAATCTTTGTGATATGTTATTTGAAAAGTTTCTTTACCACTTCTGCTTTGTTCTGTATGTCTAACAGACCAGTCTTCAAAATACTGTGTATGGATAAGGTATAGTTCCTTATAAGCCTACATTGTAATAATTTTATTTTAATCACCTAAATTTATTGGCCTCATATACTTCAAGCATAAAATCAAAACGTGGCAATACTGGTTGTTATTGTGTTGAGACACGTGACAATAATTGTTATGTACTGTATAGGGAAAGGTGAGAGGTTGTCATTATGTTCCAAAAGTAAATTTTATATGAATTACTAATACATAATCATTGAGGCAGCTTATGAATTTAAGTTAAGTATAATCAATCTAGTACAGTAATTTTGTTTTTGTTTCTACTATTAATCCATTTGTTTTTTCATAGTTTATCTTGAGCAGTTACGTAATTTGAAAGTAGAGTTAAGGGGTAAATCCACGGATTAATCCATTGGGAGTTACTGAGTGTATGCTTGCATTCACATGGATAATGGAGGGCAGCCGACTTCAAGTATAACAACAGGAGCTAATTTAACGTTACTGACGACACAATGTCAATGTAACACTAGTATGAAAGTTTATACTCACATTACACCTAAACAAACACAAAACACTGAGTTTAAAAAGCAGAGAGAGCCAAGAAATTGTCCTTATGTAAAGATGCAGTCCTGCATTTTTGTATATTACCACAAAACGATGATCAACTACAGTGTATGCATCCCTTGAAACTAGGCAAATTATTGTTTGAATCTCATTTTGGGAATATCAATTTAGATAAGCCATTAGATAAAAATAAGTTTGAAATCCAACTTCACAACTATTTGAAGGCAAAGCCTTTCAGCAATCTAACTTTGAAGAATTACACAAATGCACCACTTATATTCCTTTTAGTCATATCTACTGGAAAGGAACTGTACATAATACAGACTCCGATATTAGTACAGAAGAAATAATACAGATAGGATCATGCATGGAATGCTGCAAGATTACAAAATACCGGTAATGCTTACAGATTTAATAAAAAAACAAAATCAAAACTGGGCAAATAAATGGATGCCCACAGATACAGTGCTTTTGACTTTTCGTGCTCAAAAGTTTGTAAAAAAATCAAACTACACTATACAATTCATAAGGTTCACAAATAAAATGCTAGACCTCTACAATGCAGAAACTGCCAAAAATTTGGACATCTGGCAAAGTTATGTAAAAATCACGTAACATGTTTAAATTGCACAGGACATCACCCAGGTAATGAATGCAAGCCAGAATCAATCAAACGTGCAAATTGCTCACTTAAACATGAAGCAAATCTGAATCAATGCTCAACATATTTGTGAGAAGTTAATATCTTGAATAAAATGGATGAACTCAAGGTTTCTAATACAATGTGATCACTATGATAAAGGGTAAAACCACTTATTATGCAGAAATTACAGCACAGTTACACGCTAAACAAAAAACCATAGGCGAACATTTTCCAGCATTAAAACAAAAACACATGGATACTGGGGTTAAGGAAAAAAGACAGTGGGTCATGAAAACAGGACAAATTGACATACCTTAAACTAGTAACAGGGTCAAGAAAAACAAATACAGAAGAATTATATCCAGATAACAATTTATCCAAAAGCAAGAAAGAACAGGTAATAAATCTATAACATACAAATCATACCAAAACTTGTTAGTCTCAAATTAAAAAAAGCAAGAACCTGTAATCTTTGGTAGACAACATAGGCCCAAATCTTCTGATACAATATTAGAATTTGAGTCCCAATATACGGAGAAAAACCCAAACACTAATATCCTATAAATTAATAGATGTGATTATGAAGAAAGTCTTGACATCACTAAATAGTTTAGCCAAGTGTCTGCCACCTCAAAATCAATCAGCTTTATTCCAAATTAATCAGACTTTAAAAAATCTTATTGATGGTAACTCTCAAGATTCTTCAATGGAATATTAGCAGCATTAACAATAAGTTAGAAGAATTAAAACAAATTGTGAACCAACATCAAGCAGATATCATTTTGTTATGTGGTGAAACATGGCTTAAGCTAACTCAAAAATTCAAATATAACCCGTACAAAATTATTCAGTTAGATCACATCCAAAATGGGGGGAGGGGGGGTGAACAATTAGCCATCAAAACACCGAACAACTTCATAACACAACTTATTGGCTAAACCATTTTGTTCTTGATCCTATGAAGATACCTAATTTGTGGAGATTTTAATTTGGATGTATCCCTAAACTCCTTCAACACCAACACTCAGTGTTTCCACTTTTCTAAATGTGGTATTTAAACCTGATATTTCTATGTTAAATGATAACTGTCCAACCCATTTAGGATATGCAGGACAAGATAATATCTCTCCCAATATTACTCGTACTATAATGTCAAACTGTTGTAAGTAACATGCAAGCTGGAACATATTATGGGATACACACGGAAGCAACCATTTCCCCATCTATATTACGTTAAATATGAATTAGCACCTTAGTTTTAGATAAGAAAGACTAGTTAGAAGAGGAACAATTCAATGGGAAAAATTCCAGGATTTTATGAATAAGCATAGTACAAAGCATAACGAATTGAAGATCTACAAGATGATATTCAATTATATCTGGATAGATATCACCTGATACATGCTATTCATTGCAATAAAACAAATAAGCAGCCTAAATGGTGAAAAACTGAAGTAAAATTAGCTACAGCAAGAAGAAGACTATACCTACATTAGAAAATTCAAATAAAACTCTACAATTAATAATTGCTTATTAAAAAACCAATATGCGACGGTGGTATATCTGATTAAAAGGAAGAAAAGATCGAGTTGGAGAAGTTATATATCTCAGATATCTTTTCACATACTCACTTCAAATATTTGGCAAAATATACATTGGTTCTCTGCAAAACAAAATATGAATTTCACACCTATGCAGTTTGACATTTCATTACAAGATGCCTTCCTAAAACCCCTCTCACCAGATGTACCTGAACCTGATCTACAGATGGATAACATTCCTATTATTCCTCATACTATCACAGGACCCATTTCAGTGGTTGAAGTAAAAAATGTGTTGAAAAAATGCAACTCCAAATCAGCACCTGGTCCAGACAGTATCTTATATGCTATGAACAAACATTTATCTCATCCTCAAGTACAAATCATAGAAATAGTTTTACCAACATCATATACTCTACTGATATCCTAAAAAGTTAGAACCACTTTTATGTAGTACGCATTCTTAAATCTGGTAAACAAGGGAAAGAGACTCAAGAATAGACTAATAGACCAATTGTACTTGGCAATGTTTGTAGAAAAATCTTTGAAAAATTTTAGCTACTAGACTGTCTTTTCACTTAGAAAGATACAGTGTGTGGTCAATGAATCAAAATGGTTTCAGAAAGGGATTTTGTGGGATGACTCACCTTAATAATTTAAGCACATGTAGCTATGTTACAAAAGAAGAAACTATCAGCACTTGTTATGGACCTCTCACAAGCACATGATGTTAACTTGCAATTACTAATAAATAAACTACAGCAGATGGCTATCCCATCTCTGTTTATCAACAAAGTATATAAATGATGTCTGAATTATATACAGTTATATATACGAGATTTAATAGTAGCAGCACTAGAATTACAAGAAAAGGCATTCTCCAAGGCTCCTGCTTAGTTTCCAACATACAGTAGACTCTTGATTTAATGGACTAATAGGGGCTAAGGGATGTCCATTAAATCCGAAAGTCCGTTAAATCGCAATTTTTTAAAGGATAATATTTTATAATATAACAATGAAATTTTAACACTTTTCAGTACAGTAGAATGTATTACTATTTCAATATAGTATTTGGATCCGATTATAAAGTACAGTACAATAATAAAAAAAAACCACTTTACAAACTGTTTTAGTCACTGATGGTTCAAAAGAATATGCAAGCACTTATTTACCGGTAGAAGGTTGCTGTGAACTAGTAGGCTGAATGAAGAAAGCATCAATCTTCAGTTGCTTTCCAATTGCATGCTGTTTCTTTATTACTAGAGATAGAAACTGCCTAAAATAGTCTAGAAATGGAGATTTTAAAATATATATCTGTTAAATCCGAAGTCTGTTAAATCGATGGTCTGCTGTATATATTTCCTCATTAAAGAAGCTAAATTACATACAGTCTAAAGTCTTAATGTTTACTGATGAAATTGTGATTTATGCAAAATATGCATCTCAACACTTTTTTTTTTTTTTAGTTTATAATCCAAAATACCTAAAAATTTTGCTTGAAGCTGTGTTGGAATAATCTTTCAACCAACATGAATTTGGTCCTACTCTAATGTCTATACAGACTATTAAATAATTTTTAACCAATGGCACTCCTTTTGTTATACAATATACGTATATAATACTATGATTAAGTCCATATCTGAATATGGTATTTTGGTATTGCGTATTCTACTGAAAAAGATACAACTCAGAATTTCATCTGTAATATATAACATATGTAAACAGATTCTTGGTACTCATGGAAAACTAATAAAACAAAAATTTTCCAAGAACTTCATCTTACAATGTACCAATCACAGAAAGTCAGAAGAGCACAAATTCATGATGCATCAACTAATGCTTAACACAAATACATATTTATTTCCTAAATTCACACTTCTGTCAGAAATTGTGAAGCAAATCCTGGCAACTCATGAAATATTCAGATACCTTTAGTGTCCACCTTTACTTCTTATATTAAAATGAAAAATTTAACCATATACCCAATTTTGTGGAAACCAACGAGAAGCTATCGCATTTATCTTCCCCCCCCCCAAAAAAAAAAAACATGGCATGACGAGTCTTTTCATGCTGGGTTTGCAGTGAAAGACCTGCCCTTGGGCAGAGAACTATGAATGAATACCTATTTACTGCACTGAATAGTCCATCCTCCTGCATCAGATTGACATGGATATATTGTACTCCGTGAAAGCTGATAACCACATCTGGCCTTAAAGGAATATTTAGAGATAACCAATAAACACGATCAACCTATTATAGTTTTGAATATTTTCCGGTAACATACATTTGTAGAATTAAAAACGTTTATGTCATTTATGTTTTCCTAGATTGAAGCTTATTTTATGTGACATGATATATCACAAGATTAGAGATTTACAACAATCTTTCATAACTTAAGAATCCATATCCTTTGATGTAACGTTTGTTACATTTTCTAAAATTGTAAGCACAAGAACATACACCATCATAAGATTTTATTTCTGGCACTACCTTCAAACTATCCTCTATTACCAGGTATGTTCCAAAGTACTGTTCTTGTGTGTAGCTGACTGCAGAAAAATTTCAAATGTTGAAAGCCGTGTAAGAATGTAACGTTTGTTACAATGGAATGACCCAGTTGTAGATATTGACTTTAACCCTCCAGAACTGCTATCACTTCTGCTGTAAATATTGAGCATGTTTGATGAAGATTAATAAGCATTGATTGTCCTGAGGATAGCCTATATTAACAAAAGCTGCCCCAGTTCCATTCTTGGTCTTAGAACTATATAGAACTGCCAGAGTTGAGCCATAAATTAAGAATTTCATGATTACATCTATTATTTTTTGTACAACAAATATTACCACATTAATATGTAACATTTGTTACTATATAATGTAACATTTGTCACAAAGAATTTACATAAAATTATTGCTTAGAAAAATCAGAATGTAGCTAGGTCACATTATGAAGTAAGATAATACAGTTTTATTTTAAGATAAAAAAACAGTTGTTTAATTATGAAACAAAATTAATATTTTCTGTAACAAATGTTACACCTAAGACTTCTTTTAAAAGTGGATAATTCTTTTAATAGATTATATCTGCAGTGCTCGCGAAAAGCGACATAAGTCAGTTTCCACAAACCTTTTTTGATAATTTATTGACAACTTACGGAACATCTGCTCGCTTGGAAAAAAATACATAAGTATTTCTCCCATTACAATAATTCACACAGAAAAAATCAAATCGACATAAACCAGTGTAGGTCGTCAATAAATTATCAAAAAAGGTTTGTGGAAACTGACTTATGTCACTTTTCCCAAGCACTGCAGATATTTCCATTCAAAGTTACTATATTCATTCATTTAGTTTTCTGCCCAGGGTAGGTCTTTCACTGAAAACCCAGCTTTCTGCAGGCTTTCCTATTTTCTGACTTCCTCAGTTACTATATAAAGGCACTAAAACAATTACTTTAAAATATAACTTAGTGCTAACTTCATGACATTTGATATTCTGATAACAATATCCTAAAATCAAATGATGTAGGCCTAATCTTACCAGAATGCCTCTGTAGCAGCCATGTTGACTTTTCGCTTGTTGGGAAAAACAGATTTTTAGCACCAAAATTAAAATTATATCTTGCTGTATAAAGTCAATGTACTGAAGAATTGTTTAGGCCTACTGCAAAAAAAAAAAGTTTCTTCGATTAAATATACAATTTTGTCTTTATGTCCCACATCTCGTTGAATGACCCAACTGGAAAAAGGAATATTTTTTTTATGGACTCATTGGAGGCACTAAACAGGATTGTGTCTTCAGACTTCCACACTAATACACCAGATTCAATTGTTAAATGCAAACAAAGAATGTATGAAATGAATAATTAATTCCAGAAAGTACATCTTGTATGGATATCTAGTCGTAGGCTATGGGAATAGAATTTAATGAACAGGTAGACAAATTAGCAATAGAAGTAGCGGCATTACCAGGGACTATAGAAGACATGATCACAGTGGAGAAAATGATACACCACAATATAGTCAGCATATCCAGACAGAAAATCCGAATAAATCCTAATAAAGATAACGCCAGTAGGGGAAGTTATCCCCATCTACATGAAATGTGCATTCGATACAACATTCACCTATCACATAGAATGTCTGGTGAGCTAAGTAGGGGAAAAGTGGATGGGGCGGTGGGCGGAACTTCTACGTTCTGCTTATTGCGATTTTCCCGAAAATCCACAGAGTTTCTTCATAATTCACCAAATAGTTCAGCATCTAGGCATGAAATCTCCTCATTTTACAAAATCAAGTTGTATGTGGCTCTTACGCCGAAATATCTGCACAGAATCAGAACAAAGGATAACCCCAACTGCCAATGTTGAGAATATGGGAATATAAACCATAAGCCTATAGTGCTTGAATGTAAACGACACCAACACTTCACTGATAGGTTCATGAAATAAAGGGCATAGACCCCATGGTAGGCCTATATAGACTCGATTATAACTAGCCAAGAATACATTATAGTAAGTTATGTAGAGATAACGTAAAGTTTGTAGATGTAAAATGAAAATGTAATTACTATACTCATAATCAAAACGTAAATACAGATTAAGAAAGTAGAAGCACGCAAACGTCAATATCCAGATGCTCGTCGTTGGATGGTGGGGTCTATAAATAAAGGAAACAAAAAACAACTTCACAATCTTGGAAGAATATGGACCTCTAGTCACGGGGGAGCCATATTCTATCACAAAACAGGTAAAATCACAAAAATCAATTAAACACGAAACAAAATTTTATTGACCACCAATTCTTAATTATAAATAAAAGCGTTCAAACCGATATTAACTTCGAAAACATGATTTTTATATTTTATTAGCGTTATCGTGACGGGCAACCTAATTACCGTAGCAATGTGCAATGGAGCTTAAAGAGGTTAGTAGGTTACATATTAATATTAAATAGCTTTACACAGACTCAGAATTCAAGACAATCTTGGAAAACTTAAAAAAAAAAAAAAACATAATAATTACATCGCTGTGGACCAGGTTCTTCATCACCATCAACCTCCATAGACTCATATTCTCTTATATCTTCACGAGCAGAATTTTCGGTTCCAAATCCTCTACCCTTCCTCTTCTTTGCCTTCTCCTTCAATCGGGCAATCCCTTCTGTAAAATAATGTTAACTGGGTTACTTTTCAGACGAAGGAATGAACTTGCAAATTCAAAAACAATAGTAAACAGAACCAACTACCATTTCGTCGCGTCTCTTAACCTTCGTTCAGACATATGTACTTACGATCGCCTTCTTCATCTACTTCAAATTCTTCTGCATTATCTATATCCAAAACATCAGCCATGTTCGGCTAATTATTTTCGAAAAATATAAAGAATGGGCTCCTAAACACTTGCCAATAATAAACACTATAATCCGCACCAGAATACGGATAAATATAACCCTTCTACTCCTCCACAAACGAAAGCGGGTAATTACACCGGTAATCAGTGTTGCCAAATAGACCAAGAATTTCCTTTAATGCGGTTGACGTTTCCTGTTCCTTCCTGTAATGATAGCTGTGTAGCGGATTTAACCCTGCGATGTTGGCAGGACTGGTTAGTGTGTAGGTACAGAGCGTACTTTATATGTTTAGTTACATCTGATGTAATGTTACTTTCTGTTTTGAAATGGTAAATATGTAACTGTTATTATATTAGTGTGTGTACTGAAAGTTTTAATGCACATTCTAGTAATAAGTCTTAATTGTGTCTCTCCCATAACCTAATAACCTAACCTTTTTGTCTTTCATTACAGCTATAGCAATAGTCTCCGTTTGACCGACTATCCTCCACATTATAGTGAATAAAAATAAATGTTAGAAAGAGAATAAGGTAATTTGCTAGGAGACGTCGTTGCATATAGACCACTTTTACACTAAACCTAAAATTTGTTTTTGCAAGATATACTAAAACCCTAAACTGACCTGACCTAACCTAACCTTTTCCTAAATCTGTGATAGGTTAGGTTAGTGTTTTAATATACGTTGTAGACACTAAGGTTAGGTTTAATGTAAAAGTGGTCTATATGCAACGACGTCTCTAGCAAATTACCGAATCTCTTACCAATGAAATTTTATTTTAACCATGCATTGACATTAAATTTATTTTTAATTACTATATAAGTACAGCCAAGAGGGCTGTTCTAGCCCTATTGAGTACAGCCCTCATATGTAGCCTATGCTAGAACTAGATATTTTTTCCTAATGGTCAGTTGTGAATTCATTGATTTTTGCAGGCTACACTAATGAAAGATGTTGTACTGACTGCAAGTCATCCTAAGGAATTAATGCTACAAAAACATGCCGATTATATTGCATCTTATGGAATCAATAAGGATGAATATGTAAGTTGGTTTTGTAAACTAAGTATGTAGCCTAGGCCTACTATTTAACGAAGTTACTAGGCCTATGTTTTAGGGCTACTTCATTTATGACATCAATAAGCTAAGCTTATGAAAAACGTAGCTCGAAAGCTACATGGTATGGGTAGTCCAATTATCTTAACATCTAAAAGCATGTAACCTAGGCCATGTTTATCTTTTGAATCTGGCCACTTGAATTTTAAATTTTCCTCCCACAGCTGGATGCATAGCATGTAGACTTCAATGTTCCATTCAAATATCTTGTTAGCTTTTTAATGCCGTTGTGGGATATTAAATCTCTTCTACCAGGGCAGATTGAGGAATTGCTATCATTTTCAAGAAACATAATAATCTTATTCTTCATTAATGCCACTTTGCCACTGCTTTTCCATTCATACAATAGTTCTCCATATTGTTTAAAATTGGATTAATATATAGATCTTGCAAAAAACGATTTAGTTTGTTTGAGCATCCTATTATCCTTACTGGGGTTGCCAGATTTTGAGATGGGCAATAAGGAACACTTTTCATCCACATTCGATTTCTTAGAAAAAAAAAAACATTGAGTGTATAAGAAGAGAATTCATTCATTCATTCATTCATAGTTTTCTGCCCAAATGCAGATCTTTGCTGCAAACCCAGCATTCTCCAATCTTTCCTATTTTCTGCTTTCCTCTTTGTCTCCTCATATGATCCATAGCCTATATCTTAATGTCGTCTATCATCTGATATCTTCTTCTGCACCGAACTCTTCTCCTGTTCACCATTCCTTCCAGTGCATCCTTCACATAATATATATATATATTTTTTTTCAAGTTTTAAAATACCTCCCTCCCACCTCTCCAATCGATTCTCCTTGGCTTAAAACTAATGTGGGTGAAATTCTGGTCCAATAGGTTAATATTTAAGGTATGCTCAAGCCAATTGAAATTTTCCCTTAATGAGCGGTTGTTTTGTGTATTACGTGAGATCTGTTGGGACCATGTTTTAATTACTAAATCAATTAATTAATCAATCGATGTATTATGCTTTTATTATTGTGGGTAACAACATGGAACAATTGGAACAGTGACATTTTTACATAGAAAGCTGGAGGTCTATATTGGAAGTATACAAGAACACTATGAGCTGTCGAGCCCGTTCATTAGTAACAGAAGAAACTGTAATATTGTTGTTAGAAAGGAAAACTATTTAGTCCACATTCCAGCACAATACATCTGGTGTTTATTCGATAACAGAGGGTGAAGAAAGACCCTGGAGGAGTGTAGACTTCTTTCAATCGGGATACCACTTCCAGTGTTGCTGGACGATGAACTGAGTCTGTACCTCGTCTTCTGTTAGCAAAGCATTGTATTCCTGCATGAGGGCGACCTCTCATTCCATGGTATGGTTGGCAACGCGAAGCTCTAGAATGACTTGTTCTGCTTGGGCTGTAAACCAAGTGTTATGATCCACTTCCAAAAATGAATATGGGATGGATAGAATTTGGAAGAACCTCCAGGTGTTCTTTGTTATAAAACCCAGAATCTGCTGTCAGGCATCATAGCCAATTCCAGATTAATTCTTTTTGGAGGATCGTCATCTGCCTCATGACAGTCTTTTCACCATCGCCCTCTTCTCTGATGAGTCAACGTCTCTGTCAAAGAATTTGACCTGCTACCAGCTTTTTGCTTAGAGCACCTTTGTCCAGAAAAGAATTTAAGTATTTAAATCAATTATTTCTCTCTTGGTCAACTATCACATACATAATTACGGAAATGGCTAAGGACGTTGAAGATCAGCACTGATACAAAAGACACTGCGCAATTAGACATTTTTTCAAGGGTATGGATTTCGAGATTTTCTTTATTTTGTACCTTTGTGAGGCAATACAAGGAGAAATGATATTTTCGAAGCTACCCCAGCAATGATAGAGATATAACGGCTTCGTAGCTATATTACAACGATTTCTAAAATCCATTAATGAATCATCAGATGAATTAGTTGCAATTCACTGCATAATACATAGAAAGGCATTATGTGCTAAAGCAGGATGCCTAGATAATGTCATGCAGATAGTCATAAAAACCGTAACAATGAGTATTATTTTATGTTTTGTAATAAGAGTATTATTTTTATGTTATGGCATAATAAAATAGTATTATTTTCATGTTCTGTAATAAAAGAATATTACTTTGGTTACATTTAATGAAATATAATATATTTATGTGTAGTTTTGCAGTACCTTATTGATTTGAATAATAATAGATCGAAATAGTTATAATCCGAACTGTGAAGTGAAAGTACAAAAGAATTCACAAGGTGAAAGAACGACCTTGCAGATACACTGAACTCAAAGACTCCCTCCTCTGCCCTGTACAAAGGATTACATGATTTTAGAAATTATATTACACGTAATTGGCAATGCAAAGAACACGTTTGCCTAAGAAAGAGTCCTTGAATTATTTATAGATTGACAATTCAGAGCACTCACCACAAAATCTGCACCTGGGACATCCATGCTAATGATGTTTTACATTTTATACAATATACAGCAAAACAAACGACACTGAAATGTTATTTAATTGCGTTGGTACAGTACTTATGTGTTCAAAACGTGTACCATAATGTGCCACACATTGTTCATAACGTTTTTGAAGATTATTGAACATGTTGATGAACAAAGGTTGCTGTAAGGATACAAAAAATGACGTTATCTTCTCGCGTAATTCGTAGGTGGGTCACCTTTCTTGAAAACTGATTCCTCCAAAAGAAGTCTTATTCACCTGAAAACTGAACACCTGTAGGAATCTGGAGCTGTGAGATTAGGGGAGCAGGAAGGATATGGGAATGGAGTTCCACGAGAAATTAGGCAATCTCCAAAATGTCGTTACAGAAGGGCAAGTGACTCCCTCGCAGTGTGGGCTGTACCTCTATCTTGCTGTATCCATTGTCGATGGAGGGTTAAGTTTCTGGCACGACAAAAACTGCGCAAGAATAGGGTAATAATGAGGTCTACATGTTTATTGTTTTTGGATTCTGTGCAGCATCCTCGACGAAATAAGGGCTCAGTATTTCATAACTTGACACGGCGTACCAAATCAGAACCTGCTCACCAAACCCTAAAAAATGAGTTGTTTGTTAGTTGATGTAGCCATCAAGGTGAATATGGCTTTCATCTGAAAACCATATATTGCAGAAGAAATCTGGATCCTGATACTTCATGCTTGGCCGCAATACTATAATCGGGCTTGGTCATCTCTTTCCGTCATACACTGAGCAACTTGAATGCTGTATGCAACTCAGCTCTTTAAATATCCGCCAAATAGACCTAGTGCTCAAACAAAGTTTTAGCGATGTTCGTCGTAGACTACGCTTTGGAGAATGTAACACCTTTTGGAGAAATTGTCCATGATTCTCGTCCTCCTCACATTTTTCTTCTTTTGAAAGTAAATACCAAATAAAATATATGCCTTGAACTTCGAGGAAGATTCGATAATTTTTAAGTTCACAGTTATAAGAAAAACCTTGGTTGATCAAGCTTTAAACGAGGAGACTAATAGGCCTATAGTTGCTTGGATTAGTCTTATCCTTCCGGGCTTTGGAAAGAGAACTACGTGAGCCTCTTTCCAGGGAATGGGATAGTGACTGGAAGCCAAGATGTTATTAATTATCTCCGACGCGCGCTCACATGCTGCTAGAAAACTGTGAGAAAGATGCGAGATTGTTTGTGTGGAGGAAAGTCAATCCATTTCTCCTTTACTGCAGTTAACAGACATAAACAGTGCACTAGCAGCCAGAGAAAGAAGCAGAGTTTTAAAGCAAATAAATGAATGGATAGGGAGGAGATCATCATCATCATCCTCTGAATCAGCGCATGGGCGGGAAATAGAAACTGACTGGTCATGCAGCAAGCTTGCTACTGCTGCCATCTAATGTTGTTGCATTCAACCAGACTATAACACATCTAGGAGGAGGCACAATAAAAACAGTTTTAACGCAAAGCTGTGAAAGACACCATAAATATAAACTTTTTGAAAAATTATAAATCAAAATATATTATTTATTGCACTTTGTGTAGGCTACTATTCATGGTTTGAAACTTTCGAGGATGTCTTGAGAGTTGAAGTTGGGTTTATATAAGTTGGGTTTATATAAAACAAAGAGGAAGTAGTTCTACATTAGTATCACAGATTTGTTTGGCCCCTGAAATTCACTTCCATTCATTGTCTACTAGACAGGGAAACAGCCAAGTTGTCAGTTTTGTACTAATATATTTGAAATTGAAAGTACTCCAAACTACATTATTTTCAACATAAAAAAATTAATCGGCCACTGGCAGCTTTGAACAATAATGGTAGTATGACTTTACAAGAACTGACATTCTTCAAAAGCATGTGATACTGAACTTGTAAAATATACATTTGGCAATGTACATGTGGCAACAAAGACCACGTGGGTGGGTGCAGTGTTCTCGCCTTTCTAACAGATTATTTCCCATTTCCGTAAAATGGTTCCTGTTACGTATTAGTAGCTAGTCTCTTCTAACATGCGTGATGCTGTAGTGTGCGCGAAAAATGTTGCGAGGTTGTGAATTTCTTTGTAATTGTTAATTTGTGCAATTATTCAACAATGAATGGAAGTGAAAACATATTATATTTTGGACAATTTAGAAAACTTAGTTTACAGGAACAGATTATTGCTATAAAAAAAGGAAAGGCCAACCCCAACACTACCTGGTTTTACATACATGCATGTAAGCCAATTTGTAGCATGTTTCGTTCAAGAAGGTTCATTTTATGTCATAACTTCTTTCTTCCTCTTAAGAAATATGCAGGAGCCGCCACTGCTAAAAATGTATCAGTTTTGACAAACTCGCACTAAACAGCTGAAATGCTGGTCTGGCGTTCATTTGTTGGAAGGAATTATGGCCAATCTAACTAGACAATTTTGGACATTCAGGTGTGGAGTAATGACACATACATGGATACAAGCACACGATTAGCCAAGATGTTCTTCTGATTTTCGAGTGTCATGTCCAATTCTTTTTTTACTTGATTATTTAATGATGCTGTATCAACTACTGGGTTATTTAGCATCAATGGAATTTGTCATAGCCAGATATTTGGTAAGGGTACACTGTTATCAGAAAGGATTGATGTTCTCTTGGTTGGAGATTTTCTCTTTTCATTTTTTAAGGTGTCGAGGCAAGTTTGGGAAAATATGTGGTATGGCATCGGTTTTGGTCGCCAGTTCTTCCGTGGAAGTCCTACCTCTTTACCATAAATAATAAATTTATCGGCTCTTACTACCAAAACTGCAGAAAATTGGATATCACAGATATAAGAACAAGCATAAAGTTTTGCTGTTTTCTTGGAATTGCTCTACACCACTTCTGAAAAAATAGCCTAGTCTTAGGGTGGGAAAAAGAAACGTCTTATTCCTTACAGATTGTATTACCGGATTTACACCAAGAACAAAACAATTAGGCATATTACTACTCACTCACATAAATGGCACAATAAAAAATCACCTGAACACCACAAGAAATATCTCCTTAATTCCATAGTGGAGCTAGTTCTACCTGCTCTATCCACAGTATGAAGAGGAAAACTGCAGTCTTAAAATGATCGTAACACCAATGTATCGCTCAGTAGCTGTGGTGACACCAGGGGGTTTAAAAGTCCCATTAGACTCTTGCCGAGTTATCGCACTTTCTATTCTAAATCCTCTGATGTTACATTCACTTTGTTAAAAGTACCAATGCATGTTGCGGAAAAATGGTACGAGATAGAGAAAATCTGAGCTCAGTTTTGGAATTTTCGATTCAGCACCCCAAGAAACCATAAATGTAGCATAAATTATTAGGAACATTTTTATAACCCTTAATTTGGAGACCTATGTAATTTCAGTGTCGTTTGTTTTGCCGCATACCGTATAATAAAATAAAAATATTATTTGTAATAAAAAACTGTGTGTTTTTGGTATTATTATATGAAGACAGATGTAAATAAAAGCACATAAATAAATTGGAAGGATATACGAATTTGGTGCATGCTATTTGTGTAGCGACTTAAAAATGCAGCCTATTTTTAAAATCCTCCTTCTACATTATTTTTCTATGAGCTAAACTTTCAGGTTGAAATTGGAAACTTTCATGTTTAAATTTTTCCACTGAATGCTAAATTAATGTCAAGAAACCTTTCCAGGTCCATGATACTTTTTATAGTTTGCTGACTGTTTAGAGTTGGACTGTGTCATCCTAAATTTTAATTTCCAACTTCTTTTATGCTGAATGCAAACTGAAGATTTTTACAGCCAACTGGACACTGAATTTATGTTGAGAATGCATTAGTTGAATCGCTGTCGACCTCAAATACACAGCACTATAGTCAGGTCGTTGTTATTTCCAGCGTGACTACTCTTCTTTGCTTATGCCTTAGGAAGTAAAGGCTCTATAAAGTCTAGGTAGGCAGTATTGTTCGCCATTTTTATTCTTTCGTTGCAGAGCTACCAGATGAATCTATTTGCCACACCTTTAAACATTATGTTGTAGCTCCTATGATAATAAATCAAATGCACTGTAATTGAGCAAATAATTGAGTGGCAAATAACGTCCTCATGTGCTTTCTGTGAATGCCAATGAAAGAACCAAAATGGCAGGCGATTATATTAAGTATTTATCGAGCCTTAGGAAATACATAACGTCATCAGCAGCGAATGTCAAGACACACACATTTAAATGTAGCCAACCTGCAACGTGATTGGGTCCCGGAAATAAGAGCGAAGGATCATAACAGCAACAACAGTACTCACTTGTCATTGCTGCAAAGGTGGCAAATGAGCTGTCATCAGAATTTGCAATGCGGAACATAATGGCTCCACCTGTCTGATTGTCTGTTTGGTGACACAGGAATTGGCACACCTCACTGGAATGGATGCAAACGAAATTATATTGCTGTTGATTGCAGAAAGCTTTGAACAAATCACTGCTCAGAAAAGTAACAATTAAAAGAATATAATGAAGGATGTGTAATATCTTTGTTTGTGTCACTAGCAACTAGTTAAAACATACAAGAATATACAAGATATTCATCACAATTTCACTAGATGATACAGTACAATTTAAACATAGAATCCACCAGCTTGTTTATTGACTCACTAGGTTACTATAAGTACATAGCAACAGCACATAGCAACGTCATGAACAATATAATATACAATTCCTGCAACTTGGAAAAAAGCAATCATTGTACCAATTCACAAAAAAGGGAAACCTGCTCATGATGTTAATAGTTATCGACCAATAGCACTATTAAGCATGATAGCAAAAACCATGGAGTCCATGATCTCCAACAGATTAACTTGGTATTTAGAATCCCAAAATCTTTTATCACCAAGACAAGCCGGTTTTCGACAACTACACTCTACCAATGAACAAGTCATATGCCTCAGCCAAGCAATAAAAGACAGTTTTAACAAGAAAGAAGATACCTTGGCAATATTTATTGACTTTCAGTTAGCATATGACTCTGGAGAAATAAATTATTACTAAAGCTCAGAAATTAGGTATCTCCAGCAATATGTTCAGATGGATATCAGAATTCCTTAGTCAAAGGTTCATTGCCACTAAATTCAGTAACTCACTTCCTAGTTACAGACAAACATATCGAGGTCTACCTCAGGGTGCTGTCCTCATCACAACTTTATTCAATACCGTATTTTTATAAATGACTTACCCTCCCTATTAGAGGAATCAAACATGAAAACAGCACTATTTACAGATCATATAGTTTTGTGGACTTCCAGATCTTACAGACATAGAGACAAAATTCAAAAGTCTGCTCTTAAAGCTCTAAATCAACTACATGAATGGAATACATCAAATTTGATGACACTCAATTTAAGCAAACGTAACTACCAAATATTTTCACTTGGTAAAAAAGAAAAAGAATTCAATATCCAATACAATGGCCAACACCTTCCTAGGACTTATGAATCCAAATATCTTGGAGTTATTTTCGATAGTAAGTTAACATGGAGCAACCATTTGAAATACATTTCTGAAAAAGCTCGTAAAAGATTCTCCCTTCTAAAAAGACTAGCAGGAAAGAAATGGGGATGCTCTAGGAATACTTTGAACACTACATACAAAATATTTATACATCCAGTGCTGACATACTGCGGAGAAATTTTAATTACTTCACCTTTCATAAACGACATAAAATATTTTCAAAACCAAGCTCTCAGGCTCATTACTGGTGGAATCAAAACAACTCCAATGGATTCTATGAGATTCCTCACTAATATTAACAGCATCAAAATGACAATAGAAGAAAAAGCACTGATTCAATATGAAAAACTTATCAGATTACCAGGAAACAATTGGCATTCATACAGTCCTCTCTGTAGATTGAAAACTCAAAAAAGTTTCATATCCATGGTTCAAGAATTAAAACAGAAAATCAATATCCCGAATTTAAAAGAAAACTTACAAATTAAACCAACCCCTTTAACTCTATTAAATATAGAATATAATCTAAATTTAACAGAAGAAATACTGAAATCAGAAGGAAATACTGAAATCAGAAGGAAATACTGAAACAATTATCTTTACAAATGTAATTTTCATCTTACGATGTTTGGTGACGTATACACGTCCGTTGATATGACAGGAAGTCGCAGGTTCGATTCCCGCTCGAGGTTGTGAAATTTTTCTTTCATACCATGGCATGATTGTGACTATAATAGTATTTAAATTCAATTATCTTTAGAGACAATTAATATTAGGTACCCTCCACAAAACTGGGTTCATTTATACACCGACGGATCCTTGATCTCCAGAGAACAAGGTGCCGGTGCAGGTGTTACGTGCTGTCTCTTCTCACTTTATAGATCTCTTGAATATGGAACAACAAGTTTTGATGGAGAAATCATTGCAATAAGTGAAAGTCTCAGGAATTTTCTATGCCACATCAATAAATTTAAGAATGCAGTTATATTGTCAGACTCCAAAGCAGCTATTCTATCAATAGTCTCTAAACACACACCTTCATCTCAAACAGCAGAAATAACTAAAATGCTCTCTCAATTAATATCACTCAATAAAAAAATTGTATTCCAATGGATACCATCCCATTGTGGAATCCTGGGGAACGAGAATGCAGATGCTTTAGCAAAGAAGGGCAGCATTGCTACTTACAGACCTGTTACTAAATCTATGTATTACTCTGTGAAAAGATTTATTAAATTTACATACTTAGACTTCAACAAACAAAATTTGATAACACAATCTTAAGGAAAAAAATGGAATTCTGCATCATAATCCACAGTTAATTCCCGATTTACCACGAAAATCGTCTGTAGCTGCATTTAGATTGGCAACAGGCCAAGATTGTTTGGCCAACACCTGCATAGAATTTGAATATATCAGTCCCCTAACTGCCCATTGTGCAACTCAAACCAAGAAATGGATTCGGAACACCTCAAAATCTGTGCTTCAGTGGCTGACCATGATAATATCTTTGAAAAATATTGGTGTGTAAGAGGTCAAATGACTTTATTGTCAAACGCCTGGCATTAGGAAACAACAACATATAATATCATACTTATTATACAGAGGTCATGGTAAAAGTGGTGGTAACCAAATCAGAAATTGCCAGTGTTAATAACTATCGACGAACTATTAAATCATAATGACACAATGAATTATTTCATTTCAGCTGATTATTTTCATTATTTGGCCTATATTACATGTCTTCAGTTGACCAACCAGTGCATTAGGATTTCTCTTAAGTTTAAAATTTGTGGTTCCAACAGCTGTTTAGAGGAGGGGTTTCATTTGTGTAGTAGAAATACAGTAGAAACAGATATAGAGCAGAAAATTATGCCTGGTGACTCCAGTATGACTGTGTATCTCTTTAATGAGATGGGCAGAATTAATTCAACAGCCCTTGATCAGTTCCTGAAGCTTCTTTATAAAACTCCTTTTTGATGAATTTAACTAGCAGCTGATACAGCACTTTATGATACCGTACGTAATTGATCACATTAATAAATAACATACCAAATAATCCCTTCTCAGCAGTTGGGGTTTCCATTGTACAGTCCATTCTGTGCATGTATGTTTTATGAGGGTATCCTCATTAGTAAATCCATCGCAATTTTCTCAGTCCTTTACATGACCAAGAACTGCTTAGTGACAGCCTTAAAGAATCTTTCAGTCATCGTCTATATTTGAGAACCACACAGGATGGCTAGGTTTGCTTTGCTTTCAGCCACTTCTTCACTAAATATTACACTTGATACCCTAGAATTCTAGTTTTGTGGTAGATAGACATTTAAAAGACTGTATGGGAAAAATCAATTTTAATAGCAATATGTAACATAAAGATGAAGTACAAGGAATAATTTTATAATTGTCAGAAATACTGGGAGATTAGCTGAGGCTGGATCTGCAGCATGGTGTCTTTGCTCCTGGCATGCAGGTTCGTTTCCGTGCACTATTAGTCATCTGTTATTGGTATTCATGGTATGTTTAGTCAACAGTCCAAAGACTGGTTGAAACTTCATAAGTAACACCAATAAGGAAGGCATCACTCATGAGGCAACTAACCCAGGAGATACTGGGGTAGGGTGGCCAGTTCCTTTCTCCGTCCATTGCATACATCATTCCCTGTAACATATTTCGAAAGTTACTACAGTTAGTCTTTTCCCCCTTTTTAAAGGTGGGAACGATTATGGACTCCTTCCATTGTTCTGGTACAATTTCATTTTCCCAAATAGCAAATAGAAGCTTATAAATTTCACTAGATAATGCTTTTCCACCCTCTGGTATTAATTCTGCTGGAATTTGATCAATATCTGGAGACTTGTACTTTTTCAGAATTTTATCGCAATTTCGACTTTAAAAAATGTGAGTTCGGGTATAAATGGCTCAGCAATATGTATTTTAATATCATCCCGATCATTTATATTTGCTCAAAATAGTTTTTCCATCTGTTCAGGATGTAATGAGTATCTGTAAGCAAGTCACCATTTACCCTTGCCTTATATTCTTTCTTAAATTCCTTTATGCTCTTATTAAATCTCTGAAGTTATTATTCTTACTATTTGTTTCTACCTCATTCAGTTTTACCTTCAAGTAATCTCTTTTTGTTCCGAAGTGTATGACTTGCTTCCTGTCTTTGATTGAAATAATTATCTCTATTCACCTGGACTGGATCCTGTAAGAATTTTAATTTTACCTGTTTTCTTCTTTCTTCTACCATGGAGTAATCTTCATCAAACCACGGTTTCTTTTTCTTAGTTTCATAAAAACCTATGCTCTGTTCACCTACAGTTTTGATATCTCTGATATTTTCCCATACGCTATTAATATCTAACTCCTTCTCAATTTCGTTGGAACCTATTTGAAATTTCGACCTGATAATGTTGTATAGTTTCCTCGTCTTTTAATTTCTAAATATTGAATAACTTGTTGCTCTACACACTTGGCTTTTGATAGTCTTTCTGTTAATTCTCCAATTACCAAATAATGGTCAGAATTACAGTCTGCCTCCTGAAGATTCGAATGTTTACTATACTAGTATGTCTTCCTTTATCTATCAAGATGTGATCTATTTGATTCTGTGTCAATTCATCTGAAGAAATTCAAGTATATTTATGTATATCGTTATGGGGAATGTTGTACTTTTGACAATTACATTTTTTGATATGGCAGAGTTGACTAACATAACTTCATTATCATTACTAGCTCTCTTTTCCAATAGTCGGTATAAAAATGTCCTCCCATCCTACTTTAGCATTGAAATCTCACAATAAAATTTTCATGTGAAATCTGGATAACTGATCAAAAGTGTATTGCAATTCCTCATAGAAGCTATCCTTTATATGGTCATCTTTCTCTTCTGTAGGGGCGTGAGCATTTATAACTATGATATCACACCATGTACCCTTAAGTACTAAATACGATAAGCTCTCACATAAATTCGACCTTTTTTTACTGCTGATTTTATTCTGTTATGAATAAAAATCCTGTTCCTAATTGGCGATTTTTGTTTCCTTTTTCATAGTACAACACTGCCCAGAATTGATACATGCGGCATTTGTGTCGTTAAATTCAGAATTGTATTTCTGAAATGTTCAGTCACAAATCACAAATTGAAAATCTTAAATTAATATACAACATACTGATATGGGTACACAGTACAGTAACCTTCAAGTAATGAAACAGTTCTGTTATGCATTTGTCTTGAAATATCTGACTACTATGCCAGCTGACGTGAATACAAAAGATGACAGCAATAACAGCATTTTCTTTTGTTTACTCACAGAGAGATTAATAATGAACTGAGGATTTTAAAATAATGTTTCACTGTAAGATTGAACGTTTAGTTATTTAATTCCTGTGTTGATTGTTGTTGTTTAGTCAACTGTCCAAAGACAAGTCTGGACCCCACAAGTGACACCAATAAGGCATCACTCGTGAGGCAACTAGGCCAGGAGATAATGGGATAGGGTGGCCAGTTCCTTTCCCCCTCCATTACATACATCACTGATTGGTTACATATTACACAAATCGGACTTCAGATGTACACAAACAGGTTGTTCTTCCTCTGTCATATACTGTCAAATGAGATGTACTGCCTGATAAGCGGGTTTCGAAACTTGGGACCCGATACAATAAGTTTACTGTGCATGTACTATAGGTTGTTGACTCGCTGCAGGTAGTGAAAGGTAGAGATGTGTTGAGGTAACAACGTTGCTATTTAGAATAGAGTACGGTAGTATGGGGAAACACACACATAAGTACATTTTGAAAGTAAATATACATTACACAATGACAATGTCAAAAGAATGTGAAAAGCATTTATTCTCCTGTCTTTTATAAGCATTTGTGTTTAATTATACACAGTGTTAATGGTAGAAATAAACATGTAGCATTTTAATTTCTTCATTTATCCTATTGGTCGTCTTCAGGAAGTGCAGTTACAGTACCGAATTGCAATGTACTATAAGATACATTTTCAGTGTCTCAAACGTAAATCTTTTTCGCTTATCTGCCAAACACAGTTTGTACTGTGAAAAGCTGCGCTCTACGTCGCATGACGTGATAGGTGCAAAACGAAAAAACCTAACATCATTGCAGTCTCTAAGAGAGAGTCCTTTATTCTTGGGTGACTATATATATATATATATATATATATATATATATATGTATATTATTGGGTTATTTTACGACACTGTGTCAACATCTAGGTTATTTAGTGTCTGAATGATATAAAGGTGATAATGCCGGTGAAATGAGTCCGACCGGGATTCGAACCCGGGCCACCTGGTTTCGCGGCCAGACACGCTGACTGTTACTCCACAAGTGTCCACTAATTTGCTGTTTATATTACACAGTGATCCATATCTGTTATTTTTATATAAAATTGATTTCCACTTCTATTTTACACGTTCAGTAACTGGTGTACTTGGTGTATCATTAATTCTCTGTGTCATTTCCTTAACTAATTTCAGGGCTTCTGGCATCTCTTGCTCTGACTTTTCTAACCGTGTAATAGTTTCAGATACAGTTTAACAATAGATTTGTATGAAAACCAAATTATTCGTCAGAATCTTCAAATCCAGAGCATTTTCCTTTGTGTATTTGTTGGCATTCATTCTACAGTACCCCCACCCACTGTACGCTTTACCACTATACTCAGTATGCCGTTATGCGGATTTCCCACTGAACTGCTCTATCAGGTCCGAAGTCTCGAAGCCTGCTGATAAGATACGAAAATTGATAGTTTTTTATTTCACATTTACACATTATGTAATTCTGTTTACTTTTCTATTGCAGTATTTCATTATTTACCATTATTTAAAGGTGTAACATTGTCAGAATCATAATGAAGCATTACAGTATCGTTTCCACAATAGTGAGTTTCCAATAAATGTTTAATTAACAATTTTGTAAATACTTCACTTTAAAATCGTTTTTACTCAGAACTTTCTTAAATCACCTTGATTGTTATTGCCATGTAACTTTTCATTTTTGTACCATTGATTAATGAAATGCTATTCACTTTTAATTTACTCTTTTTTGTTTACAGGAATACTGTATGACAGAGTATCTACGAATGTCTGGTATCTATTGGGGACTGACTGCCATCGAATTGCTAGGCAGTTTGGAGAGAATGAATAAGCAAGAAATTCTTGATTTTATAAAAATGTGTCAAGATGAATGTGGCGGAATAAGTGCGAGCATAGGTCATGATCCTCATCTGCTCTATACTTTGAGTGCAGTACAGGTATAAAGTGTGAATGTTCTTGTGTCACTTAGTACACTCTTGTTTTATCCCAACCGGTATGTAATATGTACTTTCTCAATATAGGATGTATGAATAGGATTACCATGCATCCTCATTTTCCCGGTCATGTTCTCATTTTCGAGGGTTAAATTACCATCTGAAAATAGAATTACTGCCAGTGAAATGAAGTTTATGTGCCGAACAGCAGGATACACTAAATGGGATCATAAAAGAAATTAAGACATTCTATAAGAACTGGTAATGGAACCTGTACTGCAGTATATTCATCAATATCAATACAGCTGGCTTCACCATGTCAAGCGTATGCCCAGAACAAGGATTCCTCGAGTGATCTTGAACTACAGACCAACAGGGAAGAGATCATTGGGTTGCTCTGTGAAGAGATGACGGGAAAACTTCTGTAGACTGGAACAGTCATTCTAGGACTATCACCTGTTAAGGAGATGATGATGATGATGATGATGGTGATGATGATGATGAAATTACCGTCTGGGAGGAATGTTCAAAATCACAGTGTATGTTCGGAAATTGGATCTGTGGATTTAATTAAAAAAAATGCTTGGCTTTTAAATAATGGAAGTCAAGCTTCTAAACATTCCTAGGCCCTAGCATCTTTGTGTTATTCATGAGTAAGGAGCTCAGAACGAACTCGACACTTCTTGGAGATTTGAAGTACAGAGCCCATTTCAATTCCTTATTCTTCACATATAGTTCTGTTTGTCCTGTTACCCCACCTCAATTTGTCTATGTCATTGGTTCACACGATTTCAGGCAAGGATCCCGAGTTCTTTGTCATGATCTCTGAGCATTTTGCCATTTCTTTAATTCAATTGCAGTGGTTTAAGGAGAGGAATCACCTTATTTTGGAGTCAATGAAAGGGCTAGCTATAGTGAAATACAACTTTCGTCATTTCAGTTGCATAGCGTTTCATTTGTACTTGTTAAAAATTCCTGACATATTAAAGAAAAACAGATAAACACAGAAATATTCATGGACTGTTTAAATGAAGTTACCCTGTACTGGGACATGAGTGACTGAAATTTGATTGAACAGTGAAATTCATTCTTGTAATTTTTATGTATTTCTATATGCATACTCAGATTATACTAATATAGAAATTAAGTATAAAAACATGCAACATTTTCAACATTTGACTTCATTTTAAGTAACGTTTGGAATTGAGCAATTTTGCCACATTGTGTGAATTTGTTTCTGTATTATGTTATTTAGGCATTGAAAGTGTCCGACTGATATGGTATTCTCATTTTTACGTTTAAAGATATGGTAACACTATGTATGAAGAGGGTATTGTGGTGTTGCAAATTATAGATTTCGAGATTTTCACGGGAATACATATTATCAATAAATTACATTCAGCATGCTTTCAGTGTATGAATAAAGCAATTTATGCCAAACTCTTCAACAGATTATGTTCATATTCAGTATTTACAGATGAGTTCAACTGGGAATGATGCACCTGAAATATAATAATTTTTCGAAAATATTTATGAGTCTTTCTTTGAAGAAAGAACACAAAATAGCATTTTAGTCGAAATCATCTATAACGATGTTTTTTTCTTTTCTTTTTTTTTTTTTTTTTTTGTTATAATCGAAATATTACGAGTATAGGCAGTACATTCTTCCACCTTCTTGTTTCAGAGAAATTATTCACATAATTATACCTACAGTACCTCCAAATGAAAAGTTCTTCAGACAAAAATTTAGGACTATTATTTTCAGAGAAAAATTCCTTCTAGGACCCTACAACTTGGCGCACTGAATGCTCTTTGCTAACTGAACTCTGCTGAGACCCAATCCACAATGCCAGCCCGAACTCTCCTCTTTTAGCATCTTCTATGGCTTATTCGTATATTTAGATAGCATATCATTTTTACAGGAGGACATATTTAAATAACTTTGTGGCCATTTCAACAACAGTTTTATACTGTTAACACCAGTGTCGTTATAGTTACTTATCTAGATGCACAGCGAGTGCTGCTGTGCTGTACAAAATTGAATCCGTTTGTGCATCATCATCATCATTGTGGCAAGTGTGACATTTAGCAGCTGGTTCTGATAGGGATATCCAGTGTGTATTTGATGAATCTATCATAATGATGCATTCTTGTAAGGCTTATAACTGTACAAATCACTTCAGGAAAGGCTCCAGCATCACTTTTCATGCCTAAGTACCGATATTTAAATGTATCTAATAGTTTAACGTTCAGTTAATCTGGACACTAAATAGCACTTCCATGTATGTTGAAATATTCTCTCAGCATATGGCAAGAAAAATTAACACTAAAACTCTCAGGCACCTAATTATTCAGCCTTTTCACTCAAACTTCAAACACAATCTTTGAGCACACATTTTTGTTGATTAACCTTTGTATTGACGCATTTTTAATAACATTCTTTATTTTGTTTTAATTGCAGATCCTGAGTATGTATGATGCCTTGGAAGTAGTTAATGTGGACCGAATTGTACAGTATGTTAAAAGTCTACAACAACCAGATGGAAGTTTCTGTGGGGACAAATGGGGCGAAGTGGATACACGATTTTCTTTTTGTGCTGTTGCCTGCCTTTCGTTACTGGTAAATAACAATTACTCCTCTTTTATCATCATCCTCGTCGTCATCGTGATCATGGAGTATGGGGTAAGCAGTTTAGCCTGTACTGTTTCCAGTGGCCTAGTCCATATATAGATTGATAGGAAAGAGAATGAACTCAAGAGAAGGCGACATATAAGCACAGCTTAGTGCTAAGAAAGATCTGTCAACAGACTGTTAAAGTAAATAACTTATACAGTCAACACACTAACTATTCCTATTGGATTCCCACTGCATAGTGCCCCTGTAGTCTTGTTTTGTACAAACCCAGAAACAAAATATGAGCATGAGCAGTAGCCTATGTTATAACTGGAACTTGGAAAATTCAGGTGGCCCAAATTTTGTTTGTAAGCACTGAGCATGAGCATTATGTTATAACTGGAACTTGAAAATTTTGTTTGTAAGCACTGAGCATGAGCATTATGTTATAATTGGAACTTGGAAAATTCATATGGCCCAAATTTTGTTTGTAAGCACTGAGCATGAGCACTATGTTATAACTGGAACTTGAAAATTCAGATGGCCCAAATTTTGTTTGTAAGCACTGAGCATGAGCATTATGTTATAACTGCAACTTGGAAAATTCAGATGGCCCAAATTTTGTTTTGTAAGCACTGAGCATGAGCATTATGTTATAACTGGAACTTGGAAAATTCATTTGGCCCAAATTTTGTTTGTAAGCACTGAGCATGAGCATTATGTTATAACTGGAACTTGGAAAATTCAGATGGCCCAAATTTTGTTTGTAAGCACTGAGCATGAGCATTATGTTATAACTGGAACATGAAAATTCAGATGGCCCAAATTTTGTTTGTAAGCACTGAGCATGAGCATTATGTTATAACTGGAACTTGAAAATTCAGGTGGCCCAAATTTTGTTTGTAAGCACTGAGTATGAGCACTATGTTATAACTGGAACTTGGAAAATTCAGATGGCCCAAATTTTGTTTGTAAGCACTGAGCATGAGCATTATGTTATAACTGGAACTTGGAAAATTCAGATGGCCCAAATTTTGTTTGTAAGCACTGAGCATGAGCATCATGTTATAACTGGAACTTGGAAAATTCATATGGCCCAAATTTTGTTTGTAAGCACTGAGCATGAGCATCATGTTATAACTGGAACTTGGAAAATTCATATGGCCCAAATTTTGTTTGTAAGCACTGAGCATGAGCATTATGTTATAACTGGAACTTGGAAAATTCATATGGCCCAAATTTTGTTTGTAAGCACTGAGCATGAGCATTATGTTATAACTGGAACTTGGAAAATTCATATGGCCCAAATTTTGTTTGTAAGCACTGAGCATGAGCATTATGTTATAACTGGAACTTGAAAATTCATATGGCCCAAATTTTGTTTGTAAGCACTGAGCATGAGCATTATGTTATAACTGGAACTTGGAAAATTCAGATGGCCCAAATTTTGTTTGTAAGCACTGAGCATGAGCATTATGTTATAACTGGAACTTGAAAATTCAGATGGCCCAAATTTTGTTTGTAAGCACTGAACATGAGCATTATGTTATAATTGGAATTTGGAAAATTCATATGGCCCAAATTTTGTTTGTAAGCACTGAGCATGAGCATTATGTTATAACTGGAACTTGGAAAAATCGTGTGGCCCAAATTTTGTTTTGTAAGCACTGAGTATGAGCACTATGTTATAACTGGAACTTGGAAAATTCAGATGGCCCAAATTTTGTTTTGTAAGCACTGAGTATGAGCAGTATGTTATAACTGGAATTTGGAAAATTCAGATAGCCTAAACTTTGTTTCTGGATCTGTACATCACTAGTCATGAACCTATGTGATACTTCTAATGATTTCCTACTATATTCTAATAAATGGAAAATTGTTGCCTATATTATTATTGTTATAATAATAATAATAATAATAATAATAATAATAATAATAATAATAATAATAATATTATTATTATTATTATTATTAATTGATTTAAATATCAATAAATAATAATAATAATAATAATTATTATTATTATCATTATTATTATTATTATTACTACTACTACTACCGGTACTACTACTACTATTACTGTTGTTGTTGTTGTTATTGTCATTGTCATTGTCATCTTTGATGAGTTAATTTCAGTAAGGAAACCATTTTACTGTATAATGTTGATTTGTAATGGATAATATTGTTTAATCTTAACACATAAAGACACTGCAAGGATAGAATTTCCAATTCCCTATCAGAATCAGTGCAGCTATCCTCCACATTGACATCAGTATCTGTGTCGATGGGAAAATTAGGGTCTGATGAATCTACTGTGATTATGAACTGATCTGTGAAATCCTCTACCAAACCAATTTTTTCCCAATAGTGTTTCTAAAGCTGTAAGTATGACATGTCCCAGTCTTCTTTTGTCATGGACTGTACTTCCCTTTTGTCAATTTTTCTAATAACTTGAACGACAATACAGTCAGTACATTATTTTCTCGTGCAAAACATTACAATGACTGCACTCAAGAATGAATTGAGATGATTTCACTGTTTTGTTATGGGAGCACACTTGATTGAACAACACTTCCCCCTTACCTTGGACCAAAAATTTAGTCTTTTCCTTGTCAGTCTTTATATATGAAAGAATACTTTACAAGTTGTGTTCCACAGAACCTTACTAGAAACTGGTATTCTATTAATTCATCTTTATTAATTACTACTGGCGTTTATGCTCTGTTTCACCAAAGGCTTACCATTAGCAGCACTTTAGTTTCTTATATATATTTTTCTACCATTGAAAGGAAGTTTAAGTATTAATTAATTCATTTAGTGTTCTGCCCAAGGGCGGGTCTTTCACTGCAAACCCAGCTTTCTCCAATCTTTCCTATTTTCTGCCTTCCTCTTTGTTTCCTCATATGATCCATATATCTTAATGTCGTCTATCATCTGATATCTTCTTCTATCCCGAACTCTTCTCATGATCACCATTCCTTCCAGTGCATCCTTCAGTAGGCAGTTTCTTCTCAGCCAGTGACGTAACCAATTTCTTTTTCTTTACTTAATAAGATTGGTGTGTACTTCAAAACAATTGTCATTTGCCTAAACTCGAGAATGTTGAGAACCCAAGAGTGAAATATTTCGGAAGTAAACTAGTCTCCCAATTGGATCTCTGGATGGGGACTACTCTAGGGGATAATTAAAGTTAAAAAAATAGATATTATTTTTAAGATATCACAGTTGAATGCTGGCGGATTGACTCAAGCCAAGAGAACAGAACTAGACAACAACTTAGTTTTTAATAACATTGATGTGTTCATGATTCCAGAAGCAAACTTTATAGAAGACCATTTAACATATTTCAACTTCAAAGGCTATAAATTACATCTTCTTCCCAAAGCTAGACAAATGAATAGTGAAATTATAATAGGGACTAAAAGCACACTCACATCAACTTTCCATATTATAAAGAAAATGAAGAATGATGATAAAATGAAATAGTCAAAATTGATGTCTGGCAGAACAAGCAACAGTACAAAACCTATAGGGCCGTATTCATAGACATTTTTAGCACGGGCTTTCGGTGGATTATCAGCATTTTTCGTATTCATAAACCAGTGTTAGCGATAGGATATGATTTGAATTCTGTACTAGTAACCAGTGGATAGCCGGGGCTAGCTTAGTACGCTCATAGTGCGTGCTGCAAAATGTCTATGAATACCACCCACAGTGCCTACAATTCATCAAAAAATATATCAAATATTGACCTGTTAAAAATGGAACAAAAATTGTTATGAGAGATTTAAATTCTCATGCTAAAAGATGGGAATACGAGAAGTCCAATAAATCTAGTAGAAAAATAGAGGACCTCTTAAACATCACCATTTTGAAACTTGTATATAATGAAGATGATCCTCCCACCTTTATACATTATACTGGGTCAAGTACCAATAATATAATGTTGATAATTCCTTACGGGCCAGAAGAGGATGCCAATGTAGAAAATAGATTTACTTTTATAAACAACTCCAAAATATAATAGATAATGGTACAAGAGAATAGGTGACTTAAGAAATGCATATAGAGTGTTAGGTGAAATCCTGAGGAAAAAGACTTTTGGAAGCCAAGACGTAGATGGGAGGGTAATATTAAAATGGAATTGAGGGAGGTGGAATATGATGCTAGAGACAGGATTAATCTTGCTCAGGATAGGGATTGATGGCAGGCTTGTGTGAGGATGGCAATGAATCTCTGGGTTCCTTAAAACACTGGTTCTCAACCTTTCAGAGACTGCGGCTCATTAATTTTTTTTCTACAAGACGAGGGCCTGATCCCAACAAATTCACTCATAAATACCTTTTCAATTTTTTTTAAGTTTATATATTTAACTAACGCAGGTATTATTAATTAAGTATGGCGTACATAATCTTAAAACTTGAACAATAACAGTTTTGAAGCTTAGGAAATAATTTTCTTTTCTATTTTAAGTGCATCTCTTTTACGCATGAAGAATTCAATGGGTTTGTTAACTAAACCAGAATGTTTTGTGTTGAGATTTCGAAAAAGTTGCGATAGTTTCATAGCTCTTTTTCCCAGAACAGTAGCACACATGATTCATTGAGGTCTTGGCAATTGGTTGTGTCAGGGCATTGTATGAAACCAAATTTTAAGTAGTTGTCCATGTATTTACGAGTAAATTCAGACTTTTTATTCTGTGTGCTGGTAGTTTTCCCCTCATTTTACTTATCCAGGAGATCATTCTGTAGACTTGAGGCAGATGCATCACTAGTTGTTGAATCACAAATTTCTTAATACCAACATTAAGCAAGTTCCTCGTCTTTTATTCATATTAATATTTAAATCTGTAAGCCTATTACTTTTACAAAATCACGATGTTCGGCTTTTGAAACAAGAATTTACATACAGCAATGCGAACTTGCGAAGAGACAGTATTCACTATGACTGTTCAATATCGAGAACTCGATACAGACTGTCTTAATCTTCAATTTAAGTGAACAAATTTTGTTCATACTTCCCAACTAATTGGTCACTGACATCTACAACACAGATGTTATTTCGTTCAGGTTTGAGAATGGGATTCGTTGCCCATTGTTGTAATTGGCTTGCAGGCAATTTGACCAGTCATAAACAGCTATATTGCCTTTCCCTAATGTCGAAAGATTCTAAATCTGAAAAATTCCCAATCATTAAAATTAAGTGGCTTGGTCACTGACATTTGCTACACAGATGCTATTTAATTATATTTCAGAATTTAAAGTTTAGAGACTATCTCGATCTGCGTTTTTCGACACAATTAAGTAAATTGTTCTCCTAAGAATATTTCCACTATAAAAATATTGTAAAATAATACTTAGAAGAGTCAATTGACAAATTCCTGAATATCTCGCGACACAGTATAATTGATGTCAGAGGCCAAATGTTGAGAAACACTGCCTTAAAAGCCATTTGTAAGTAATGCTAGAAGAGAAGCAGTAATTTTATTAGATAATCTCAATACACAAGTAGCCAATAAATCAGGGGAATTGTTATTGTCCAATGTATCGAAGATATACAGTGCTTTAGTAAAGTATAACACCCCATATAAACTTTTTATTTTTTCCTGTCCTTATATTTATCTAAAATCAACCAATTTAATAAGTATATATTATTATAATGTACCGAAGTACATATGATATTTCCATGCAGATATTCTGCGTCATCATACGATGAAAGAGTAATGGAACGGAGAAAAATTCTCTCCGGCGCCGGGATTTGAACCCGGGTTTTCAGCTCTACGTGCTGACGCTTTATCCACTAAACCACACCGGATTCCACCCTGGCGTCGGAAGAATCGTCTCAGTTTTAAGCTCCAACTCTTGGGTTCCCTCTGGTAGCCGCCCTCTGCACTACGTCATAGATATTTATGAACCTAGGACCGAAGTCCACACATGTGCTGAGGTGCACTCGTATTGAGTGACTAGTTGGCCGGGATCCGATGGAATAAGCGCCGTCTTAAATCACGAAGTGATTTACGCATATCACATATATTATTATAATGTACCGAAGTACATATATTTCCATGCAGATATTCTGCATCATCATACGATGAAAGAGTAATGGAACGGAGAAAAATTCTCTCCGGCGCCGGGATTTGAACCCAGGTTTTCAGCTCTACATGCTGACGCTTTATCCACTAAGCCACACCGGATTCCACCCCGGCATCGGAAGAATCGTCTCAGTTTTAAGTTCCAACTCTTGGGTTCCCTCTGGTAGCCGCCCTCTGCACTACGTCATAGATATTTATGAACCTAGGACCGAAGTCCACACATGTGCTGAGGTGCACTCGTATTGAGTGTGGCTTAGTGGATAAAGCGTCAGCATGTAGAGCTGAAAACCCGGGTTCAAATCCCGGCGCCGGAGAGAATTTTTCTCCGTTCCATTACTCTTTCATCGTATGATGACGCAGAATATCTGCATGGAAATATCATATGTACTTCAGTACATTATAATAATATATATGATATGCGTAAATCACTTCGTGATTTAAGACGGCGCTTATTCCGTCGGATCCCGGCCAACTAGTCACTCAATACGAGTGCACCTCAGCACATGTGTGGACTTCGGTCCTAGGTTCATAAATATCTATGACGTAGTGCAGAGGGCGGCTACCAGAGGGAACCCAAGAGTTGGAACGTAAAACTGAGACGATTCTTCCGACGCCGGAGTGGAATCCGGTGTGGCTTAGTGGATAAAGTGTCAGCACGTAGAGCTGAAAACCCGGGTTCAAATCCCGGCACCGGAGAGAATTTTTCTCCGTTCCATTACTCTTTCATCGTATCAATTTAATAAGTATTACTTACTTGTTATTGAAAATGCATTCTTTCGGTGAAACCCAAAGGTCTCTAACTCTTTTAGATAAAAAGACTATTCTCTTATTTGTATAATTTATTAATATATATTCATAAAATAATCATACTTTTCAACCACTTTAAGCGTAATTTTTAATTATGGTAAAAATACTGCCTTGCCCATGAGCTTTCAATATTAGGAATCAGATTTATTCTAAAAAATGTTTTGCTTCACCTAAGCCAGTCAAGCAGAACATTTTTTATAATAAATTTGGTTTCCAATATTAAAACTTCTCGGACAAGGCAGAATTTTTACCAAATTAAAAAATTCTGCTTGAAGTGGTTGAAAAGTATGATTTCATGTTTAAAATAAATTAATAAATTTTATGCTTACAGTAGAAAATAAAATAATTAATAGCTTTTTATCTAAAATATCTAGAAGCTTCTGGTTTTCACCGAAAGAATTAATTTTCAATAACAATTAAGTAATGCTGATTAATGGGTCGATTTAGACAAATATGATGGGAGAAAATAAAACAGTTTATATGGGGCATCCTTGTATTTTTTAAAAGTACTGTTTACACCAAGACTGGAGATATATTAATTAACTTTTGCATTCCAAATACCTAATTTCATAATTACCAACACAGTATCTCATAAGAAAGTACACCTTTACACACGAGTTGAATATTCCAAAAATGAAAGGTCAGTAATAACTAGGAAAGAAGCAAGAAAATTAGACACATTAGAATTGGAAGAGGCCAAGAAATAAGTAGTGACCATCACTTACTCATAATACTCACAGTGGATATTGTCATAAGGATTCCAAGCAGGCTCGTCTTAAGCAGTAAAGTGAACCTGAGCTAGGTATCATTTGGCACTGCCCTTGTTCTTATTAGATTATATTTTATTTAACGACGCTCACAACTGCTGAAGTTATATCAGCGTTGCTGTTGTGCCGGAATTTTGTTCCTCAGGAGTTCTTTTACATGCCAGTAAATCTATTGATATGGGCCTGTCATATTTAAGCACACTTAAATGCCATCGATGAACCCGTGGGATTGAACCTGCAATCTCGGGCACAAAAAGCCAATACTCTACCAACTGCACCACCCAGGCCGATCCTTTGTTGTTCTTCTAATGGTTTGTCATTCCTTTGTAATTTGTATGAGTGTGTCACACATTCAGTTACTTCTCTCTACTTATTTAAGGATGTAAGCAAGAACCCACAAATGAATTTACGAACACCATTTGGATGTGAATGTCATATCCATTGCAGTAACTTTTTAAGTCTTTAATTAAACCTGTTGACAATCATTATCTAAGAGGAACATATATGTTTGGCATTAATAAAATCTAAGTAATTCACATTTTGTTCAAGGAAAATGTTTCTGATAATTAAATTATTTACTTGGTTAGTTAATTGGGGCCCTTTCTGAGGGGTCTGAAAACTCTAAAAGTTCTGACTTTTTCAAGCTAAGGCAATTCAAACACAGTTTCGGCTTGATCTCGTCTCTGTTATTTTCTCATTACAACTCATTTGACTTCTCACTCGGAATGTCACAGTAATCTGAAGCAAGTGGGGAATGGCAACGAGATATACCTGGTAAAGAAGGCTTGGAAAAACTGTTCAACTTCGGCACATGACTTAAAACTTCAGTTAAATGCTTCTCTTTTTCTTTGGTTAGTTTACGAAGTTGCATCCGACTTAATTTAATTAAACTCATTTTACTTAGCAATAAATATGTAGGAATATACCCCTTAATTACTTCACATAGCAGTTTGAAATATAACACATGTTTTAAATTGTATTATTTCACTAAGTAATGTGCTGGCTGATTTGTATGCAGAAAAATTTAAAACACTACCTGTGACATTTTGTAGGTTACACTATTAATCGTCCACAATTAAATGAAATAAATGTACGGTTTTATTATTATAAAATTGCTGCTCAGCCATGCAACAATTGACTAAAATACATAGAACTTAGAACTGACTTAAATTGTTTCAAGTACAGCTGTCAAAAAAAAAAGTGGCCGCACTCGTGAACAGCGAATATTTTCAAAGTCCACTTCGGGTCACGGCGATGTTACACGATGCATGTGCTTGTACAAGCAGTTCCGGAACTATGAAAGTGTTCCATATCTACGCCTCGTAGACCAGCGGTAGAGTGCTTGTTTAATGATTCAAAGGTCGTGGGTTCGGGCCTTCTTCAAGTTTTCATTTTATTTTTTAATCTTTCTTTAGCGATGTAAATGATATTCAAATTATCATTTATATCCAGTTATCGTTCTTTATGGATATCACGTTATTTATATTTTGTTATCGTTCTTGAGAGATATGAATAAAATTCAGGTCATCATTTGTATTCTGTTATCGTATTATAACGATATGAATAATAATTATTATTGTATTTCCAATGGGGGTTAGCCGTATTTTACATATGTATGTTAGGGCTATAGTTTTATACACAAAAAAGATAAGCATAAAGAGAAATGGAAAAGAAAATTAAATTAGCTTACGCGATGTAAACAAAACATAAACAATCCGTAAATTAGGCATTGCGATTGCAAAACAAATATCAGGTATCAATTTGTAACATACAAAAACATTAACAACACACATACGTAACACTTCTATAACACAAATATGCAGCTTTCCGTACCATACATCATAAATTAATACACAATAGTCACACAAACACAATCAAACCATAATTACGACATTGCGATGACATCAAGCATCACATAACTGACTCACATACATAACACATCAAGCATCCGTTACAACACATACACTTCAACATAGTAACCACACTTTTAAAAGTTACAAATTTGGCTCCAAGAAGAATAAATAGGACACTGTTACTAATTACTATTCTTCTACAATTTCTTAAATACATCTGTAATAAATCTGTGAAATTCCGATATGAATAATATTCACGTTTTTTATATTGTTATCGTTCTTTAGCGATTTAAATAATATTCAAGTTATCATTGATATTCTGTTTTCCTTCATTAGCATTATAAAACAATATTCAAGTTATTTATATTGTTATTGTTCTTTCGCAATATATTAATTAAACAAACCGATATTTATCATTTATATTCTGTTATCGTTCTTTAGTGAGACTGTATAAATAATATTCAAGTTATTTATATTGTAATCGTTCTTTAGCGATATAAATAACATAAATTTAATATTAGGTTTGGAAAAATCCAGTTGCATAATACTGGTATTAGTTTTTCTTTTTGTATTATTACATTATACTATCTTGAACCACAATAAAATGAAAAGGAGTAACGAGGAATTGAACCTGAGACGTTGACATCTAAATTCCGACGTTCGTCCGCTGAGCTACGAGAGCAAAAGTGTGGAAACATTTTTGGAAAAATTGGCCCAATCACACTCTAAGATCTTCTGATGATTCGTAGAAGCTAGTCCAGGATGCGGGGGGCAAAGGCTAATTGAGATTTCCCGGTCTCTGACCGGGTCAAACATCCTGATAGAATTAATATTTAACCCTTGCCGTGACTTTCGGTGAAGTCCGGAGGGCCCAATTAGTCAAATCCACTCTCCTCATCTCCACGCTTGGGCCCCTTGGAATTTAATAAAATGCGAAAGAGATTGTGGTGTGCGGAAAGCAACGGGATGTTACCGCATTTAGGCCTATCCTTCCTAAGAAAACTGCAAACATGAACAAAGGAAGCTTTTAATAGAAGAAGGATCTTCTGCGGACCTCTGGAAAAATAACTAAGGAAGAGACTAGTTAAGTGCTTTGTGTGGAGTGTGGCATTGTATGGGGAAAGAACATGGACATTACGACGAAATGAAGAGAAACGAATTGAAGCATTTGAAATGTGGATGTGGAGAAGAACGGTGCGTGTAAAGTGGACAGGCAGAATAAGAAATAAAATTGTGTTTGAAAAAGTGAGTGAAGAAAGAATGATGCTGAAACTGATTAGAAAGAGAAAAAGGAATTGGTTGGGTCTCTGGTTGAAAAGAATAATAGACGACATTAGGATATGTGGCTCATATGCGGAGACTAAGAGGAAGGCAGAAAATAGGAAAGATTGGAGATTGCTGGGTTTGCAATGTAAGACCTGCCCATGGACAGAACATTTATGTGTGTATGTTCAGAATGCCTGGAATATCGTGTCTAAGAACAGTTGCTATTTGCAAAGACTAGTCAATTCCATGCCGATTCGACTGCAAGATGATCGAGATAAGAGGAAGATAGACTAAATATTGAATTGTGGCCTTTTGTTTTGTTTTTTGAACGATTAATTGTTTTAATGTTTTAAGGCCGACGCCAGTAAATTTGTTATGTTTATGCCACGAAAGATATTTTATTGAGAATAAAATCTTTTTTCTTTCCATTTGCAGCCACAATATCATAATGATAATGATAAAGTCATGGCATAATATATTAATGAACCTGATGTTAATTACTAAAATAATCATAAAAGAGAAAGGAGCCATTATGTCTAGTTTGTCTCTCTCAAAAACAGAACAAAAAAGGACATAAAAAGCACGAGGTTGTAGTCGAACGCAGGACCTCATGAATAAGACGCCTGAACGCTACCATTATGCTATCGAATAACACACAGTATACTTCAATTATAACTGTAGATATCAGGCAACGTGGTCCAACAACATGTAACATCGCCTGTCTCCGAATTGTAGCGAAGATACCCGAAGGGAACTTTGATACAGGAGAGCGGCCACTTTTTCTTTTGACAGCTGTACATATAGGGAATTTTATTTGAAGAAAGTAGAGAGATGGATTTGAAAGTAAATCCCGAAAAGACAAAGTTTATAATTATGTCTCGTGACCAGAACATAGTACGAAATGGAAATATAAAAATTGGAAATTTATTCTTTGAAAAAGTGGAAAAAATTCAAAGATCTTGGAGCAACAGTACACTCAGGAGGAAATTAAACGCAGAATAAATATGAGAAATGCTTGTTATTATTCGGTTGAGAAGCTTTTTTCATCCAGTCTGGTCTCAAAAAAAACTGAAAGCTAGAATTTATATTACCAGTTGCTCTGTATAGTTGTGAAACATGGACTCTCACTTTGAGAGAGGAAAAGAGGTTAAGAGTTTTGAGAATAAGGTGCTAAGAAAAATATTTGGGGCTAAGAGAGATGAAGTTACAGGGGATTGGAGAAAGTTACATAACACAGAACTGCACGCATTGTATTTTTCATCTAACATAATTAGGAACATTAAATCCAGACGTTTGAGATGGGCAGGGCATGTAGCACATAAGGGCAAATCCAGAAATACATATAGAGTGTTAGTTGGGAGGCCGGAGGGAAAAAAACCTTTGGGGAGGCCGAGACGTAGATGGGAGGATAATATAAAAATGGATTTGAGGGAGATGGGATATGATGGTAGAGACTGGATTAATCTTGCTCAGGATAGGGACTGATGGCAGGCTTATGTGATGATGGCAATAAACCTCTGAGTTCTCTAAACGCCTAAGTAAGTAAATACATATGATTAAAAAAAATATATTGTTAGGCCTACATTTTCTATTTTCTTGAATTATTATTGTCCCTACTCCACTCCCTGTTCTTAGTGCAGTATCATAATTTTTAAGTTATTTGAGAAGATAGAAATGAATTATGCACGATATTAGTTTCTGAAAGCAAGTACAAGTAGCAAAATCTCTCAAAATTTCTCACTTTTACTCTGGCCCAATACCCCTTCTTACATGGCGCCCCTGGCCTGTAGTCCATGTGGTTAGGACAGCCTTGATACCAAGTAAAACACGAAATCCAAAAGATAAGCAAGAATAAAGTCTCAATTATTAAAAATCAGTGGCAAGGCATGAAAAAATAAATAAAAATTATGTAGATTAAAGTTGAGAAATTTTTAAGAATGATATTCTAACAGCAGCAAGAGAAATTTTGAAGAAAAGAAGAGTTGGATTAAATGAGAAACGAAGATCAGGGTGGTCAGAAGAGATAAAATGTGAAATGAATATAAAAAGAATTTATAGAAAAAATATTTGACAACAAAACAACTGAATGATTTTGAAATATATGAAATTCAACGAACAAAACAAAAAGAAAATAATAATCATGGTAGAAAAACAAAATTTCTGAAAAGAATTTGGACATTTTATGGAGAATAACAGCAATGGAAATTTCAGATTATTTTATTAAACTTTTTATGAAATATGCGGGGGGTGAGGGGGGGAGGAGGGGGTGATCATGTTCGTTAAAATTAATAAAGGGTGAAGATAGGATAGATACGAAATTACGGATAGGTGGTGGAAGAAATATTTTAGATATCTTTTAGAAGGAAAGGAGTCAAAACTGGAAACTGGATTGTCGAACGGAAGAAGAAAAATCTGAAATACATCTGAATGAGAAGATATCACAGAAAATGAACTGGATAAAGATAAAAATGGATAAAGCAACAGGTCATGTTAAGATTACTCCGGAGATTGTAAAATACATAGGAAATGAGAGCAGTAGGATGTTTTTAAATGTGATACGACTTGTCTAGAAATACTACAAAATGTAATGGTTATAATTAATAAATTAGGCAGCTTGTCAATGAAAAGAGAGAGGAAAAAAAAGTAGATTACAGTGATAATTGACTAATTAGAAAAAAAAATTAATATATCTGTACTAAAAGTATAAAACTTAGTTTATATGTAATGAATAGTGATGTTTACTCAATCGTACACATATTTCAGATATTAAAATTTACATTACTAAAATGTCTTATTTTTTTTATTGCAAATTATCACGTTGTGACCTTATTATACTGATTATCTAAGTGAAATGTTGTTGATTCCCTGATCTCCCTTATATTTGCAATATATACATATACATATGCTTGACAACTACCTTACTGTACGAGAAAAGACGTAAATTTGTCATTAAAAATCATTCAATGGAAATAAACAGTTTGAAATTTCTGAAACATGTTTCGACAATAATTATATATATATGTGTGAATTTGTGATGGAGTCATGTAATTAAAACAACTCGATTGTTTTAAGAATTTCACTAAGCTCAGAGTTTAAAATTTGCGTTTCTTTACTTAGAATTTACTAATTTTTGGTGTATATGATATATGATATGATATATATTTCTTCACAGCACTTCTTTACATGTAATGGTGAACCTCACATTTCTGTATCCGGTGCCACCATTAACATATTATTACAATAATACATTATTTGCAGTACACGTCTACACAAATACTCCCAATTACACTATGTACCTTTTTTGTTACTTGGTCAATCTCCCCTTCAATATTTCTCCTACATTTCATTTGCTATTCTCTATTTGTTCATTAATCCTAATATATCTAATATTGTATACTCCTTTCACACCCCCCTTTTCCTCTACCTACTATTCACTAAAATCTCAAATTCAATTTTTCTCTATGAATTATTATATTGAATTATTTGTCCTATTTGTTCTTTGACCTTTTATTCAATTACTGTTCCAACGTTCAAATGTTAGTACTAATTTTATGCTGTCACTTGTTCCTTTCTCTTAACCCTTTCTCACTATTTTCACTCATTCCTATTTGCGCTCACTTCCACTTTCTCACTATTCTGCTTACACCTAATCCATTGTCACTATTCCCACTTCCTATAAATACTTACATTTTATTCTACACATCTGCTTATACACTTTCTCTCTCCCCTATACTTCTCGATCTTTTCCAGTTTCACTTTACTTGCACTTTTTGATCACATCCCCAATTTGTTTTTACACATATCAAATATCTCTGCTAAATCCTCAACTGTCGCAAGTTCTGACCTTTCATTACTGTTCGTCTCTGCCTTATTTCTGTCTTTGTCTTTCTTTCTATTTATTTCTTCTTCTATTCCTCTTTTATTTCCCCCCCCACACTTTCACTTTCACATACTAGCTTTCCACTTACACTTGCACCCTTATTCTTTACACTATTTCCTTCCCTATCACTTCCCGACTCTTGGTTTCTCTTTTTATCACCCCTCGCCTTTTTTCTAGCGCCCGTGTTGTTAGTTCCGTTATTGTCAGCATTGCTTCTGGAGTGCGCTAACCTTACCGCCATCGTATGGAGATTAGGAATCCGCTTATGCTGCACGATCACGTTACTGTTTTCTTCTCCTTGCTGTGTCACCATCTTTACTTTTGGTGTGTATGAAAGATGATTACATAATGGACTCTTTACCACTGAGCCTGAAGTTTGTGTTGTATTTTCAGCATTAATTTTTATCTAGTGTAAACAAATATTTGAAAGTCAATTAATACAGTTTATCTATTATTTTTTGGTGAATGTATATCAATGTTAAATAAATGTTATTTCTTTATACAGGGAAAACTGGACGCAATTGATGTTGAAAAGGCTGTGGAATTTGTCATTTCATGTATGAATTTTGACGGTGGGTTTGGCTCCCGGCCTGGTTCAGAGTCCCATGCTGGTCTTATCTATTGCTGTCTAGGAATGTTGTCCATAACAGGTCAGTTTCATTGTATAACTTATGCTTTATACACTCTTCAGTAATATTACACAAGGAATTCATAATTGTGGCATAAAGTAGGATACTTCTCTCAGAGATTTAATTGTCTTTTACTTTAATCATTGTAATATAAAAGATTTCTCTTGCAGTTAGAATTGTGAGAAAAAAATTCTGAGCCTGCATTCCCACCTGAAAACAAAAGCTGTGTCACATTTATGTTTCTATAGTAGCTGGTAGTGCTATTGACACCTCTTGTGAGGAATAGTCCAGAATAATACATATATATGTACTTATACTGTAACTGCACTGAGGATATTACAGCAACTCTTATGGTTTTGCTTGGTGGAGTAGCCATAAGGTATATTGCAGCATACAACTGTTAACTTTAGTGGTGGTTCACTGCTGTGGAATAATAGTTAGCCTTCCAGACCATGAAATGAGCGGACCGGGGTTCAAATCCTGGTTGGGACAAGTTACCTGGTTGAGGTTTTTCGAGGTTTTCCCTAAATCACTTGAAGCAGAATTGTTGGATAACTTTCGGTGTTGGACCTCGAACTCATTTCACCTTCATCATCATCATTCCATTCGCTCTGCCATGCCCTATCCATCTTCTAGGGAAATGTCTACCTAGAATATCCCGAACATCATTGGACCAATGTGGAGGTGCTCTACCTTATAGGAAAATTATGGATGACTGCAACTCTTCCACTTGTGGGAGTAGGCACTGTTCAAGCATGTCACAGTAAATTATCCTTGTAATGCTATCCTCAGTAAAGAAAATTTGCTCTATATCTTATTGTGCATTGGACCACTAGGGATACCATGAATGTGTTCACAGGTGGCATGGAGTTTCAGAATCTAAATGTCATGATGGTTGATGTTGATATATTGCAGCGTGTTGGGTAGAAATGAAATATCGCCTTGACATCCTGAGGGCAACTTTAGAAGCACGTGTTGAGGTGCACTGAATGTAAACAGAACTTTGAGATACTTATTATTGGAGAAAAATTCGTTCCAACACCAGGAATCGAATCTAGGACCTCTCAGCTTTGCATGGTTAACACTCTTTCCATCTGCACTATGCCAGGATCTCATTCATGGTGCCGGCTGAACTCTCCTCCTTTGTAACATCAATGGCCTACTACCTGCATTTTAGACATTGTCATATATGCACTGCTGGTCCGTATCTCCACCCCTGATTATATATATGCATTAAATAAACGGGAGATAATGTGGAATTTCTTTCTGCTTGATGTTTAAATCATTCACTTGTACCACTTGAATAGTCCGGACACAATTAATTGATAAGGGTTTTTAATAAATTTAACTCAATACTAGAAATAGGAGAGCCAATAAAATAATAATAAAATGACCTGGGTTTTCAGGCTAGCCACACGCTCACTCTTTCCTGATCATTTCAATCATGACAAGGTCTATAACACCATTTATAGTGTCCAAAGTCTGTTCTGTAAATATGTTGTTATTGTTGTTTTCTAATGCCAGGCGTTTGACAATAAAGTCATTTGACCTCTTGCACTCCAATATATTTTTTTTCTTGCTGTTATTTATACTCACTTTAACATCTTTGGTCATATCGCGAGTTAATCTTCTGTGTGAAATCCGAAGGCCTGTGTACTATTGTTGAGACTGGTTCTATTGTTGTGAACTAGATGGCGACTGTATATGTATTACTGATTTGTTATGGATATGATTTCGGTGATGAATGAGGCCAGTGATATTCAGGGATGTTGTGGCCCGAATTTTCTGGCATTTGCCTTACGGTTGAGGGAAAATCCTGAAAAACCTCAACCAGGAAATTCAACCCTACCTGGAATCGAACCCGGGCCCTTTGCGTAAGAGATTGGCATAATGACTCCTATACCACAGAGGTAGTCACACTCCAATATTCTTATGTAAATATAAATATTTGTACTTTCAGGACATCTACATTATGTAGACGCAGATCTTCTGGGATGGTGGTTGTGTGAGCGTCAGTTGCCCTCAGGTGGTCTTAATGGCAGACCAGAGAAACTACCCGATGTGTGCTACTCTTGGTGGGTGTTAGCATCATTGTGTATTCTAGGTCGGTTACACTGGATCCACCGTGAAGCTTTAGTTACATTTGTATTAGCTTGCCAAGACTCTGAAACAGGTGGCTTCAGTGACCGTCCAGGTGATTTGCCTGATCCTTTTCACACATTGTTTGGATTAGCTGCCTTGTCTCTCCTGGGAGACCCAGCTGTTAAACCCGTGAATCCTACATACTGCATGCCTCAACATGTTATAGATAGACTAGGCCTCAGGCCTCAGAAACTGTCTATCTGAATAATATGATTACTATTTTTTTAATTTCAGTATTTTCTTTACATGTCATCAGGGAAAATAATGGGTAATAGTGAGAATAGTAATTTACCGACTTTATATTGTATACTTTGCACTGCGAGAGATTTTTATTTATAGTATAATTTGTTAATTATGTTTCATGTACATATACAAATATAATATATACATACATACACTGTATATCTTGTGCTAATTACACGACATGAGTGATACGCAAAATAATGTGCAAATTATATTTTATGTCTTTATAAAGCTTGTAATTTTCGTGGTATTAAACTGCTAAGCTTCTAGTTATTTTCTGTGTGTTTGATTAAATTAAAAACTCTGTGATATATAAGAACTGATTCGATATGCTGATCTTTTAGAGTGTAATATCTAAGAGGAAACATGAATTAGATTTGTTCTGTGGTCGAGATAACAAAAAGAAACTTTTGTTTTCTGGAACATATACTTTAATGCTATTGAAAATCATACCTACAAGAAGTATGTTGATTCCACGATTATATAACATTATTTTACAATTTAATTAATACATTTAGAATGTTTTTCAATTGCAAACATCCATCACAAGCTTTACAACTCACTAATCTCCTTGACAAACTTAGACGACCTTAGTCTGAGTATGGAGGGCAGATTATCTTGCCGCAAATGTTTATATTTATACAGGTTGCAGTGTATTAATGGCTCTAGTATAATAAGTACGATGTTGCCACAACTTTCTTGTATACTTGTGAAAAGGCACCAACACCAACAAAGAAAAAGACAAAACTCATAATTAGGAGGTACAAGGTGCGACAAAGGTGTTGGATGATTTTAGAAGGCCATTTACTGAGCAACATGGGGGGTTATGAATATCAATCGACTGTCGTTTGTTAGCATTTTCGATACCATTTTGTGTAATCATGGAATGTAGAGTATCGGAGCCATTCCTAGTCGCCATACCATATTGAGATGGATAAAAAAACTTTTGATTACATCAGGTTCCAATAAGAAACCACCAGGCCATATTCGAAGTGTATGGACACCATGCATTTATGAGGAGTCCACATTGATGAGCTAGATGGCAGGCTATAGTGCTACAACTTGCAGATCGTTCTGTGCGGCGAATTTTACATTTAGATCTCAGGTTTCATCCTTATAAACTCATAATTGTTCAGCAATTAAATGAGAGAAACTATGGCCAACATAAGAGATTCGCCGAGATAATGCTCAACATTTTGACAGACGAAATGGTTATGTTCATGTGTGATGAGGTAGATTTACATTTGAATTATTATGTAAACAAACAAAACAAGAACTACACAAGCGGCTGTTTCACAGTGCAAAGGTTACAGTTTGGTGTGTTGTGTCTAGATTCTATATCAATGGCTCTTAATGTTTTTAGGAGAATGGGAACAATGTGACAGTGAATAGTGAACGCTACATCGAAATGCTGACAGAAGCAGAAGTTCTACACGATCTTCGTAGACTACTGCAAAGCGTTCGACAGTGTAAACAGGCAGCAGCTAATGGACAAGCTGAACAACATGCAAGGTCTGGACAAACACGTCCTCAACCTGATCCATAATATATTAGCGCAAAACTTCATTAAAGTAGACGATACAGTCCAGAAGTCCAAGGAAATCTGCCAAACTAGAGGGGTACCACAGGGAGACCCTCTAAGCCCGCTCCTTTTCAACATCATGACAGCGGACGTAATACAGACACAGGCTCCCTCAACAGTGATGTATATGTACGCAGACGACATAGTGCTTGGGTCTACCAACATAAGAGAGTTACATGTCTCCATGAAAAATCTCTCAGCTTGGGCTGACGAAAACGGTCTGCTCATAAACCAGTCAAAAACTGTACAAATGGTGTTCAGAAAGGGAAGAAGAATAGCAAAAAGGGACACAATCTGGCTACAAAATCGACCCCTGCAAATTACAAAGGCTTTTAAATACCTTGGTGTAACGATACAGACGACAGCAAAATCCTTTAGAATCCACACTCAAGAATGAGCAACGGCCACAGTAATAGCTATCCACGACATAACAAACATTACCCAACTAGCACTCTCAACAGCCATGCAGCTTTTTTCTATGCCAAGGTACTCCCTATATTATCATATGGACTGGACATCACATGGACCCTGCTAAACTACAATGACCTCAAGACCATGGAGAACGTCAAAGCAAGGTTCTTAAAAGCAGCACTGGGAATCTCAAAATATGCACCCTCGAGAATGGCATACGAACTCGCGTGAGAACCCTTCCTGATAGAGGAATTACGAAGCAGACTCATGCTGCCATCTACCACAGCAGAACTTCGACTACGCATGGTCATGCATGAGAAGAAGGCGGAAATATAAAGTGTATTCTATGGAACGGATGCGATGATCAACCACAACTGGACAGGGCCGAACAACAAGTTACGAAGCGCCATAACAAGGCTGGCAGTTCACGGTTTTCACCACAAATTGTGCAGAAGATCAGATTTACCACGAACCTTCTCCCGAATGCTTGTGCAAACTGTGCAACGAAGCGTGTCTAAAATGCCATTTTAGTAAATGTGTGAATAGAACGAAGTCATTGGTGGAATATAGTAAAGAGAAGTAACTCATACCAAACTAATTGCACGTTTGTGCGCACTTCTTTCTTATTTAAAATGCTGACGAGATTTCTTGAACCACAACTGCATAGACTCTTTGTGAGATTAATAGGCAGATGGTATGGTTTCAGCAAGATAGTGCCACAGAGAAAGTTCCATAACAGTTCTGTGCCACATGTTCCTAGGGTACATCATTTCCTGGCCTCCCCGTTCACCTGACCTTATCATCTGCAACTATTTTCTGTGGGGTTACCTGAAGTCAAAATTGTATGTAAATAGGCCCCAAACAATCGATGACCTGAAGATTGCCCAGCAAATCGCCAACATTGGTGATGAAATGTTGGAAAGAGCAACACGTAACTTCAGGGAAAGACTTGAACGCATGGTGAGGAACGGACAACATTTGAGGGACGTAATTTTGAAGACAGTCTAAATGTATATACGAATATTCAGATGGTACACATAGCCAGATATTTTTCGGCATTAATAAATTTGTTCTGATACACATAACGATAATGTTATTTCCATTTGAAAATAATCCAACTCCTTTGCTCCACCTTGTATAAAAAATGCGAAAATGTACAACAGAACAAAAAAGTTTCTTACTCAGTTAATACAAGGAAATGGAATTTTACCCTTAAAAATATCAACAGATTGATATCAATTACTACAGTGACTTGGCTAACAACTGTGAAAAAAAACTCTCAAATTGATTACACAGACAGATATAAACACGTAAAAATAACGAATCACCCATATATAAAACAGACTATCTTTCAAGAGACTTATGTGGCAATCAGTGAATGAATTTTACCATAAAAGAGAGACATCCGCAAAGACAAACTTATTAAGACCATGTGTGACGAAACACAAGGGACAAATTTAATGATTAGTCTTCAGTAATAAGAGGTACAAAACAATTTAAATTAAAACCTTACAAGAATCGTGTAGTTCAGAGGTGGACAACCCAATTATCAGAGCAGACTTAGATTTTGCATGTGGTTCAAACAGTCGGTGTATGATGGACTATTTGACCCCACCTTAATTTTTTATAGTGACGAAGCATGGTTCCACCTCAGTGGTTATGTTAACACTCAAAACAGTCGTTTACTAGGGCAGTGAAAATCCACACCATTTTCACAAACAATTGCTACATGACATAAAATAGGGATATGGTGTGCAATGGGCAGACGAAGACTGATTGGCCCCATTTTCTTTAAGGAAACAGTCAATGTACAAAGATATATACAATTCATACTCCGTCCATTTTTTAATGAGCTGAGTGAGGACGAAAAGTTGTACAGTTATTTCATGCAAGATAATGCTACAACTCACACTGCTCACGTATCAATGACTGCCATTTAGAAAGTGTTTGATGACAGTAAGTCGTGGATTATGGCCAGCTCAATCGCAAGATTTAAATTTCTGCGATTTTTATTTATGGGGCACACTGAAAAGTGAAGTGTACGTGAATAACTCACATTCACTTGAGGAACTCAAAATATCCAGCACGAAATTCGAGCCATTTCGGAGAACGAACTGCGGTGAGTTGCTAGACATGTCTTCAGGAGATGTCTTGCCTGCCAGATATCACAAAGACATCATTTCGAACGTAAATTGTGAATTCAGTAAGTACATCATTACGCAATACAAACCGCAAAAGTGCGGAATGAATCTTCTGCATATGGTAGTGTCGTTCCATTTATCAAATTAAATAGTTCCCAACCATATCTTTAACATAAATAAAAAACGGAGAATTTTGCAGCTAATGTGGTGCCTCATTGTTTGGAAACTTGAAAGGATTGTTAAAAAGTCGTAATTTCCATTACATTTTATTTAGTTCTACTTCTGACTTTACTCTCCCCTTTAACACCAGTGGTGAAGCTGAAGTGTAAATACTGGATAGGCTGAAAAAATCTGCTTACCTTCTTTCTATCTTTTTATACATCAGATGTTTCTCAGCTTTTCTATCAAATTTTTTTTTGTCACACTGACCCCACAAGGAGATGATGGATGACTACTTCTTTTCACCCCAAACAGAATACAGGTAGGCTATAACAATGTAACTTATTTGTCTCAGAGTACTCTGTTAGCCAAGAATATTTCTTATATCATGAAAATTGAAATGTTCTATTTTGTCTTCCTCCATCCGCTATTTTAATACACTAATATTTGTGAAAATTGCAAGACCAAGAAGGATGCATGTGAAATTGATACCACAGATTAGGTACATGACAATACACAAATGATTAGAATTACAGAACTGTACCTGATCTGTGACCGTGAGATTTCAGTATGATGTGAAGCCTCCATGCACTGTACTCAGAGCCTCTAAGTATCGTGGCATGGAATCAAAGAAGGCCTGGATATGTTCCTGGGGAATCTCCCTCCACGCAGTTTGTATGCGAGTCCACAAAGGTTCAAGAGTGGTGCTGGAGGACTACGACGAACAAGTTGCCAACCAACCATATCCCAGACATGTTCGATGGGCGACATGCAGGCCAGGGAACATTGATACCCGTTGTTCTTCGAGGAAGGCTTGCACAATCCTCGCCACATGTAGTCAGGCATTGTCCTGCTGAAATATGGCATGTGGAGTTGTAAAGAGGGGCAGTATCTCGGGCTCTAAAACCTCCCTAATGTAGCTGTTGCTGTTCAGATTGCCCTGAATACGCAGGATGCGAGATCGCATATTGTTTCCAATGGCACTCCAAACCATCACACTAGGCATTTGTCCGCTATGCCACTCAACAACGCAGGCTCTCAGATTGCATTCACCATGGTAGCGTTGAACACATATGAGGCCATTATTGTAGGACAAGTTGAAGCGGGACTCGTCCAAAAACACTACATTTTGCCACTCAGCACGCCAATGATGGGTGCCAGTTGCAGTCTGAGGCATTGATGTTTTCTGGACAATGAAAGCCGACGCAACAGCATGCGAGCCACTAGTCCAGCCCTCAAAAGACGGCGACGAACCGTTGACGCAGACAGGTCCACACCCGTTGCAGTACTCCAATGTCAACTCAACACTGTGGATGAAGCTGTACAGTCCGTCAAGATGGCGGTCATCCCGTGCTGTGGTCACATTATGTGGTCCAGTACCCGCTCGTCTCTGTGTACGATCCTCTTCTATACACTGGTTCCACACACATGCATCACTGTCGTAGCAGCATGCCCTGTACGAGCCGAAATGTCATGCTATGACAAACATGCTTCCTGGAAATCAACCATTCTGCCCTATTCGAACTCACTCAGTGCTGATATTGCGTCCTTCCACGACGACGAGGCATACCTGCATTAGCTTTCACGTTTCCACTTCTTTGGAAGCTCTGCACTGACTGAGCAAGGTATAACACTGACCTTGCTGGTGACACAAGAGACGTCACTATTGGGCCTATGTGTACGCCATCGCTCTGGAAACGTAATCAATTATTGGTGGTACACTGTTCTACACATATCCCGAGTTTGGAGTCGTTCGGACCATTCTTTCTGGGTATTGCACTTTTCACAAACAGTAGTGTATGTAAAAAAATGTTATGTTTTATTTAGCGACGCTCGCAACTGCCAAGGTTATATCAGCGTCGCCAGTGTGCCAGAATTTTGTCGCGCAGGAGTTATTTTACATGCCAGTATATCTACTGACATGAGCCTGTCGCATTTAAGCACACTTAAATGGCATCGATCTGGCCTGGGATTGAATCCGCAACCTCGGGCATAGAAGGCCAGCGCTATACCAACTGCGCCAACCAGGCCGACTAGTGTATGTAAATGTAATGTCGATCTCCTGTCTTTGTAAGCTCATTGTTTCATACACCCGATTTGAAAACGGTTTCTCTTTCAATTCTGCAAATAATGACCTCAGTGTTCTCTGAGTATGATCCATTCTACACAAAATTAATAATATGTAACATAACTTTTGACTAAATTAATACTCAACAGTCCACACCTGTGGAGTAACGGTCAGCGCGTCTGGCCGCGAAACCAGGTGGCCCGGGTTCGATTCCCGGTAGGGGCAAGTTACTTGGTTGAGGTTTTTTCCGGGGCTTTCCCTCAACCCGAGATGAGCAAATGCTGGGTAACTTTCTGTGCTGGACCCCGGACTCATTTCACCGGCATTGTCACCATCTCATTCAGATGCTAAATAACCTAAGTTGTTGATAAAGCGTCGTAAAATAACCTACTAAAATAATAAAAAAAAATAAATACTCAACAATGCAACGCATTCACAGAACACCAATATAGCGCGCCGTATTATATTGCAACCGTTGAGACTAGCCACGATTCCTGCTACTGAGTCGTAGCGAATCGATACTCCCTCCTCCCCAGTCTTCCCTCAAGCTTGCGAGTGCCACTGCCTATGAGAGAGGCGTCGCTAAGAGGCTTCTGCCACAAGCCTCTCGCACTGAATTGTCTATCCTGGAATGACAGCCAACAGTGAACTTAATATACGGAAGGATCGGAGTGAAACCAAGTGCTACGATACATCGTTATTACGAACTTAAAGGCCTTTTGTTACTAGGTATAATAACTCAAATTTTTTGGGCAGGTTAAACTTCAAAAGGCTCAAGACCTTCGCCACTGTTTGACAGGGAAAAATTGTTTCTCCCACTCATTGTGAAAATACCACAGTGAAGTACTATGAATAATACAGTCCTAATTTAACCCTAAACAGTAGCCCAAGAGGGTTCAGAGATCTACAGACTTTCGAAAGAAACTACTTATGAAAAGGGAGTAGTTGGGAATGCCTGATAAATATTTTTAATTGATTTATTTACGACACTCCATTAACTGCTATGGTTATTTAGCGCCTGGATGAAATAAGGGTGATAATGTCGGCAAATTGAGTTCAGGGGCCAGCGTTGGAAATTATCCAGCATTCTACCTTTCCAACCTTAGATTATTTCCTAAGTGAGAATGATTTTTTTTTTACCTTCTGATTTTTGTGAGTCTGTAGTATCCCATCTCTCTGCTCTCAATAATGAGACTGAAAGTTATTTTCCAGAAAATTACAGTGAATTCAAATGGATTCGAGACCCATTCCTATATTTAAAAAGTTCAAACTTGTCAGTGAAACTAAGAGAACAGTTTTATGATAGTGATTTTGCTCTTTATGAGTTGAGGGAAAACCCTGGAAGAAACCTCAACCAGGTAACTTGTTCCAACTAGGATTGAACCTGGACCCGCCCGTTTCATGGTCAGGCGGTGAACCTGATAAATATTATCAGTGTTATGAATACCGCATATAGCCTAGTTTCTCATTAAGGGTACATAATTAAGGTTTAACGAGATTTCAGTTTTTTTTCCTAGATTTCAGCATTTTTTAAAATTATAGACTTTTTGTCGTTAAAATATTGAAGATAGTCGATGTAAAATAATATTCATATATTATATTTCTTACTATTTAATTTTCATTTTTACGTTTACGTCTTGTATTTATCTCTTTTCCATGTCTTTTACATACACTTTTTCATATTCATGACATAAATTTCTATAATTTTGTAGGGTGCTATTCATAGATATTTCGCAGCACGCGCTACGAGCGTACTAAGCTAGCCCCGGCTATCCACTGGTTACTTGTACAGAATTCAAATCGTATCCTATCGCTAACACTGGTTTATGAATACGAAAAACGCTGATCATCCACCGGAAGCCCGCGCTAAAAATGTCTATGAATACGGCCCGTAATGTCTATTGTAATTGGGTGTTTGGCCCGCTATAAATAAATAAACAAAGCAATCAAGCGAATAAGGAAGCAAATAAATAAACTGACGGAGGAAAGACAGACAGACGTACAATCAAACACAAAAATAAACGATCTAGTGATGTAAGTAGCCTAACTGAAAAGCGGAAAAAATTGAGTTATAGTACTGGACTTGCAACGTAATATTTATTCGTTTATATGGATCGCTTCTAATATTATTTTATTTACGAAAATGAGTTGTAAGTGGTATAAATACGTATTACTTACTTACAAATGGCTTTTAAGGAACCCGAAGGTTCATTGCCGCCCTCACATAACCCCGCCATCGGTCCCTATCCTGTGCAAGATTAATCCAGTCTCTATCATCACATCCCACCTCCCTTAAATCCATTTTAATATTATTACGTCTCAGCCTCCCCAAAGGTCTTTTTCCCTCCGGTCTCCCAACTAACACTCTACTGGGTGTTCAGTTCAAAGTGTGTCATGGCTCGCTGTATGTCGTCATGTGGCTAGCCGATGAGCCTAGAGAATTCAATCTTCCTATATCTCCGCAAAGGCGTATTACCTATATGCAAGAGAAGTTGCCTACCAAGTACGGCGTTAATTCTGAAGAGTACTTACCGATACGTACGGTAACGCCTGCAGTGGCAGGAATGTGAACTGTTTGGAAACACGTACTGAGGTGAGTTTTTTTCTTACTGTCGGAATATGGGGAGAGGGTTAAGACAATTACTTACGTACAGTATTTGTTGACATTAACTTCGACGGTCAACATGGACACGGAGCATTTGATTTGTATTTTGGAATGTTGCCGTACGCAACCGATGATAACAAATACCCTGGGTACGACTTGCCCGCGCAAAAAACAGTTCGAAAAAGGTTATAGTAGCACACAGACCGTACAGACCGCCATCTGTTGCTACGACGTTCAAGTTATACCGTACATGTTCTTAAGTTCAGATTGAAAGCCTTGATTAATAGGCAACTTCTCTGACATAAAAGCTGAAACTCGCTTCAAATCGCTGACTCACCAACAGTGACGTCATGACACACTTTGAAATGAACACCCAGTATATGCATTTCTGGATTCGCCCATACGTGCTACACGCCCTGCCCATCTCAAACGTCTGGATTTAATGTTCCTAATTATGTCAGATGAAGAATACAATGCGTGCAGTTCTGCGTTGTGTAACTTTCTCCATTCTCCTGTAACTTCATCCCGCTTAGCCCCAAATATTTTCCTAAGCACCTTATTCTCAAACACCCTTAACCTATGTTCCTCTCTCAGAGTGGTCGCTTTAAAATGAGATTATAAGGTACCTATGCTACTTACACGTAAGTAATTAGCAATGCTTTGAAAGCACATCATTGTTGTCTGGAACCCACACTACTGCTATCTACCAACGTTTGGATAAACCACGAGGAACACCTGCCACGGCGATGGTCGTTGCGACACCGACCAAATACAGGTAGATGTCCTGTTTTTCGAAACGGAGATGTTAATGAAACAGAAATTTTTAAGAGTTTCGATGGAATGAAGAGGGGAAAAATGGAAGAACTTCGAGAAAACTCCTGAAAACCTTGGCTTTGTTCATTACAAATACACTCCGCCATCGCCAGGATTTGAGCGCGAGTCCGTGGTTGTTCATATGCCAGCACTCTGTTAACTGGCCTACCAAGGCGACGACTTTGATAAGAATGTAAAAGAAGTGGCCACTGTTTTAAAATGTGTGTAGAAAAAATCATCCAAACGATAGAATTCTTGAAGTCTGACCAAGATTCAGTCATTTCTAAATGTTCTTGAAGTTATAAATGCTTATTAACTCCACTAGAAGTAGAATTTATACGTGCCTGGATAACCGTCAGAACAGATAGGAACGTTGGTTTGTGCCAGTGAGGAACAGAGAAAAAATGCTTCCAATTCTGACATGATTCGCTGTAAATACGGTATATACAGTATATTCATTTTATTCAGTTTGTAGAAGTAGCTATTGTAGTTCAGAAGTGAGCGTGTACTTACAATGTTTTCTCTTATACAAGTCCCAGCAGGTCCCGAGGCTATCCCTAGCAGCACTGAAAGCCTATCATTTTATAACGTAGCACATGCTCTCAGATATTCTGCGGCAACTGTACGTGCAGTTATGTGTGCGTCTCTTTTAGAGTGAACATGAAATTCCTTAGCCATAAAAATAGATCTGGCACTATCGCTGTCGTCTCGTGTAAAGGAAGGTATACTTGGTCCTTCTCGTGCTCTTTACCGTGGTCCTTGTAGAGATCTATGTCGTGAACTTCATCAAGGTAATTGTCTTGTGTTTGTTGTCTTTGTCAGGGTTCTATCGCGATACTTTTTATCTTTGTCGTGATCCTGATTTTCTTTATCATGATCTTTAACGTAATCAATCTTGTTTTTGTGATTATCGTGGTCCTTATTATCCTTGTCAAACTGCTTATCGCGACTCTTGTCTTTATCGTGATCCTTATGACACTTATCGTGATACTTCTTGCCTTTGTCATAGTCCTTATCATGGTCTTGGTCCTTGTCGTACTCCGTATCGTGGTTCATGTCTAGCCCTTATGTGATTCTTGTCGTGTTTTTATAGTGGACCTTGTCTTTGTCACGACCCTTATCGTAATACAGGTCTTTGTCGCGGTCGTTATTTTCTATGTCATGGTCCTCACCATGATCCTTCTTGTCTTTTTCGTGGTAGGCCTACTTATTGCAATCCTTGTTGTTTTTATGTGGTCCTCATCAGGATCTTTAGCTTTGTCATGGCCCCTATCGTGGTCATTGTCGTGGTCCTTGTCTTTGTCATGATACTTATCATTATACTTGTCTTTGTTATGGTGTTTTTCGTATATTTTATCTTCTTTGCCATGTTTCTTATCGCAGTCCTCTTTGTCTTTGTCATGGTCCTCATCGTTACCTCGGTGCTTGTCGTGATCCCTGTCGTGTCCTCGGTGCTTATTGTGATCTTTATCGTGGTGCTTGTTGTGACCCATGTCATGATGATTCTTATTGTCATTGTCTTATTGTCTTTGTTTTTCCTTGATCTTTTCTGGTCCTTGTCAACCTTATCGTGGTAGACATTGTGGTCCTTATCGTGATCCTTGTCGTGATCCTTATCGTGATCGTTGTCTTTGTCGTAGTCCTTACAATGTTCCTTGTTGTCTTTGTCATAGTCCTTATTGTGATTCTTAGAAACTTAAAATGTGTTCTCCTGTTACTATCTCACTGGAAAAATGTCATACCTTAACTTAGTTATCTCATTAATATAATGATGAAAGAGTAATGGAACGGAGAAAAATTCTCTCCGGCGCTGAGATTTGAACCCGAGTTTTCAGCTCTACGTGCTGATGCTTTATCTACTAAGCCACACCGGATACCCACCCCGGCGTCCGTTCCATTACTCTTTCATCGTATGATGACGCAGAATATCTGCATGGAAATATCATATGTACTTCGGTACATTAAAATAATATGATATGCGTAAATCATTTCGTGATTTAAGACGGCGCTTATTCCGTCGGATCCACGCCAACTAGTCACTCATAACGAGTGCACCTCAGCACATGTGTGGACTTCGGTCCTACGTTCATAGACATCTATGACGTAGTGCAGAGGGCGGCCACTAGAGGGAACCCAAGAGTTGGAACTTAATCTGAGACGATTCTGTCCGACGCCGGAGTGGGTATCCGGTGTGGCTTAGTGGATAAAGCATCAGCACGTAGAGCTGAAAACCCGGGTTCAAATCCCGGCGCCGGAGAGAATTTTTCTGCGTTCCATTACTCTTTCATCGTATGATGGCGCAGAATATCTGCATGGAAATATCATATGTACTTCGGTACATTAAAATAAAATCATTAATATAAGCCTAAATTAATTTGTGCAATAATTGTGAATTGTTTCAACAACAATGAATCTTCATCATTTTTCCAGCAATTAATAAAATTTCACCGTTTTTTCCGCTTCCAAATGTACATCAGATGTAAAAGAAAAGTGTGCATTATTGTTATTGTTATATACTACTAATTAAAAAGGAATCAATACAATGTCTAATATACATACCTATGTTCAGCACAACTAAATTTGAACTAATAAACAAACGTTTCCAAAAAAGGGTTTCAAAGTTTTAAAATTGTTTTTCTCAGTAATGGTGAAAAGTGACATTCATAGTTTCCCCTCCTCCCATGTCTTCATTTTGGCTGTTCTGTACTTTGGAGTATGGTGAAAATACGCATGCACGGCCAGATGTCTTCCTGCGAGGCTACGTCGATTTCGTGTGAACCGTGCTATAGAACTTGGATTTTCGCATCACCAAGAGTCGTCCCTTTTTTTTTTTTTTTTTTTTTTTTTTTTTTTTTTTTTTTTTTTTTTTTTTTTTTTGAAGACTGTACGTTAATAAGGTGTCTTTGGTTTATTTTGTGAATCACCTCGCGAACCCTCTCAGCTCTATACACGACCCTACTTTGGGAACCACTGCTCTAGAAAGTGACTCGATTCCCAGAAGAAGGATCCAGTAGACCCTAAAGGATATAAATAGTTTCAGTTCACCTATTCATATTTTGGGATATGCGTTACCGTCACGGTAAGGGTTGTTGTGCTACAAGCCGGAAGGTTTTCGATTCGATTCCCGATGAAATCATGGATTTTTCTCATTGATCTAATCCTTGTGAATGCACTATGGCCCTGATGTTCAGTCAACCTTAATAGAAATGAGTACCAATGTGTTTCTTTGGGGACAAAGGCGGTCAGGACGCAGGACTACTTCCCTGTTACCGATTATCTTGTGAGATGAGTCTTAATATTCCGGGCACCCTCAGGGTCTTTCGGGGGCTGTAATGGGTACCTCTTTTATTCATATTTTATTTTTATCTCTTATCAACTTTTTCACAGTCATATTTTGATGTCCGTGTTAGAGCTTGTATAAGTGGGACTATCCCGACTTTTAGCATAAAAAATCTGCTGACTGAACTTATTATGCGTTGTTAAATTTGAAAATAATAACAAGTAACGAGATGATTTACAAAACAAAACCAAAGACATCTTATTAACGTGCAGTTCCCCTCAAAAAGAATGAGATGACTCTTGGTGTTAGGAAAGTGTTCTACAGCGCTGTTCATAATAACATTAATATAAAATGAATAAAATCAAATCTAATTAAGAAAATATAGATGCAGAATATGAAAGAAATTAATATCAGTTATATTAAAAGCACAAATTTAGATTGGAACTATTTGTTTAATTAGATTTTACTACAGACACTATTAATGGGTAGGCCATGACCTAAGCAAGGCTAGGAGGAGAACACGGGTGCAATGCGACAACGGGCGGTCAAGAGCGTCATATTATGATACGAGTAGAAAGACAACAATTGAGAAAACATGCCTGAAATATGTCATACAGGCGGAGAGAGGATTCTTGACATTCATTATTCAATTACACAACATAGTAGAGTTTCAATATAATTCAATTTATCTTTCTCCTAAATATTCTCATAAAATTTTTATCTCTCCAAACATCCCCTAAAAAAGTGTTTTGAACCCAAATTCGGGGGAACTATATTAAGCCACACACTTCTAAGAAAATTGCTACACTAAAGGCCTATCAAAAGTGCTGGATACTTGTATCAGATGGAACAACGGACATCGTCACCAAAGAATAATACAATTTAGCATTTGCGTAAGATTCGTTCACACTTCACTGGGGTTAGAAGAAGGTTTGTTTAGGATTATATGTTACAGAAATTACCAAGACTCTATTTGTTATTAATATAGATATTTTAAGAAGATTTGATTTCCTTGTATCAAATTTCAAATGTGTTCTGGTAAAAAATATATGGAAAAGACCTAGAAAATAATTATTGAAAATAAAGAGATAAAAATGAATGAGGCTCCTTTATTCATATTTTTGTTCCAAGTAATGTTTTGAATTCTGTATGTAAATTTGTTAATAATTTATTTCATAAAATATAATGTCGTGATGGAAAGAATCAAAATCTTCAGATGGTGCAGCCAACATGGCTGGAATATTTAATGGTGTGCAGAGAAAGTTAACTGAAACAGAAATTAAAGTTGTATATGAGCACTGTCTTGCACGCTCTTCAAATTTAACACTGCAAGACGCTGTGAAAGCGATCTCGGAATGTCGAAATGTATTGAGTGTTATGGAAAATATCTGAGCTGTAGGTATAAGACTTTTCTCCTATCTTTTAATGCTGTTTTCTTTACATCAACTCCACTAATCTTAAAACTGTTGACTAGATATGGATAGGTCTATTCTCTTGCTTTAGGTAATGGAAACTTAGAAAATGATTTAGTTAGTGACTGAGTACACAAGTGGAATATAAATATTGTCCTGTTTATTGTAAGTGAAGTGCTGTATGTGTGTGTATCCAATGTCTACCCACTTCACTTATGTGATTCGGGTTCCACATATTGCGGATAGATGGTAGGACTGTGACCCATTTTCAAGTTGCACACCACTTCAGTGGGTCACTAGGGTAAGTGTATGTGTAAATGTTCATGTAAATGTAGTGTAGGGAATGGGTGAGGATGATGATGATGAAGATGAGGAAGGGAAAAGAGGAAATCCGGTGTCGGCACGTGGCCTACTCCTGTCGAATAGCACCAAGGGGACCGCCAGGCATTACTTCCTCGTCCGACGAAGGAATCACTATCAATAGTGACATATGCCTTATCTTCATATGCACTGCGGAGAGATTTGGAATTTAATCCAGGCATATTGGTGCACAATCTAGAGATTAGAAGTTGTGCACTGCCACCTCTCCTAGTCCAGAGTTAGAAATTTTATACGAAAATCTCTGACCCCCCCCCCCCGGGAATCGAAGCCGGGTCGGCTAGTCTGGTGGCAGAACGCTACCACGGAACTAACTCGCCGGACTGTGCTCTATTTATATTTTTCGAAACAATTTTATGATCATTATTTTGAATGTTTTGCTAAATATTTTAGGAATTATCGTTAATCTGAAAAAACCTTTTCTTCTTCCTCTTACACTTTAGGGCTCACGACATGTTTCATTATATTCTTTGGATGTATGTGATAATTTTTGCCTGTTGGTCTAAGATTTCCATTTAATTTTGGTATTCTTCCTGTATCCATTCTATGTGAAGTTCCTCTTACCCCCAGTTTCTTCTGTATTTTTTATTAAATACTAGCTGAAAGTACCCGGCGTTGCCCGGGTTTTCCTTTCTGCTTCTATTTTTAATTAAACTGGTTAATACATTTTCGGAAATCTCGGAAACCTAACTATGCACAACCAAAATGAATTGTCTTTACTAAGCTTTCCTCGCCCATAAAGATGAATCTTTACTTAACGTCACTTACATGAATTAATAAACTCCTTAGCCAAATGCCTGCCAGGGTTAACTCTATTTAAAACAGATGAGCCGTGCCTACTACCACGGCCGTTCATCTAGTACGTCACTTCATCCGTCAGAGCGCTCTCACACGTCACAGTATAGATAGCGCTATCAATCCCTTCATTTGTTCTTTCCCAAATAACCCTATTGGCCGGTTCATTACGTCTCACGAGGATAGAGGGGGAGAGAGTTTACCTGTTTTTAACGGAGATACACGGAACGACACTTGGGTTCCGGTACACGGCAGATACACTTAACAAGACTTAAGTTCTCGTACGCGACATAAACATTTAATAAGACTTAGCATTTTTGTACGCGGCAGATATAGACAACGTGATTCGCGCTTTGTACGTGCTGGAGATAGATCAGTGGAGTAGTTAAATTGCGTCGTGTGTGTGTGGGATTTTAGTGGATCGTAGTTTGAAACATCTCTTGCTAGTGATACGTCTTGGGGGCAAGTTTTGTATTTGCATCGAGTAATATATTTGTGAGATATATATGTGTTTGAGGTAAATTGTATTTGGGGATTATGAAAGGAGATTTGATTTGAAACGTGAGTTCATGTTCCGAGACGGTTAGAGTGATAAAGCAGCGGTTACGGACTCACATTTTGGTTTTAGTGTAATCCCTGCTCCATTTGATTATTGGTTTCCTTCGCCGCTATTTTGTTATATGCGTCGAGTTTGTTGCTATTTATATGATCGTTGAGGTTGGAATTATCGTCCGTTTACTTATTACGTGTATCTGTCTCCATCCCTCTCTCTCTCCGTTGGGTATTCATTTTGTGCAGAGATTTGTGTTAGTGCAATGGCACAGGTTATGTGAGCAATGTGTGCTATGGGTAATGTATAGTGATCAGTTATGTGATGCCTTATGCTGGGTACAGTTTGTCTGTTATTGAGTTTACATGTACCTTTTGTTTGCTTAGATAGATTGAGCGGTATCTAGGGTCGAATGGACCTTGTATTAAGTTAATGTGCTGGCTGGGTGTTCTGTTTAGATTCATACTCAGATAGTTAAAATGTATATATTTAGAGAGTGGTTCATGAACATATGGTTTATAGGTCAGTTACTGATTATCGAGAGACGGCCATATTAGATGTTTATCACTTATAAGTGTGTTGGCCCCAGCCTTGTGATACTTTCATGATTTACATTATTCTGGGGATACCATTTCAGATTAGTTGGTCCTACTTTCATTCACCTATTTCATATTATTGTTATTTCATTTTCCATTTATGTACATTGTTAATTATTATTGTTAATTATATTTGTTTTACAAATCCACACTATTCATTTCTAAAAGTCTTCCACTGCGCACATCCAATCCTTTCCAATGTGCCCTCCACATGGCGAAAGCAGCCAATATAAGAAGGGTAAAGAGGAGGAGTGGATGATCGTACCACCGCCTCACAGATCAGGCACCGAAAAGAAAACATGTCATCATGTGCCTGACGTTAAACAGTTGTTTTAAATTTATTTATTTACTTGTTTTTATTTTTTTATGTATTTATTTATTTATTTATTTATTCTGGTGTAGTTAAGGCCATTATGCCTTCTCTTCCACACCGCCAGAAATACAAATAAAGTAATAGAAAAATGAAACTATAAACAAAGTAAAACCCAACGAAAATATAATTCCTTCTCCTCTTTCTGATCAGTTTCAGCATCGAATCAATATACAGTATACATATATAATTTAATTTATATTGGAAGATTTTTTTTACCTCTTGACCGCTGTACACCCACTTATAACATACGCAGTTTTTTTAATATAACTTGAAACTATATCCCATAAATTCAGAACATATTATATTTGTTCTAATTTTATACAAAGAATACAGATACAATATATACTCACAATAAGTCATTTTTTAACATAAAGACTAATATTCTGAGAAACGTATAGGCCTACCGGTATTTTAGAAATTAAGAGATTTTTATTTCCACAACGCTTAACATACTAAATGTGCAACGTGAACAACAATATTTTTAGAATTATTACAATGTTATTTTCAGTGGGATTATGTATATTCACATACTACATTAGCAACATGACAAAAGTATCATTGAATTGCTTATTGATATGTGTAAAATCTTTTTTTTTCACTTCTTTGAATAAAATATAGTTGAGGATGTGAAAAACACTCTGTTTTTAAGTTAATGTCTGCAACTTTGAGCGACTGTCCTTGAGCTTCATTTTAATATGGCTATTACAAATGCTAGTGGCATTGAAATTGCAGTTGCTTAAAATTGAATGAGTATCCTAGCAATACGTGGAATAAAAACATCTCCTTTTATTTTTGCAGTTAATATTGCCAATTCTATTACGTTTCGTATGAGTTTTTCACACCAATTCTTATTCGTGCATAATTTTGGTGGGTCAATATTTCGCAATAGTACTATTGGTTATTCATTATTAAGTAAATTATGTGGTAGCAATCCTTGTAGTTTCAAAGAATTCTAGAATTCAGTTGTATAAAACAGTTTGCTCACTATCTACAAAACTGCATCGAGGAATCATAATACGGTCCTGGACTGCGTAAAGATACTTATTGCATGAATTATCTTGTTTTAGCCTTCATGATGTGTAACAACAATGTAATTTAATTTCGTGTTAAAATTTCCAAGGCCTCGTGAAAGTCGATGTTGAATACAACAGACAATAATAAAAAAACAATTGACTGTAGATGATTTTGTATTTTAATATTATACATGAAGATTTCATCTATTAATTTTTATTTTTTATAATTTTAATTAATTTAACTTCCATTTGCACAATTTTAATGTAGCCTATGTTCTTCTCCTGGTTATGAAGGTTAAATGTGCAAACTTTGGCACATATTGGTCAAAGCGTGTAGATTTGTATAGAGAACATACATACATACATACCCACATTCAATTTTATATATTAAGATATATCTATGATTCATAATTGTATAACAAAATAGTACAATCGTGCCTTATAAATACTGTTTATTTGTTTCTGTTGACCTTCGATATGAGGGAGGTTCATGGAGTAAAGTCATGTAGAGGCTCAGACTATGTTTTGTGATAATACAATACATTAAAGAGTAGTTTACGAAAAGTGTTATGCGGGAAGTTGCGGATTAAAGTTCATTGCTCTGTTCCTGCACTCTTAGTAGCGTTTTCCTTTCAATGAAATGAGTTTTCGAGACATTACTTTCTCTCTTTTGAACAGTAAACATAGGTAAATCCTGAAGATGCTGCATAAGTTGTTACGTTGCTAGAGGATGGGCGCAGCATGCATTATGTTGCACGAACTACACCTTCACGATGTCCAGAACTGTACAAAGGTACAGGAGAACTGGAGCCTTCTCAAGAAAATCGGGTACAGGCTCGGGAAGAGTTAGGGATAATCATTTCCTACTACCACAATTTCTCCATGACTGCTACGCAACCGCCATTGAAATCGACTCCAGCAAGTTCTAAAGGTCAAAATAAGCGAGAGAACTGTTTGAAGAAGGTTTGAAGAGGCCAATATTCTCTCCAAAAGAACTGCCATGGGTTCACAACTCACAGCGTCGTGCAACTCGACTGCATTATGCAAGAGAATATTGTGGCTGACAATGCAACAGTGGAAGCAAGTATTCTTCACTGATGTCGCGATTTTTGTTTCCAATCGCGAAACGGTAGAGAAAGAGTGTGGAGGACTGGGGAGAGGTATTTCCTTGAAAATTTTCGTTCGGATTATAATTTTCTAGTAGGTTATTTTACGACGCTTTATCAACATCTTAGGTTATTTAGCGTCTGAGTGAGATGAAGGTGATAATGCCGGTGAAATGAGTCCGGGGTCCAGCACCGATAGTTACTTAGTATTTGCTCATATTGAACCATGGTCGGCCTATCTAGTCTTGTTGGTTGTAATAAAGTACAGAATAACCCTGCCATGAAACGTTATGATCGGGATGGAAATCTGCTTGTCAAGGTAGTTGAGTAACAACACACACTCTCTCAATAAAACATTTATTGAGAATATACACACCAAAGAACAACGCTGCTGCTTCTTCACAGTAAAATGTTCGTAACTGAAAAATAACATCAATAAAGGAAATAGTTTGTTACCTTACATTCGTAAAGACTGCACATTGTAGCCATCTTACTCGTAGAAATAACTCACACAAAACCCACAATGCTCCAAGTTTCCAGTTGGTTCAAAAGTCACATCACAGCTAGAACCAGAACACAAATCTAATATCGCCGTTATTTAGTCCAAGTTGGCTGCACTCTTCCCTGAAAGATTCTCGAACCCAATTCGATGTTTATACAATTACGACGCTCGCGATTTTTAAATATACTTTCTCGCGAACCAATCACGATAATTAGCAACCGATAACTACGGTTACCACACTCTAACTATCTCCAGATCTGGCGTCACTCTCACACAGTCGGTTCCCGTATACGACACGTCCTTCCTCAATGATACTAACTGTTTGTAGACCCGGCTTTACTTCCACATAGTAAACCTCGCTGCTACACTTCTTTCCTGAACGAGTCGTACTTCCAGACTTCACTCGTCTACACCCTTCCTCAACGAAAGTCCGACGCCAACTCAAGCTACTACAAAAATATTAACTGACCCCTCGAAAAATAATAACTGGACCCTCGGTCTTAACCAATCAACGGACGCTATTACAAAATAATAACTGGCCCCCGTAAAAATATTAACTGCTTCCCGATCAATAATAAATCAAAACGCAATCACGTGATAAATGAAAGAAAAGAAAACAACTAAACTAGAGGAGAAGATAAGACAGAAAATGGAGAAGAAGTAAGTCATCTATGAAGAATAAGAAGAACTAGAACAAATGGAAAATATATAAGCCATCTATGAGGAGTAAGAAGAATTAAAACAAAAGTGGAAAGGTAACGAGGATAGAAAGAAAAAAGAGAAAATGGAAATAAATGGTAGTGTGCCGAAAAGAAACGGCACAATATTGGGTTGAGGGAAAACCTCGAAAAAATCTCAACCAGGTTACTTGCCCCGACCGGGAATCGAACCCGGGCCACCTGGTTCGCGGCTAGACGCGCTAACCGTTACTCCATAGGTGTGGACTTCAGAACTATATTCCAGGACAGTTCTGTGATGGTGTAGATAGAAATAAGCCTGAGACAAGGACGGAACTCCTCTTCATGAAGCATACGCTGCTCATTGATATATTGAAGAAATCCTACATAAGCACGTTGTGCCTTTTGTTCCACTTATTGGGTGATGGCTTCATGCTAACACCACAGTGCATGGCCATATGCGGCCCGATGTGTGCAACAGTGCCTGGATTATGTGGAAATTCATGCCACGTTGTGGCTTACTTAAAGCCCAGCTTTCAATCCCATCAGGCATCTGTTGGACTAACTGGGAAGAAGAATCCACCAGCATTATCCAAACAAGACAGACTACAGGACCTGAGGAAAGCCATTTAAGAAGAATGAGAGATGATTCCTCAGGAGGAGATTGCAACATCAATCAGGAGTATACTTCAAAGGTTGGAAGACGAGGTAAATGCAAGAGGTCTGAAGGTAACCTGAAGGTAAAAGAAAAGTGTCAGTGGAGTGCTGTAAACCAAACAGAAAAGTTAGAGTGAATAAACATTAATCAGTTTAATAAAAAAAGGGCGAAGTATAAGTACCAATTATATGTTATTAGGTTGATACATAAGTTCGTAGCGTTTTTGTTTCGCGTGTTGGTACTTCGGTTGCTATGGGTTTATTTATCGATTGTCATTTTTTATTTGAAGTTCAGTTGTTGTGCTAACAAACAAACAAACAAACAAACAAACAAACAAACAAACAAACAAACCAAACAAAGTAAACAAGTAAATAAGTAAATAAATAAATAATAATTATGGTTTATTTAAAGACGCTCGCAACTGAAGACGTTATATCAGCGTCTCCGGTGTGCCGGGATTTTTGTCCCGCATGAGTTCTTTTACATGCCAGTAAATCTACTGACGTGAGCCTGTCGCATTTAAACACACTTAAATGCCATCGACCTCGGCCGGGATCGAACCCGCAACCTCGAGCATAGAAAGTCAGCACTATACCAACTACGCTACCGAGGGCGACTTTACATATTGAAGTTTTCATTTTTGCAGATAGTGAGTGGAGGCGTGGACGCTAGAAAATGGAGTGTCAAGTGGAGAAAGTGAAACATTTCCGACATTTTCTTCTTTTTTCAGTTCAATAGAAGGGTGAAAGCAGCGGAGGCGGCCAGAAACATTTGCGCCGTGTATGGGGACAATGCTATCGGAGAGAGCATGGCAAGAAAATTGTTTTATCATTTTAAGGAGGGTCGTTTTGACATTAGTGACACTTCACGTTCAGGATGACTTTCGGGCTTGATGAAGACCGTTTAAATACATTAATCCACAATGATCCACGTCAGTGTACCCGAGAACTGGCAAATGTGATGAACTGTGACCATTCCTCCATCGTGCGACATTTGTATTCAATGGGCAAGGTTAAAAAATCAGATGTATGAGTATTACATGCTCTAAGCCAAAACCACAAAAATCAGCGGGTGGCCAATTGTGCATCCTTGCTTGTTCGTCATCGATTTTCTCGTGAACAACATCGATCATTCCTATCAAATATCGTTACTGGTGACGAGGAATGAAGTCTTTATACTAACATAAGGAAAATAAAGGAATGGTTGAGCCCGAACAAAAAAGAAACTCCCCGTACAAAGGTCAGCACGCATTCACAAAAGATAATGTTATGCATCTGGTGGAACTGTGAGGGCGTGCTGTACTACGAATTGCTTCCCCACGGTGTAACCATCACTGTCGACATTTATTGCTACCAAGTGAGACGTCTTGCACAAGCAATCCAAGAAAAACGATTAACAAGACTGCGTGAAGTGATGTTACTCCACGATAACGCCGGTCTGCACTCACTCTGCTAACCTGACACAAAACAATATCCAGGAGTTGGGTAGGGAAGTCATTCCGCATCCACCTTATTCACCTGATCTTACGCCCTCAGATTTTCACCTTTTCCGCTCTCTATCGAACAACTTTCAAGGAACTTTCTTTCCGGATGAAAATGTGCTCCGAACATGGCTTGACGACTTCTTTAACTCAAAACCACGCGATTTCTACAGACATGGAATCGAAAAACTATTCCAGCATTGGAAGACTGTTGTAAATAGTGAAGGAGAATATATTATTGATGATTAACTTCTCTCTTATTTGTATCTGATGTGTTTAATAAACTTATGAAAAATCGATACAGAATTATGCACCAACCTAATATTTGTGTCATTCTTGCACAATTACATCAAACTCTTATAAAAATTGCCCCTTTGAAAGAAAAATTATTATAAAACCTTCAAAGCTTAATATTAAACGATTAAATAATATAGTACCCTTCATGAAATTCACAGAAACGTAAACTAAATCGTATTTTTTTTAAATTTGAAGTGTTTCCCTTCTTTCTCGTCGGTCAGTGTACAAATTATTAAAGAGGATCATCTTTTAAGTCGTGTTGTATCTCTTGAAAACAAACTAATATTTTTGTGTTTATTTAGCATGTTTGGTACTGTTGCAGAACACCTCGTAGCAAATGGAATCATTATGAGTGAGCCAGAGGACAAGAGATTGTTCCATCAGATCGTGGCAGCCGTGAGTTACTCCCATAAGCACAACGTTGTGCATAGGGATCTCAAGGCAGAGAACCTGCTCCACTCCAACATGGACATTAAGCTGGCTGATTTCAGGTTCAGCAATCATTACCAACCTGGACAGATGCTGTCAACATAGTGTGGAAACCCTCCGTATGCAGCCCCAGAGCACTTCAAGGGTAGAGAATATGATGGACCCAGAACCGACATTTGAGTACGTGAGAGATGTGTTGCATTTGTTATTTTACAGTGAGCCTTTTACTATAATGAGATTGATTTTTAGCAACCTGCAAAAGAATGAACGAAATAGTAGGGGAGACTGGGGAAAAGTGGTCACCTTAAGAGAAAATAAGCTACAGAACGTAAATTAGCTTTGTTTTCCTCTCACAATCTTTGCTACTAAAAAGACGTTTCCTTCCCCTTTTTAATGCAATCATTACGAATTGTTTACTAATTCAATTTTTTATACAATCAAGAATTTTTTGTTTGTCTGCAGATTGACCACTTTACCCCAGGCCCTGGGTAATGTGGTCCCCCAAAAATAAAGATACTTCTAAATGAATGATTACAGTTATATTATGAATTCTTTCGACCAAAAAATGTATATTAAGCGTTTTTATCGAATAGTGCACCATTAATTCACATTGCAAAAAGACAAAAACAAAATATAGTAGTGACAGTAGAACATAGCACAATGGAAAAAGGAACGCTGTCAACATTCATACACAAAACCTGTGTTAGTTAAAAAAAATAAAACAGCATTGAAAGTAGAATTAGGATAATAAAGAAGTTATTGTAAACATTTTTAAACACAAGCTAGTCTTTGTGCGAGATATTTTTATTTTTTATTTTTTAAGTTTATTTACACAGAAATCACATTTGAAATCGTCGCTGCCATCATCTTTAAACACAGCACATTCCTCGTGAGCCCATTCTAAGCATGATGAACAACGTATCCATCCTTCACCTCCGGTTGACCTGAGATAGCCTATGTGTCCTTACAGAAAATGCACTCCGCATCATCATTATCACTTCCTTCCTCGCTGCTTGTTTCTTCACGAAGAGCGACCTTCGTCGTTTTCTGTTGCTGTTTCTTAGTTTCTATGTGATTATTTTTCATAATATTTCTCCGCACTCCTTTTATTGTGGACTGTTTGTTGTTCCTAGTTTTATCTTTGGCTCCTTTGTCCTCCCTCTCTTGAGCCAATTGATTTTTATACGGACTACTGGTCAGGATTTCAGCTGAACCTGTTTTTCTCTTTTGGGAACGGGCAATAGTGGATTTGGGTGGAGAACTGATATCTTCCAGATTTACTGTGAAGGATGATCTAGGCTGGGGAGAAATTTCTGCAGGAAGAATGATAATGGAACCATCATTAGGCGTATCTGAGGATGTGGATGGAACTGGGTCAACAGGCAAGGTTTCTGAATCGTTAGAAGATTCTACATGATTGAAAGGCCTGTCAGTAGGCAACGATGGAGCAAAATCCGTATCATCAAAAACATCTTGTTCAAGAGGATATAGTCCACATTTTTTGAAGCCATTTATTGCATCTGTAGGTGTTGCTGCTCGTAGATAAGCCTCTCCAAAAGTTTACTGACCTAAAACTGTGTGTTGGTTCGAGTTCATTACTCTTCTCTTAAGAGTCATTCTTGGAATTCCGAATAATTTGCTGGCTTTTTTTGCAGCCCATTTCACCCTTCCTAACACACCTGATAGCCTCGCGCATTTTTGTTGGACTCCAGCTCTATTGGGAAGCTTTGGGGGTTCGATTTCTAGACATTTTATCTGTATTCTGCAACAACAAAGAAATAGTCACGAATTTAACAATTTCTGGGGCAAAATGGTCCCCTAGAAAAAAATGGGGACCACGTTACCCCGACCGCTCTATTTTAAACAAAGTCATTGCTACGGACGGATACCATCTTGTATAGTTTCGATAAACATTGAAATATGTAGTAGAACTGGGTCTTACTTGAGCAATAACTTTATATAGTAACTCTCCTAATGACAGAACGTACAGTGGTATGAAACAGGAAGCTTACCTTACATCAGATCTTCAAAAAATGGAATTTTCTCTGTATCTTATCATTTAACACGTCCAAACACTTCAGCAGACATGTACGTAATAGCTGGATAGAGAAGGAAGTACTACGAAACTCTAAACGGAGATGGCAGCACCAACTGGAGAGATAAGTAGAGGGTACCACTTTACCCCGGGGGACCACTATAGACAGGTCTCCCCTACATAGTTATGAACTTATGAGTTATGAGTGTTATGATCAGTACAGAAAACAGTGCTAATGTGTGTGTGCGTATGTAAATGCTTGTGCGCGCTCAAGTGTGCGTGTGTAATGTTAGTGGTAATTTTATTGCCAAAAAAGTAAGTGTGTGTTGAATGAATTCAGAGGAGTTCCTCATTGATCATGAGTTTGACACATTCAAATTATTATAGTTCAGTTTCAAGTATTTATTCTAAGTTAAATATAAAATGCTGAATAAAAATTTAAAAAATCCCTTGTTTTCAGTTATAGTTTTTTTTTTTTTTTGGGATAAGAATGCCTTTGAAACTACACTCCTCAAGTATTCCCTCTCTTGTCGAAGTTAATTATGTATCTTTTGAGTCAATGCCATTCTAATGCTACAGTGGAGCGAGTGTTTTCGTCTGTGAACTTCATGAAAATAAAAACAAGAAACAGACCCGTCCGTTGTAAATTTATCAGTGTTGGTTCCACGAACTAGCAGAGTGGGTCACCCCTCTCCACGAATGCTTCGATCCACTCAATACCCCGCTCACCGTAATCGCCTACGCCCTACGATATCTTGTATACAATGACAGTGGCGACATCAAAGCTCAGCGGTCATGTAACATTAAACGCGTAGTACATGCAAAAACATTGTACTGGTGGTCAAGAGACTTGTGTCAAATCCTAATGCCATTAATTTAATGTAACACGTTCGCTATTGAAAAGGGCTAAAACTGACTTGTATGAGACTGAATTGAGACTGGCTGTAATTACCAGCTGTGTTTTATTACGGAAATTTTAAAATTGTAATTTGAAATTTCTACTGCAACTTACTGTTTTTTCATGTTTGAATCTCCTGCTTTTATAACTGGTAGGGCTGGCAACACTGTAATAGAGAAGTCTGTGATGAGAGAGGTTTGTCAGTTTGAGTTCCATGTTATTTTAATGTTTAGTGAAACTATTTAAAGTGTGTTGCAATCAGTATACATGATTAATTGATTACTACTTACTCCAGTTAGGTTTCATTTCTTGTACTCATGAATAAATTTATTAGAAGGAAAATAGGCCTACCGTTCATCTCAAAGCATTAACTACAGTTTGAGTGAATCCGGTTCATGAGAGTTCGTCAACTTGTGCTTCGGTTACTGAGAAGAGTAATAGTAGTATTACCACAGTCTAGTATATACAGTCACGAAGCTTGAGTTGTTGAGGGTACTAGGAACAATAGACTGTGCTGGCACTGTTTCGCTTTGTCTGTAATGAGGCGATAATAGCGATCCTAGTGGTTAGCAACTATCTATGCATGCATATTCCCTACGTATTGAGCTTCGTGACTACCGGAAGAACCGAGGTTAAAACGAAAAAAAAAAGTCGGCTAGTAGTCGAAAATATGACATAAAATGGACACATTGAGTTCTGCATCGTGAAACATTGAGTTAAAAACAAATATCAGCTGAACTTAACAAAGCTCTTACTCAAGTTGTTAAAATTGTTAATTACATCAAAGCCTATGCACTGAAGTCAAATTTGATATAATTATGTTCGGAAATGGGGTCCTTTGTTTTTACATATAGAAATTCCTGGCTTTCTAGGGGAAAATACCTGCGGTGAGTTTTTTAATTATGTCATGAAATGCTTCAAATGTTGAACAGTAAAGCTTTACCATATGCAAGTACTTTGATGACTCAAAATGACTGCTAATGTTAGCTTATTTGTGTCATATATTTAACTTAATGGATTAAATTTGTCGATGCAAGGTGACCATTATTTTTGTTTTTCATCTTACCAAAAAGAAGATTGAATCGTTTAAGAACAAGGTCAGCCTTATGACAGCCAGGTTAAGCAAGGGAAATACCGACATATTTACGAATGAAAGTGAATTTCTAGAAGAAGATACATCAGTTAATTTGGAAGACACTGCAAGTGTAGCTGAACATCACTTGGGAAGCTACAAAAAGCTTTCCAATCGTATGTTCCAACAAATATGAGAAATAGTAGCAAATGGGATGAAAATCTCTTTTCTGTAGATACTTGTGATGAACGTATCCCTTAATAATTGTAAACTGTAAGAGCAATAAAATTGATTGAGCTTTCATGCGTCAGTGGACTAAAATCAGTTTTCCATTAAACATCATTTTATTTTATTTTTTTATTATTTAAATTTAAATATACATAATGCAGAATATAATTACAACAATAGGAATATAAATAAAATAATATAATCAATATAAAGAGATACAGTAATATTAACAAAATTTGAGGACTGAATGAGTAGCGCTCGTGTTCGGTCGCAGTTCAGTTCATTAGAAATGTTTTGGTCAAAATTAAATAATCCAGGCATTGATTACAAATAAGCATAACTATAAGATGGAGCCATTTCAATTTTATTAACATTCCCAACTACTTATGCGGAAAAGTATTTTCAACAATGTAAATCTTGGAAACAAATCAAAGAATAAACTTCAAGTGAATGACGACTTGCGCATGGCTTTGTGCTAGCTTCTGCTGCTGATGTGGGATCATCTCTGTGACCGGACCCAAGCACAGGTGTCTCATAAACTTTTAAGGTATGTCAATACATTTTCTTTTAACATATTTTATTTATTTATTTTATTGTTTTGTTTGCAAGTGGGCTTGATGCTGGGTCGCGGAAAAAATCATAGTTTAAGTTGGTCGCGGGTTGAGAAAGGTTGAAGATCACTGTCTACAGCAATTTCTCCTAACCTATTGCCTAGTGGCTATTTTTGTGTGGATTTAGTGTACACTTACAAAATTGTCAGGGAAAAACGCACGTGGAATATGAGACCTACTTGTTAATAATTGCACTTGGTCTTCTTCTTAAATCTAAAATATATAATAATGTTTCAATCCAAATAAAATGCAATTCCTTTGAGTTACCTACGTAGAATAAACTGACAAATGAAGCGGTACAGTTCGTATTCAAGGGAAATTTTGTGTTAAGATATAATTAGTCCTATTATTTACAAAATTGTTGCCATATCAGCCTAGGTTTGTACTCCTCTGGTCAAATTACTTCACAGATAACGAAGTGGCCTTCTTTTTTAAAGGTTAACGGTCACTAGTTGCAAATCTTTGGTTATTATGTGTGATTTTCTGGAAAAGCAATTAGAGCTACAAACGTCTGTCGGAATGACAGTATTGCAGAATATGAAGGGAAATGAGTATGCTTAGAAACTCAGCTTAAACCATTAATATTAATATTAAATTTTTTGGTATTATTATCACTTTTAAGTAGCCTTTTGATTTAGTGGAATTTGAAACTAATGTTAGATATTATATATTAGCTAAAAGTATATTATTTTATGTGAATTTATGAAAAATTAACGACATGCCGTATTCTACTTAAACAGAACAATTTATAAATTCAGCCAAGTGCCTCACTTTTATAGAATACAGAGTGTTAAAAAAGTATTCAATATTTTAGGAGTGATAGTATACATCAAAATAAGAAAACAATGTCTAACAAACATGGGTCCTACAACACACATACTTTCTGAGATCTGAACATTTGTTCACAGGAAGTGCTCAATGTGACGTCCATTTATGGCAGTGCATTTTTCTGCCCTACAATACAGCAGGCTACCAGATAATCATACCGTAGTTGACACCCCTGGCATGGAATACTGATATGTCGCAAGGAATACTGAAAACAAAAGTTTGGTTGCGGATATGAGCGGGGTTCAGCAGAGATGGTGTTGTGAATTTTTGTAATCAGCATGTGTGGGCTGATGAAAATTCCCATGCCGTTGAAGAAACAAGGCATCGACACCAATTCTCAATCAACGTATGGGCAGGCGTTCTTGGTGATAGATTAAGGGCCAAACGTGCTACCACAGAGATTAACTGGGGCTCGTTATCAGGGATTTCTTATTAACGAATTGCCTACCTTGCTGGAGTATGTGCCATGTCAGCAAAGACTACAGATGTGGTTCATGTATGATGGCACACCAGCACATTTTTTCCGCAATGAGGATGAACACCTGACGCTCACATTTCAGGACCGCTGGATTTATTGGGGAGTCCCCACACCTTGGTCTGCTCGGTCCTCAAATCTAAATCCCCTAGACTTTTGGTTATCAAGAACAATCAGGTCAATTTCAAAAAGTGCGTGATTCCTTACGCCGAAGGGCAGAGGAATGCATTGCCATGAATGGACGTCACGTTGAGCACCTCATATGAAGAAGTATTCAGATCTTAGAAAGTATGTGTTGTAGGACCCATGTTTATTAGACATTTTTTTCTTATTTTGATGCATACTAACACCTCCTAAAATATTAAATACTTTGTTAACACCCTGTATATTGACTGCCTTTTGTGTGTAATCGAGGAAACAAAAGTGTGTCTTCTTATTTAGGTGCATAATAAATTATTATATGTGTACAGACTATATAATAGTTGAAGAAAATGACAACGAATAATAATAGACTATCATTCGCAACATTATGAAGAAACTTAATTGTTAAAAAAGGCGTAAACGTACACTGACAGAAAGAATGTGTACTCTCGATACTATTTTTTTGTTATTTTAATATTATTTCCATTACAAAATTTTGCTCAAGTTATGTCAAATTTCTTTATAGAATTAGAGAAGGAAAGATAATTTGTTTATCTGTATTTCTCTAAATGAGGCTACCTAAGCTCTAAATTCATTTGTACGTAATCTTACAAGAAAGAAAATAACAAACGTATTTTCCTATCAATATAAAATTAAATTTGAGAAGAAGTGTTGATGACGATAAGATGAACAGAAGTTCTGATACTGATATGAGTACATTTTAAGATTTAACAGCGGCTGTGTTGTTTTGCAGACATTGGTTACATGTTTTTACTTGCATTTTGTTAGAAAAAGTACCAGTGTAAAGTAAAATTAAGACAGAAGTGATATGTTTGTCACAGAAGGGGAACAGTGTTTACATCTCTCTGTCATTCAATCGAAAATGCAAATTTGTCTCCCACGAATTAAAATACATTCATACCAAATTTAACAATGATTTAGCAAGTGAAGAATGGGTTACATTATTTAATGCACGTGACAATTCTGAACATTATTTAGAATTGTTGAAGCTTGCAAAAAATTATTTCTGTTTATCTCGTCAGAGTTTTACTACAGGAAGAATTTGCCTACGGACCAAGCATCGTCTAGATAGAAGACATGACTTACATGAAGTGAATTTTAATGCTACAATATAATTTCAAGAATTTGTAAGTTGTATGGGATTCCATGAGTGGGTCTATATAATGAAAATAATATTTTGTTGCAGAACATTTCTCGATGAGGCAAATATGACTGATTTTGTAAAAAATTAATAATAGTGTAAAGAATTTATTCTTCTTGAGGTTCGGTTTAACACTTATTATTTTTATTTTTATCCAATGCCACCAGGTTGTCTTTTCGACATTTCTGGTCTTCTCTTCTGGCCGTGGCTTGGTTGTAACCCACTTCTGAGTTAAAATAATGTTTAATACTTTTAAAAATTGTGTAAGCTTGAAAAGATTTATATTGTAAATAATTATATCAAGCAAAGACGAGTGTGTGTAGGCTATGTGCAAGAAAATTCTGCGGAATCCTAATTTACTGTGTTACGTTAAAAATATTTCCAAATGTTCTCTATAAATTTTAGAATATGTGATAGACCATATGAAAAACTATACATGATGTAAAAGGCAATATCTTGTAATTTTAGTTACTTTAATTACAATCCCACTTTAATTGAATATGTCTTAATGACTACCGGCACTCACTTATCAATTAAAAAACTACAAGGACTCCACTGGATTAATCATTGGTCAAAGAGTACTACTTTCTCTTATTGACCTCACACCATCAGATTCTTCTTTGCCATTTTCGTTCAAAAGAAGGCAATTTTTTTAGAGCCTCGCATAGTAAGGGCGAAATTAACAAAGTGACCGAACCTTTGAAGTGGAAATTTGAATAATAATTAATATGGAATTTAACAAGAAATAAACTTGCAACACGTTTGAAATCTTTTGCTTGTGCCGTAGATATGATAAACATAATTTATACAGAGTTCGCTCGTCATAGGCACATTTGTTAATTAGAATGAGCTCTGAATGTCATTCTTTTTTGTAGGCGGTCGGCTAGTGCTACACTTGAAATTTACTGGGATCTCTATAAAATCATTTATGACACTCGTTCACGATTTTATCACCTCTTCATTTCGATGTGTTAGTGTTGTCCCGAGACTATAATTCACAGGCGCGGTAAAAAAATGAGGAATGTAATGTTCTGACAGTAGAGGGGTTTAAAAAGCTAATTTGTTTTACATTTTTCCTTTTCTTTTGGGAGCAACAATAGAAACTGGTTACGGATCATCAGGTCTTGATCTGACAGGGCCTCTGGCGGCGTCTTTCTGAACTGCAAGACACCTGGGAAGAATCGACCATTGTGTGCGGCCTCGAAATGAGGTGTCATTCCTCGGCTGATTTGTGTGTTTTACGTTGGCCGTGGGCAGCATTGGTTAGGCCCAGGTGTGGTCGCTCTGTTGTACAATAAACCATGCAAAAACTCTCATCACAAGCATCCACCAAAGACAGTTATGCTCTGAGCGTGATAAAATGACTTACCGTAGGGGTGGGGGTGAAGCGATAAAAGATTTAACCATTTCTCGATGAAAATTCGTCCCTGTTGCTGATTCGTAGCTGTGCCTGATTTTTATACTCGTCACGGTCTGTCCTTTCCGTTCTTTTCAAGCAGACAACCTCACACATTCCAGCCATTGTGGGTATGAAGAGGGGACTTCCTTCAAATATCTGAAGTAGACCTACAAATAATTATATCGCGTTCCAAATCTTATAGAACATACATAAAAATAAAGTATACCATAACCATAGCACACCATAATCACTATATTTCATTATACTATATACTGCATGTATACTCTATCACACAATACATACTTACTTATGGCTTTTAAGGAACCAGGAGGTTCATTGCCGCCCTCACAAAGCCCTCCATCGGTCCCTATCCTGAGCAAGAGTAATCAAATCTCTACCAGCAATAGTTTTGTAATTTAGGCCTATGTCTATTTGTGATATTATCTACCAAAATAGAAGTACCAAAAAAATGAGTCCAATAATATATATTGGAAATAGAGGGGGGGGGGGGAAGAATTTCAGAATTAATTCTCAAATATAAGTACTATCACACCATAGCATGGCATATAATTAGACTATCCTATACCATATCATAATTGCGACAGTATACTATAACAGCATAACTACTGCATTTTGCCATGAGTATAACATGGTCACCATAACGTACCATACCACATCGCCGACCGGCTACAAAATCCTTAACAAGAAAAACAAAGCTATGGGTTCCGTATCGTAGATTTACGGTAAATAATTTTTTGTAGATTATGTAATGACGCTGTATCAACTACAGTCAGCTCTGGATATAGTAAACTCTGTTATAGTGAACATTCGGTTATAGTGAACCTAAATCGTTGGTCCAGATCCGCATAGGCCTATACAGTATTAAAAAGCATTTTAATATTTCCGTTTATAGTGAACCTAGAATTATAACTTCCCCAAGGAATTTTAAAATGGCCAAAATGGTAATTTAGGAAAGCCTTTCTTCTATAAACTTCCAAGAATATGTTCTGAACAAAATCTCGAACCTTATACCCTTAAGTACATTGAAAGATAAAGGATTTGTTCAGCTTCCTGGACAGCTTGAAACATGTTAAAGAGAATAGTGTATGTAGTGAAGGATAAAGGAAGGATTAGTTCTGACTCCTTTAAAAGAGATTATTAAAAAAGAATAAGAAGAGAAGGTGTTTTCTTTTGTTAAAGGGAGTAGAGTGATGACCAAAGGGTAAATACAAGGAGGATTACAGTATAATGGTCCTCAACCCTTCCTCCCGTATCTTTGTAAAAGTGAGCCGGGGAAATTCCAAGGCCGAGTGCACAGTAGCATACCTCTAGTGGGAAGATGTGCGAAATCGGTCAGTGCCTACTACCTACATGGCCAGATTAGATTCAAGTTTCCAACTGTGAACATCAGGATGTCAAAGTGTGAAGTGCTTAAGTTAGAAGATACAGCGAACATTAGTACTCATATTGAACGTGATCTGTCCTAAAGGGCATTAATACTGTATGTATAGCAACGTCAGTAGTATAAAAACAGACACTTCGGTTTTAGTGAACCTCGGATATAGTGAACGAAATATGCTGGTCCGCAGAGGTTCACTATAACTGGAGTTGACTGTACTAGGTTATTTAGCGTGGATGAAATTAGTAGTAACGATATGGTATTCGGCGAGATGAGGCCTAGGATTCGCTATAGATTACCTGATATTTGTCTTATACTCGTAGTCGGGGAAATCCTAAGAAAAAAGCACAACCAGATAATCAGTCCAAGCTGGAATCAAACCCGCGCCCGAGCGCAGCTCCGGATGAGAAGACAAACGCGATTGTCGACTGCGCTACGCCTGCGGCTTACAGCGAATAAAAGAACCTATACTGGTAGGGAGCTCCAGGCAATATTTGTAGACTATTTTGAATTTCAACACTGAATAACCGCTGCACGTTGAATGAACAAGAATAAAAACAACCACGACAACGACGATCACAACTACTACAATCACAACAACTATTATAATCACAATTTTAAAACTATTCCAATCACAACAATTACTAGAACACAAAAACAACAACAACAACAACCACCACCACCACCACCATCACCACTAGACTACCACTGCTAACATACCATACTAGGCCTGTACCATAAATACAATAACATACCATACACAAAGAATTAAAAACAGAACTCATTAAAAAAATAGAAATACCAAACACAGGAAAGAAGTGATCAAGGGCGTTCTCCGAAGAGAATTCTGGATGACTGAGGCAGAAAGGGTCACACGGCCCTAATCCATGATATGTTGATGATGATGATGATGATGATGATGATGTATCATATAATAAGCGCAATACTTGTACCATACCTTATCTTACTATCATCACTACATCACAGCATACTATAGGCTATTTACTGTATTATATAAAACCGTACAGTACTATAGCAAACTATAATTACTACACTGTACCATATCACACAATATCGATGGCTTAGAGCATAAATATTGTATGTCCATTTCTGGTCAAAATTGAGATATGGTGATACACTGATAACATGAGGTTAAATATTCAATATGCACAAGTATTGTATTGTATTGTATTATATTGTATTGTATTCATGAGACATTAATATAACAATTAACTTATATTTTGATGATGATGATGATAATAATAATAATAATAATAATAATAATAATAATGGCTTTATTTAACCTGGCAGAATTAAGGCCGTAAGGCCTTCTCTGACACTCAACCAGGATTAAAACTTGCTTACATAGTTGAACATACAAATGGATCGGATTTAAATAATTACATACAGATACAATTTAGGTACATAATGAGATCTAAAGAGATAGTTATATAAAAATTTACCTCATAAAATAAAAATAAACATAGTGGAATACATATTAATGTTGTTATAGAATCAAATACGAATCGCACAAAAACAGAAGCCGATAATTCAATAAACACTGTACACAGTAAAAATAAAAATAATACATATTAGTATTAGATTACGAGTAAGTAGGATTCACATAAGGATTCACGTAAGTAGGATTCACATATTTTGATGCATTATATCTATAAAATGTATGCAACAGGAAACACTTCTAGTGAATATGCAGTGCTCAAGCTACCGATATAAATACTACTAAGCTTGTAGTATAACTTATGTTAGCTATAATCGTTATAGTATACTACTATGATAAGTACATTATTATTATATCATCGTTGCCGACCATTTTTCTTAATTCGTTTTTAAAAAACTATTATTCCTAACGACTGTTTTTCATAATAGTAAATTCTTAAAATCACTTTTTCCGAAATAGTTATTCCTAATCTACATTTTTTCCACAAGGAAATTTTTTTGTTAACCATTATTTCCGCATGAAAATTCAAGAAACTGTAATACTACTTTGGAGTTGCTAAGTAATGCTTACATTACATTATATTACGAGGTACAAATTTTTGTGTTTTGTTTACCTGTTACGTTATAAAGAAAAAATGCACAACGGTTACATGTGGAAGGAGAGGAATGAAATTGCTAACAAATAGATTCGTATATTATATTATAGATCTGGAAGGTAGGGACAAATATATTGGGGATTCAAACGACTTCGAACAAAGGAATGTTCTGCAAGTGCCATCATCATCGGCAATGGATGACTTCTTCGAGTGCTTAAGGATGATGAATTGCCATGCCATTCTAAAATTCCAAACAGAGAAGAGACAGAGCAAGTAAAACAAAATATGAAGGGTGCAATTCAAGACCATTCGGAACATCTTCCGCCACAAATATTGCTTAATCAACTACGACGAGGTTCTTTCGGTATCGAAAGTTTTCTGCCCGAAAGGGAAAATTTAATGAAGTCAATTCGAAACAAGAGGAGACGTGATTAGCACTAAAATTCAACGTCGCTGCTAGAAGATCTGTTTCAGATTCCCAACAGGTATTAAAAACTGTTTAGGATGAGAGATTTCCGTTATTTGACTAGGGGTATTGTTTAATTTTGAAATTTTCATACTGGTGTTTGTGGCACAGCAAATAGTGATGTATCCACCCCAAGTCCACAGAGAGATCCCCAGAGTAAGCAGAAGAAGGGAAAAACTACCAACATATAGAAGAAAAAGACTGCGTTTACTGTTTATGAAATTTCTTAAACCAAAATTAAGCAAAGTCCCTAGTCTTTTATCCATGTTAATATTTATATCTGTATACCTATTACTTTTAAAAAATCACGGCACTCGGGTTTTGAAACAAGCACTTATACCTACACTGCAATGCGAACGTGCGAAGAGGCAGCATTCAGTATCGAGAACCGGATAGGGGAGAGGGAGGCAGGTTGACTCAAATTTTACGTTTCATTTTTTTTTTCTGTAATTTGCATAGCATTTTATGAAATCCTCAAAGATGGTCCTTCTACGTGGTTCTTTGGCTATGTGGAGAGATATTTGAATTCAGATTTCACCACGATTTAAATTTTAAATTTTGTGTTATTTTGAAACGTACAGATTGAGTCAACTTACCCTGCCCTGGAGGCAGATTCACACATTGTATGGGGAAAATTGGCTACATGTTAAATAAGAGCAAACTGCATATAAGACTAGATTTTTTTTTTTAATTTGGAATTCATTTCTTTACACAGGCAAATGCTTCAATATGATGAACGCACATAAATATATAACCATGTAGTGAAACACTCAGATAAAAGAAGAACTGAATCCTAGAAAAACAAAGTATAAAAATTAATTTTGAACTTGTAATTGACTATATATCATATTGTCTTATTAAAAATATCTGAGAAGGAGTTTATGCATACAAAATTTCTGTTTCCACTCCAGGCATTGTCACCTGGTGCACATTATGAGTACGATTTAACACATTACAGGCAATATGTCTCTCTATCTTCTTCGTTACCTTCCCTTCTTGAATTATTCTTTGTCTTTCAACTGGTCTTAAGATTATTTTTCTCACTACTAAAGTCTCCTCTTATATTTTTGTTGAACAAATTCATTATCCTTTTTGGATATCCTCTCCTCTAGTGCTTTCTTAACTGGAGAGTCAGTAAATATCGCAGAAGACAATTTTCCCCTTATGTCCTCAACCGTAGCTTACCTACAATACCGAGTGGGATTGTGGAATTGGATATTAAAATCCTTGGCCCCATGGCCACACTTCTGTTTTCTAACTTCACAGCACTGACAGCTCGTAACATCATATTATCAGTAGAAGTAGTTGCTCTGTCAGTTTTTTAAAGTCCTCATTTTCTCATTCACTGCAATGAACATATTTTTTTATATTTACAATCGATTAAATTGAACTTATATAATAACAAATCGTATGAATAAGTAAATTATCTATTGCATAATTTAAGTAATCATTTAAAGTAACACCGCAGGATAGGTTAAACACCGTGCCAATCTGCCCCCTAACAACTGTGCCAACTTGCCTCTGGTGGAGGTATTTGATTTGGGTTAAAATTACGAATTAGAGTAATGAATGATCAAAATGAAATTAACACGAAACAGAGCCAATTAAATGTACTTTCCAACGATGTATTTAAAGTTCACCTAATATTACATATGTAACCTATAAAAAAACAATCACGAGACGGTGAAAATTTACTTATCTTGCTGCAAAAACAACTTTATGGCTTCCTTCTTCTACCGCTTGTCACAAAAGTCTGAAGCTTCCGTGGAGCATGCTTTATAAAGCAGGGATCATATTTTCTGCGTGGTGCTGCAATCTATCGCATAACTACCTAAATAAAATTGGTGTGCCAATGTGCCTCTGTAGCCAACCTGTCTCCATCTCCCCTACAGACCGCCTTAATTTTCAATTTAAGTGAATAAATTTTGTTTGTACTTCTCAGCTAATTGGTCACTCACATCTGCAACACAGATATTATTTCGTTCAGTTTTGGGAACAGAGGATTCGTCGCCCATCGTTGTAATCGACTTGCAGAAAAATTTTATCACTGGTGATAAATATTGGTTTTCTCTTTCCCGAATGTTGAAATATTTATAAATCCGAAAAAATTTCCGACAATTAAAAAATAAGTGGCTTGCTCACAGACATTTGCTACACAGATGTTATTTAGTTAGATTTTAGAATTTAGAGTTCAGAAACGATCTGGACCTGCACTTTTCGACACAGTCACAAAATTATTCTCATAATATTTCCACTATAAAATACTCATTTGTCAAAAATGCCTAGAAAAGTAAAATGACAAATTTCGGGAGAATATTTCGCGGCCTGATATAATTGATGCCAGGGCCCGGTACCAGACCAGCGCACAGTGTGGGAAAAACGCAAACTAGAAGGAAAAAATTAATAACTTCTCTGGATTTCAACGGATTCTTATGAAACTTTATATGGATCTTATAGGTAGCACATATTTTTTTGTGTACAAACTCCGATTGCGTTTGAGTAAGAGGATCTACCCCTTTATAGGGTTGATTTTAGACAAAATTAATAACTCCTCTCCTATGTAATAGATTTTTGTGAAACATTGTACGGAAGTTACAGGTAGCATATATGTTTTGTGTACAAATATAGGCTATTTACGGTTCCATAAGGCGAACTACCCCTTTACACGAATTTACACAAAATTAACTTCTCTCCTACTCAACAGATTTTTATGAAACTTTGTACATGAGTTATAGGTACCTATATCCTTGCTCTCTAGCTTCTCAAAGATATTAGAAAAATGTTTAAAAAACAGATTAGTAAATTACTTAGAGAAAAATGAAATTCTCTCCAAACATCAGTATGGCTTCAGAAATAAATTATCTACGGATGACGCAATTATTGAAGTCACTGGTAAAATTATGCAGGAGTTGGATAACGGTTCTAAATGTTTAGGGATTTTCTTAGATTTAAGGAAAGCTTTTGACACGGTGAACCATCGTTTACTTCTGGACAAATTATTTGATATAGGAGTCAGGGGTATTGCGCATAAGTTATTTCAATCATACTTAAACAAAAGAACTCAGGTAACCAAAATTGATGATAATATCAGTGAAAATGTAAATATTGATATAGGTGTCCCTCAGGGAACAATTTTAGGTCCTATTCTATTTTTAATATATATTAATGATTTATTAAACATTGATTTGAAAGTACATAATGGCTCCTGTTATTCTTACGCTGATGATACGGTGGTGATTTTCAGTGGTTTAACTTGGGAGGACACTTATAAACATGCCAATGTAGGTATAAATTTTATCAAAAACTGGCTTGATGCAAATTTGCTATCTCTAAATATAACTAAAACTACTTTGGTGCCATTTTCTTTAACAGTCTCTGGATTGAACAAATTGAAATCACTTTCTCATTTAAAATTAATAATCCACAACTCATTTTGTAAACTCTCTACAACCTGTAAATGCCCTTGCCTGAAAGAATCTGTAGATGTGAAATACCTGGGAATTATTGTTGATCAGCACTTGAAATGGGATAGACAAATCACCTTTTTATGTAACAGAATACGTAAAACAATTTACAAATTTGTAAACCTTCGCCATTACTTGCCTACTCACGTATTACGTTTGGTTTATTTGGCTCTAGTTGAATCTGTTATCCAATATGGTATAATTGGATGGGGAGGCATTACAAAAACTGCTCTTTTTCCTCTAATTATGTTGCAAAAACGTATAATCAAAATTTGTTTGAAAAGGCGACTGGATTATCCAACAAATTTGATCCATTCTGAATTGAATGTTTTTAGAATTGACCAAATTTATGAATACTCTTTAATGAAATTCTATCATAAAAATAGAAAGAAATTTGTAGCTCAGCCACATGCTCATAATACGAGACGAAATGAAATTCTTAAATTAGTTGAACCTAAATATTTCACATCTGCTGCTTTACTACACAGTACAAATTATGGTCCACGGCTATATAATTCGATAATAAAATTTCATCCAGAATTGACTACTTTAAGCAATGAAATTTTCAGATCCAGAATTAAAAAATTTATATGACAGACTTCCCTGTATATATATTATGTACCATGTATTGTAAAACAAGTTTATTTCTATCCTAAGTGTATTTTTCTATTTTATCTTGGTTACTATGTCAACATGACCTGCACTAATTATACTACTAATAATAATTTAATATTAATCCATCAATCTAAACATCGTCTCTTTTTTCACTCAGTTATTATTAGTATTATTATTTACTAATTTTATTACAATCTTTATGTGAGCTTTTTTCTTAAGTATTTTGTCTACAAAGTATGTGTATCTATGTAACGGAACTGTCCCCGAACACGAGCTTTGCTCTTTCGGGGTATTTTAATGTAACGTTTTTATGTATATGTTATTATTAAATAAATAAATAAAATAAAAATAAATAAATAAAAATATATTTTTTGTGTACAAACTCTGATACATTTATATGCTATCTGTAGGCCTAAGGTTCATAAATATACGTACAAAGTTTCATAAATATATATTATATGGGAGCAAAGTTATTAATTTTGTCTAAATTCACCACTATAAAGGGGCAGTTCCTCTTATAGAAACGTAATCAGACTTTGTAGACTAAAAATATATGCTACCTCTAACTTTTGTATAAAGTTTCATAAAAATTTGTTGGATAGGAGAGAAGTTATTAATTGTCTAAATGCACCCGCTATAAAGGGGTAGTTTTTCTTGTGCAAACGTAATCAGAGTTTGAACACAAAAAAGCGCCACCTGTAAGGCTCTACAAAGTATTATAAAAATCTGTTAAAATGCAGAAAAGTTATTAATTTTGTTCAACTACTAGATTTGCATTCTGATCCACGGTGAATTTGTTAAGGTTAGATAAAAATATGTCCAATGTATTTTCAACCTGAAGTTCGATGTTATGTGAATAATTTTGCAGGCCTAAACACTCACATAGTGATTGAAAACGTCCTTATTCCATTATTCTTTTCTGCTGTTAAGTCAAACGTGAAATAGTTGCCGCCGCTTTACCGTATGCCTCACCACTGAAAAAAATTAATTATTGAAAAATGCGCAAGAACGCGCAAACTTTTAAACAAGAATTCAACATGTTGCTGTATTAAATGGAAAAAAAGTGGTTGTAACCGGACGTGACCGATTATACTAAAACACTTATTACATTTGGACAACCTTAAAAAATATATTTTTCAATTGTAATATTTAAACCGTACTATAAGAAGAAAAATACTTCGCAAAATTGAAATTGAAGTTACATTAATAAGAACGTACCTATCTGAACAGGCTACATGTCTCACAACACAATAAATCACTAACAATTGGCACTTATTCACCCACATAGTAAGCCTCTCTCTCTACGAGTGAACTGGAGCGAGATGTGCAGAAAGTAATCGTTGTTCATACCCTTCTAAATATAGCTTTCTGCTGATAAAATAGTAAAAGCTACTTCTCACAGCATTCTCTAAATGTTAAAGAACTAAAATTCATATTCATCTATGCCTAACTTAACAAGTCAAAAGTTGATTTTTGTCACCTAGATTGGAAAAATTGCACACTGTCGACACTGGTTTAGACCATCAGCCTCTCAAGCAAACGGTCTGTGTTTGAATGTAGAACAGGCCTGGAATATTTTATTGAACAATCCAGAGATAACATTTGTGGCGGACTAGGTAGCGAACTGGGGCTTTTCTCGGGATTCTGCAGTTTCTCCAAGTAAGACATCAGCATCATGCCGTCCGGGCTCCATTCCAGAGCATTTCCCGATCTTATGAAGGACCCTGGACTAGGGACGAGCGAGGTTGCCTGCTTTGAAACCCGGATACACAGCGGATCTTAGCGTAGTCAGCCTTGCACAGAAGATCTATCAAGGTCACAGTGCTGAGTCGTAATGATCTCCATTTTAATAGGCTCTAGTATCAGTAATGTGGTGACAAGACTACGGCTGTAGTGTTGAGAACCTTGAACTGTTTGGTGGCTGGCCGACAACCAACCACAACGTTCTATTTTAACACAAGTGTTAAATGAATTTACTACTGTACCGCAACATAAAGATACATTTAGCTCTATCTTTAGTGTTCTCCTAATGTTCCTCTAATGTTTGCGATAATCAATGTGGATGCAGCTTCAAAAGAAGTTTAAAACGCTATTTATTGCAACAGCGATTCAGAAATAGCTCGGTGAATTCCTTGTAACTTACTGTTCGAATTTTAGTATCGTTAATAACACAACATTAAGTTATATTTGCAACAGTGCTGTAGCTCAAACAATTCTCCAACTTAGCATCTTTCAACTTTTACGAGGATTACAGACGTACTTCAGATCCCTTCATTTTGTTTTCATCTCAAAGAATAATTATGTAAACCAAAATGTTCGCGTGCGTATTACCCATATATATGCTATGAAATTTTTAACAAAAACAATGTTCTTTCTTCTACCAAACATGTCTACTGTATTTCACTTTAATACCACTGTACAGCATATTAGAAGCAGTTTTATACCAATAAATTTGTGTTTATAGTATTAACGTGTAGTTTTCTGCAATATTGCCAGGAACTTAGACCCACTAAATTCCGATATTAATGGTCTGTAACTAAATGGATTTATGATGCACGAGCTGAGATAGAAATAATGCGGCTATTGTAGTTCTAAAAGTGCCATTAAGCTTATGGAGTGAGAGATACATTGCATTGCAACTTTTTCCCGTCATTTGTTCACTGAAGAATTCAACAATTACGAGAATGCTGTAGAATTGCAGATGTCACGTAAGTATTTCCAGGTTGATAAAATGCTGTGTAAAAATTAAAACGTGTTTGCATGAACAGGGCATGACAGTAACATTTAAGCCTTCTGACTTTAGAGTAGAACGTGTATTGTTTTGCTGAAGGACAACTTGACATTTTAAAAATTATGACGCATAATATATCGGAGGTCTACCATGCTAAATGCGTATTTCACATGTTAGAGTCTGAATGAGCTTTTGGCGCTAACATTCCTATTTTGTTATAACATTGAACGAATAATGACGAACACTATCGAATGACAACTATCGAATTATTCGATAGACATTCACTGTTGCTTCTATTGACACAATCTATGAAAATATTCCGTTTCATTCAATTTTAAAGTGACTTTCAACAGAGTGAAAGCTTTGAATTTCTTTCGATTTCACACACTTTCTCGGAAACATGCATCTGTTGCATTCCTCTCAAGCCAGGTCCCCATTTTATTTGTAATGTCAATGGCTACGGGAGAAATGAATAGCGGCGGATTAGTGAGAACCGCTCCGCTGTACAGTACGTAGTAATACTGAAACTCATGAACCCAATCATATTGTCTAGAACGAACCACAATAGCAGTCATCCTGATTAGGTTGCTAATAATTCAGCAATAAAAAACTACTACCAATCTATTATAATCTGCTTCCGGACTTTTTCTTAATAAGTTTTGACACGTGTGTGTGAGCGAGCTTGTAAAATGGTCATAGAAGAATTATTGTTGTACAGTGTGTCCCACTCGCTACCGAACCCGGAATTTATTTTAATAATTCCAATACTAATGAAGATATTGCAATGAAATTTGAAGACTACTTACCTCATTCTGCGAGAAATGCGGTGATATCATAACATACTGGAAGTGCCCGCCATTTGGATCCAGGCAAGATTGAATTCGCGGGACCATATTATCGGATGTCTTCGATAGGATGTCCGCGTTTATTGCCTGGATCTCTTCGATGATGTTTTCTTTCAAAGCATCTATGGTTCGTGGTTTGTTCTTATAAACTGTCCCTTTCAGATGGTCCCACAAAAAAAAAAAAAAAATCAGGTGATGTCAGGTCGGGCGAGCGCGGCGGCCAAAGTCCTTTCGAAATGACGCGGTCATGCTGGCGGTTGATGTGTAGCATGTCGCATCGTCTTGTTGGAAATATCCCATGGTGAGTTCCTGATCGCCCAGTTGATTTACAGACGTATTGAATATTCCAAGGTATTTATTTGTTGCGATGGTTGTATTGAAGAAGAAGGGACCAATTATTCGCCTACGAGATACTGCACAGCAAACACCAATCTTTTCTGAATAGAAGGGCTCTTCGTGCATCATAAGGGGATTTCAACTTGCCAAAAATACGGGAATTTTCATTATTTATGTATCTCGACAGTTGAAACCACGCCTCGTCCGTGAACCAAGTGTAGTCCAGAATGATCGGATTATTTTGAAGAAATGTTTGAAACATTTGACAGTAACGAACTCATTTTACTTTGTCAGTTTCTTTTAATTCGTGTACCAGAGTGAAACGGTAAGCGTGAAGCTTCGCTTTTTTTGCAGCACGCTGGCAAGTGTTTCTTGTGATAGTCGGCGGAGTGATTTAGAGAGAGACGCCAGTAGCCTATCCTTCACATTCTCGATCGTTTCCTGTGTCATTTGTTCTCTACCTCCTGCATGTCTGTCCAGTAAAGTTCCAAGTATTTCAAGTTTCTTCGACAAAGCCCAAATGGTGGACTTAAAACTTAGTGGATGTCGATTGTCTCCAAATCTCTCTACGAACCGCTCTTGACATGTCTGTATTGAGTCTGTCTTCCAATGCACTCGAATAATAAACACACGCTGTTCTAGAATATACCGATTCATTTCAACTGCACTACATGTCTTTCTACGAACTGAACTGTATTGAGTCTGTTTTCCAATACACTCGAATTACGAATAAACACAATCAACAATCAATGATTACACACGCAACGCAACAAACACAAATAAGGCAGCGGACAAGCGTATTGTTGCTACTCCAACAGTGACCAATATCTTCATTAGTATTGGAATCATTAAAATAAATTCCGGGTTCGGTAGAACGTGGAACACACTGTATTAGGTTATCCAATAGTAATGTCTTTTTTATGTTTGATGTTTCGAAAGATTTTAATGGTTTTCTTCAGCAGGGCAATGCAATTTACAGGACGCTATTGTTATTATTGTGTATTGTCAGCATATTATAGCAATCGTCAATTATTTTTTTATTTTTAGTAGGTTATTTTACGACGCTTTATCAACAGCTTAGGTTATTTAGTGTCTGAATGAGATGAAGGTGATAATGCCGGTGAAAATGAGTCCGGGGTCCAGCACCGAAAGTTATACAGCATTTGCTCATATTGGGTTGAGGGAAAACCCCGGAAAAAACCTCAACCAGGTAACTTGCCCCGACCGGGAATCGAACCCGGGCCACCTGGTTTCGCGGCCAGACGCGCTGACCGTTACTCCACAGGTGTGGACTCGTCAATTATTAATACAAAAAATATAAAATGGAGGTGATAAAGTTAGAGATTATAATCCTTCTAAAGCACTGCTGGAAACAAGATTAAACTATAAAGCTGGTAGCGTGGCTCGAAGTTTGAAGGTGTCGTTAGTGAGCGTGTGGAACAACGATGGTTTCAGCGTTTCAATAATTAATGGAGGAGGAGACATAAAAGATTTCCAACATCCTGGAAGACCAAAGGTATGGGATATTGAGAATACACGATAGTTTTGGAACAAAATCCACTAAAATGTACTCGTAGGTTGTTAGAAGAATTTGGTGTTTCCAAAAATACAAGACATCACTACATTAAGGCGCTTAGACAATCATACAGAAGTTGTAGATCTTGCTCATGAATTGGGACCTGAACAGATTCAACACAGATTGGTTATCAGTCGTTAGCTTATTATTAATACCATGGATGATAGTTTTGTTAGGAGAATTGTCACATGTGATGAAAAATGGATATGTATATATATATATATATATATATATATATATATATATATATATTACCGCAGCCTTTATGCCTCAACAGCAGTGGCTGGATCCCCGGCAGCGTGCCAAAAGTCGTCGTTAAACAAGATCGGTTCGACCCTAAAGTAATGTTATGTGTCTGGTGGAATTTTGAACGTGTGATTCACTGGGAGTTTGTTCCAAATGGACGTGCAGTGGACGCAGATATTTATTCTTAACAGCTATAACGAGTTCACGAAGTTTGAGAGAGAGGTACCCGACATTAGTTAATCTAAATAGAATTCTCTTGCAACAGGGCAATGGGAGATCCTATACCGCTCGAACAATCATGGCAAAAATCCAGAAATTGAGAGGAATCGAAATGCTGTTACATCCAGTATATAGTCCTGATCCTGTACCTTCAGATTACCATCTGTTTCGATCCATGGTCCACTTCCTGAACGGAAGAAATTGAAAAATCTTGGAAACCATTGAAATTGGTATTACCGAATTTTTCGCATCAAAAACCAGAAACTATTGCCGTCGCGGGATAACAAACCTGTCTGAATGGTGGCTCAAGAACATAGAATGTAATTATTTACTTTGAAGATTAGATTAATTTCTATTCACAGCACATTCTAACTAAAATTTTGCTCCAAAACCGACATTACTTGTGTGACAGTTTTTTGTACTTACTTTAAATGTTATGCCAAAATAATGTACAAAATAAATGTAATATAAAAATCGATGGACAGACTGAATAAGAAATGATGCAGCGGATGAAGAAAGAGCAATTCTGGAACCGACCAGGAAAAGAAGGAGGAATTGACTGGGTCACTGCTTAAGAAGAAATTACATACTGAAGGATGCACGGGAAGGAATGGTAAATGTAAGCGGAAGAAAAGTTCGGGGCAGAAGAATATACAGATGATACACAACATTAAGATATATGGATCATATGCGGAGACTAAGAGGAAAGCAGAAAATAGGAAAGATTGGAGAATGCTGGGTTTGCAATGAAACTCCTGTCCTTAGGTAGAACATTATGAATGAATGAATAACAATCGAATGAAGCTATAAATCACTCTTCAGTTATTACTTATTATATAATCGATTAGCATTCGACGTAGTGCGACAACAATACTACTGCGGCGTAGCTTTTTTCTTATCGTTGGATGCAATGTATTTTTTCAGTGTATTTATTTTTATTTTTTTGTTTCTTATTTTTATTGTGTAATTATGTAAATCGTGTTTATTTATCACTTAACGCCAATATGTATCCCACTCTATTGTTTTTTATTATTTTTTTATTATTCGTCTTATTTTTTATTGTGTACATTTTATTCAATTGTCGGTTTCTGGTTTAATAATTATGTGAATCCTACTTACTTGTAATCTAATACTAGTATGTATTCCAATGTGTTTATTTTTATTCTTATTGTGTACATTTTTTATTGAATTATCGGCAACTGTTTTTGTGTGATTCGTATTTCATTCTAACAACATTAATATGTATTCCACTATGTTTTTTTTTTTATTTTATGAGGAAAATTTTCATGTAACTACCTCTTTTGATCTCATTATGTACCTAAATCGTATCAGTATGTAATCCGATCCAGTTGTACGAGTATGTTCAACTATGTAAGCAAGTTTTAATCCTGGTTGAGTGTAAGAGAAGACCTTACAGCCTTTACATTGCCAGGTTAAATAAAGCCATTATTATTATTATTATTATTATTATTATTATTATTATTATTATTATTATTATTATCATCATCATCATCAACATCATCAACATTGCTTCCTGTTATAATATAATGTAATTTTTTTCCGTTTGTATCTCCAATAAAAACTCCCGTCACGTCAAAAAAGTAGCATGTCTATTTTAGACGATGAAACGGTAACGTCTTCTGGTAATAAAGAGAAGTTAGATGAAAGTAGAAAACACTTTTCTGGCCTGGCACTGTAGGATTTGTAGCCTATGTACTTCATAAGAACCGAAAATATAGGCCTATGCATATTTAGAATAGAAGTCTCTCTCATAAAGCTCTAAGAACTCTGTGTAAATTAGATTTTTAAGAAAGTGGCAGTTACGAATATGTCTAGCGGCTAGCTGCAGACAGAGAACATTTTCAGCAACTGCTATGGAATGGTTGACTACTATTGTTAATATACGAAGGTGTTTAAAAAAATGAGGTAACAAGAGCTCTCATGGACAAACTTTGTTTGTTTGATATACTGATACACAGCAGTAGGGCACTGATATGCATTAACTTTCAATATAGTCACCATGCTTGTCCAAACACTTGTTCCAACGGTAGACCAAGGCATCAATGCCAACATGGAAGAAATCTGCGTCAAGCTCCTGAAGCCACGTGATGATGGCTTGCTGGACGGCCGTATTGGTGTTGAATGCTTATCACTCAGGTGCTTGTTCAACGGTTCGAAGAGATGGAAATCACTGGGTACCAGGTCAGGACTGTAGGAAAGATAGTCCAGCACCTCCCATCGGAAGCGCCGTTTCGCACCGTGCACCTCAACAAGTTAACGATGGATTTCTGCTGGGGAGGTGCCCTTCAGACGCAAAAACCGGATCACACTACGCACTTGACCATGTTTCCGTGCGTGCAGCCATCTTATAACTGATATTGCAAGAGTCTGAAGCAACATATGCGCCATCTCAAGGCTACATGATAAAACTGTTGTCTGCTTCTGCGGCCCTGGCGGAAAATTCGAACAAGAGGGGGAATATGTTACCCGTGTTACCCATGTTACCTTACTTTTTGAATCACCCTAGTATTAATACAAATTCAATTTAGGCTGTTTTTTACGAAGAGTTATACCATCATGTTTCTCAGGCTTGCAAACTATTGCATAGCTTAAACTTATAATGGGAAACAGGATGATACATTAAAAATTAAATTATGATTTATTTAATGACGCTCGCAACTGCCGAGGTTATATCCATGACGCCGGTGTACAGGAATTTTGTCCCGCAGGAGTTCTTTTATATGCCAGTAAACCTACTGACATGAGCCTGCCGCATTTAAGCACACTTAAATGCCATTAACCTGGGCTGGGATCGAACCCGCAACCTCGAGCACAGAAGGCCAGCGCCATATCAACTACGCTATTCAGGCCGACTGAAAGATATATTATGAACATACAAAATCATTACTCGGTTTTCCAGAAATCAAGATCATTTTAAATCTGAGAATAGAGCAAGAATTTTGTCAATTAGTCAAAATTTGGGAATTATAGATATTGGGTGTCGTTTAAATGTTGCCAATATGATTTATAATAATAATAATAATAATAATAATAATAATAATAATAATAATAATAATAATAATAATAATAATTTATCTAATATTCAATATTTCAACGTTTCGTATGTTATTTAGAACTTCCGATTTCTGTTTCGGAAAGTAATATTAAGTAGTTGTTCTAATGAATCTGTTACAACCAGTCAGGTAAGGTCCAGAAACTGAAGCTGTTTGCATCTGGCTTGTTGACGTCATTGCCTGGATCTCAGTTATTATTATACTATGCCACAAAACTCGCAAATAAACTACATCTATTAACTGGTTATTTACTGGAATACTTAATGTAAGGTCATACGTGTCAATTTATTAGCTTTTTATTCGATTGATATGGTAGATGTGCATCATGTAGGGTTATGATTATTTCCAAAGGTTGGAATTTTATGTAACGATATATAGGGACATCATTTTATTTTTACTAACATTTTTAATATTAACCTGGCTATACCTTTAGAGAACCGGAAACACAGATTGCTACCCCTTTCCACGACTGTAGTTCGATGATACGTGCGTAAAACACAAACAAATCACTCTACTAGATATAGGAGGGAAGAAAAGTAGTTCATCCATTTACGTAAACTAGGAAATATCGCGATTTTGAATTCGATAATTTTCATTAGGTTTTTGTTTAATCTTAATACAGTACTGTATTAAGAATAAGTGCTTTTACTCACGAACTGAGCTATCCATTCGGACGTATTCATTATGCAGTGTATATTGTACTGTCTACAACACATTAGCGTACAATTTAGAGAATGAAGTTAAATTGAAAAATAATCATAATATGGATATTTAAACACATTTTTGAAAATGGTGGCCGTTCATTTCGATACAGGCTTCAGTTCTTTTGTGCATATTATCGCACTATAGACTATTGCATCTAATTCCAATTACTAGTTTCGTCATTCGTACTAGTAACTCATGTTGAAATAATTTTGTACCTAGTCTATAAAAGAGTGCCTTAGGCACTGTAAATTCAATCTTCACTTCTGCCCGACCCGCACAGATAAAATTACTCAGACATACTATCTACTGTCCGTCCAAGTGGTTATGCCGCAGGATTGTAAAAAGGAGGGAAATCACGTGACAGTTAATTACTTAACGAGGCCCTTTTATTTAAGTTATTTTAAACAGTTGTATAATATTACGTAAACGTGCAATTCCTAACAGAAATTAATGTTTTCAGAAAAGAGCTGAGACAGCCTTGCTTTTACAGAGGGGCGAACAGAAGCAGGTGGAGGAAATAGGGATGCGACGTAGGCAAACGGACAGTACCTGTGCGAAAATATGATTCAATATTGAAAGCTCTTTCGTCACTGGAAAACGCGAACATATTTCTGGAACGTACTATACTCACTAACTCAGTGCTGTTTACTATTTGCGGTCTTGGATCTGTGTGTAGAGGACAGTTTGAACTTCATTAGCAGAAGAGGGTGGGAGTTAAGTACATTAAAAAACTCAGGTACAATAAAAATAAAATGATGTCCCTGTAGAATGCACTTGAAATGCTGCTGACAAGTCTCGGAAATAATTCCAAGTATTAGGGACACACCAGGACTCCTATATTACCGGACCTGACACTGGCATCCAAGATGGCGGCCGGAAGAGGGATTTCGTAGATTGCAATGAGTTAAAATAAATACAGCATCGATGAGATTATTTTAACAAAATTCTTAATGAAACAAATAATAATAAAGTTCCTTACCTACATAAATGAACATAGTACACTCAGTAACATAAAAATATCCCTACATATACACCAATAATAAAAGAAAACATCTGATTAAAAGCTTCAATACGTTATTATATTTAGCCTAGGCCTATATGTTTTTATATATGAATATTGGCAATTGCCTAATTAACTCCTGTAAAATTCAGATTTGTGAGGAAATAGAAGACAGTAATACAATACTGAATAGCTGCTACTTCAGGATTTAGGAAATCTTACCTGGATTATACAGATAGATTTCATCAGCAACTGGAAATTATATAATATGGAGTCCTGTCTTCCTAGTCACTAAACTTTGTCACTGTATTCACTGAGATTGGTTAAAAATAAAACTAGATATTCACTACGTGCAGTTTAACACTGTGCCCACTGATGTTTATTTAGAATGAAATGGCACTATCCACTATATCCACTGATGCTGATTCAGAATGAAATGACACTATTCACTGTAGTTTCTCACTATATCCACTGATGCTGATTCAGAATGAAATGACACTATTCACTGTAGTTTCTCACTATATCCACTGATGCTGATTCAGAATGAAATGACACTATTCACTGTAGTTTCTCACTATATCCACTGATGTTGATTCAGAATGAAATGACACTATTCACTGTAGTTTCTCACTATATCCACTGATGCTGATTCAGAATGAAATGACACTATTCACTGTAGTTTCTCACTATATCCACTGATGTTGATTCAGAATGAAATGACACTATTCACTGTAGTTTCTCACTATATCCACTGATGCTGATTCAGAATGAAATGACACTATTCACTGTAGTTTCTCACTATATCCACTGATGTTGATTCAGAATGAAATGACACTATTCACTGTAGTTTCTCACTATATCCACTGATGCTGATTCAGAATGAAATGACACTATTCACTGTAGTTTCTCACTATATCCACTGATGTTGATTCAGAATGAAATGACACTATTCACTGTAGTTTCTCACTATATCCACTGATGCTGATTCAGAATGAAATGACACTATTCACTGTAGTTTCTCACTATATCCACTGATGTTGATTCAGAATGAAATGACACTATTCACTGTAGTTTCTCACTATATCCACTGATGCTGATTCAGAATGAAATGACACTATTCACTGTAGTTTCTCACTATATCCACTGATGTTGATTCAGAATGAAATGACACTATTCACTGTAGTTTCTCACTATATCCACTGATGCTGATTCAGAATGAAATGACACTATTCACTGTAGTTTCTCACTATATCCACTGATGCTGATTCAGAATGAAATGACACTATTCACTGTAGTTTCTCACTATATCCACTGATGCTGATTCAGAATGAAATGACACTATTCACTGTAGTTTCTCACTATATCCACTGATGTTGATTCAGAATGAAATGACACTATTCACTGTAGTTTCACACTATATCCACTGATGCTGATTCAGAATGAAATGACACTATTGACTGTAGTTTCTCACTATATCCACTGATGCTGATTCAGAATGAAATGACACTATTCACTGTAGTTTCTCACTATATCCACTGATGCTGATTCAGAATGAAATGACACTATTCACTGTAGTTTCTCACTATATCCACTGATGTCGATTCAGAATGAAATGACACTATTCATTGTAATTTCTCACTATATATCCACTGATGTTGATTCAGAATGAAATGATACTATTCACTGTAGTTTCTCACTGTATCCACTGATGCTGATTCAGAATGAAATGACACTATTCACTGTAGTTTCTCACTATATCCACTGATGTTGATTGAGAGTGAAATGACACTATTCACTATAGCTTATCACTGTAATATCCACTTATACATAGGCCTACACAAGGGATTAGATAGGCTGTAAACTAAAAACGATGAAGAATTCACAACTTGGAGAGCACAGCACTGTAATTTCTCACTATATCCACTAATGTTGATTCAGAATGAAATGACACTATTCACTATAGCTTATCACTGTAATATCCACTTATACATACACAAAGGATTAGATAGGCTGTACAACAAAAACGATGAAGAATTCACAGCTTGGAGAGCACAGCAACCTATTTTTTTGAACTTGGGACACTTTCGGTGGGTTTTATTTTTGTCTTTCAATGCCTGCTTTTCATTTCGGACCTTGCAGTAATTATCACTAGCCTGCGAATTTCAACTTTGTGTTTGTTGCCTATACTAAGTAATGTCATTTTATATAATGTCGATGTGCTGAATCCGAATTTTCAATCCGTTTGCTTCTATCACGTCAGGTTTGTTTGCAAAATCACTTTAAATGTATTTTATAATTACGTCAACTTCATCACCAACTTTTTCCTTTCACTTTTTTATTTCAAATTCAAAAACAATATTTAAAAGACACAACTTGCTGAAATTATGTGTATGGTTGTTCATACATGTCACTAGAGTGTTTTTGCTTTGTTTTGTCTTGTTTACTTTACTATTGGATGTATAAATTAGCACAATGTATCACACAAAAAATTACACCACTTGCTTCTTAGTTGAGAAAGTCCTCCTGTTCCTCTCTCTCTCTCTTATGTTTGTCTTCAGGTATTTCACGCTTTAACATTCAACAATAATCACCAAGCATACTGCCGAGTCCGTGGTACCTTCTTTCGAACTCCTGCAGATCCTTGTGAAATCGTTCATCTTACTCTTAGCTGAAAAATCCTAGATTTTCGGCGAAATAATCTAGCTGAGAAAACAGAAAATTTTGATACTCACGTTACAACCAAATTCCTTGTATGCTTCAAGCATGTTAGACACAATGTTTCGGTAATTAGGATCCTTGTTGCCAAGAAATTTTAAAACAACTTCACAAAAAAAATCCATGCTGATTTCTCCTTTTCATTCACACTGTTTTTAAATGCTGCACCAGACGTGTACTTAAAACAGCCTCCTTACTTATTTAAAGCTTTTACAAGCTGTTTCATTAAGCCACGCTTGATGTGGAGAGATGGCAGCACAACTTTAGAAGAACTCACAAGGCTTTGGCGCACAACATTCTTACAACCGACTTCCAAATTTTTTCGAGGTGGCCAGTCTTTCATAGTCTAGTGATCAACTCGTACCCTACTATCCTATAGGCAAAGAATGGATGGAAATTTGGTAAAACTAGATTGTTGATCCAGGAATATAGTAAGAACTTTGTAATCATCACAAACTTGCCACTAGTGTTCTTATAGTCTAGTCGCAACAACAGTAAGTTCTTAGTTGCAAATTTGTGTATGATTTTTTTAGGATCACTGAATAGGCAACGGACACTGAACCAAAAATGTTTCCGTTATGAAGGAGGGAATCCTTTAAACTTCGCTTGGAAGCATCAATGAACAGTCTCCATTCACTTAGGTCATAGTTTGGAAGTCCAAGTTTTAGCATAAATTCTTTCACATTACGGCAATATACAAGATTATCATCTTCGGAGAAAAAGTATGTAAACCTATTTCACGTTGTCAGTACCAATAGAATGATGTTTGTTTAAGATTTTCTGGTCGCACAGGGATTGGTACATTAGGCACAGGTAAAATGCCTGACCGAACAACTGAATACCCGATTTGATTTTTATGTTTAGAATCGTACCCCTTCACATCACACGAACAGAAGTAGCAGTCATTACTATGGTTCGACTGCTCTCTCCAAACCATAGGTACCCCAAAAGATCAAATGACGAAATTCTTCAGTGCATACTCTACATACTTTTTGTGGTGCCCAAGCTTTACTTTGGTCTCCAAGTTTGATTCCAAAATAGGCATGGTATGACTTTTTCACAAAATCTGTAATAATACACATCTGCTTAGGCAATGTGTATCTCCTACATAAGTTATATAACAAAAGTGGTCTGGATTATTTAGACACCCTCGATGCAACATGGTAAATACTTTCTTACTGAACTAAAAACATTCAACATTCTACTCCACAATAAAGCCGCAAACTGATTTCGTTTCGTTTCCAGATGAAACGCAGACTAATGAAATGTGAGAGAAACGAGACAAGCTGAGTTCAGTCTCTCACCAAGGAGTGGCTGACATTTCTATCTTCCACAAATAAAAATAATGACAAGGCTGCACGTTATTTCGCCCTAACTTCCTTATGTGCTTGCACCCCCTATCTGCTAAGAAACATCCAGTGTCCTTGGTTTTCAATATAAACACCTTAAAAATATGTTGAATACATATGGTTTTCATATCCTAACATACTAAACCTATATATGTTAAAATATTACAGTTTAAATAATTATGCTATAAATTGTCGTAATATATTATAAGAAAATAAAAATAACAAAAAAATGGTACGTGATAGGAACTTTTTGGCTTTGAATTTGATTTCAGCATGCTAAAAATACCCTAAAACATAAAAACTTTGGAGGCAGGAATTTCATCGCAGACTAGTGTTATTAATAAATAAGTTGGCCAAAATCTTGCTGCACTTCACTGCTAGTTTTCTTACCACTGAGTTGTTGGGTTGGGGTAAAATGTTCTTGTCCACTTATCCCTTAAATCTATATCTTTTGGAAACAAAAATACATGTACAAACGGACTTTCTTTATTGTAATTCGATTTGCAACCTGGGACACTACACGTGTGAGGCGTTTTAAGATTAACAACATAAAACTTTCAAGCTTTGATCTCTACGAAAACAATGTATATTAATTATAATGTCACAATTCTATTATTATATACTAACTTATAAACCCTTCAACGATTATACTAGAGGCAAATGATACAAGAAACACAATAAACATTCACATGAAGTACGTATACTTTCACAGTTGCGTTAACCACTCTATTGTCCACCATGTTTGTTTACTTCCGTTTACAGTGTCAGGTCCGGTAATATAGGAGGTCCTGGACACACTAATGGGCGTGATGTATGACAGAAGTTGGCCTACAAGTACTGGTTCACTTTGTAATGTCATCAGTAACTAGCAATGTGAGAAAGACGTTATTTTATTGGAATACGGTTATAATTCTCTACTTTGAAAAAAAAATTCCTTAAAACATTCCACCATTTTATTACATTTTATTAGAAGGATTTTTATAGAGGAACAAATATAGGCTATGTGGTACATTTGGTTGAATACTTAGAACTCGAGAGTTTGTATAATTTCTGTTAATTACACTGGTCAACAATGAAAATGTTTCTTGCTCAAAAATAGCTAATTATTATGTATTTCCACCTGCTGAATTCAAAAATCACCATAAAAATAACAGATTAGCTCTTGCTTTGTAGATAAAGTGAAATTTCATTTTTTAGAGTCAACATTTTCAGTTTGGGGGAAATTTGGGGGAAATTTTGTTTTGGGAGTTGGCACACCTGTCAAATAACAAAACACAAATGTTCTTCAGCTGTTTGTAAGTTACAAACATAGGTATTGTTGCTCTCACTGTGAATTTCATATTGTTTCTGCTGTAATTAATGCAGAATTTCTTATTTGGAAGTGTTTTTAAAGAGTAAAATTTGTAAAAATGCCACGAAAATTGTGTGTTTGAAGTAGAAAATGAAGACAGTGTGGAACAAGAAGAAGAACCCAACAAGCCTTCCACATCCCAGGACTCTGATTTTGAGGAAAAAAGGTGATAAACAGCACAGACTGAGTCAAGCGGAATTGAATGATCTCATTAGAGACCTTGACCTGTCAAAGGAGAAGGCAGAAATTCTAGGGTCTAGACTAGAGCAATGGAATCTTCTCTAACGTGATGTCAGGGTCTCACAGAACATACAACGTCACAGGGATCTGCTTCCTTTTTTTTTTTTTTTTTTTTTTTTTTTTTTTTTTTTTTTTTTTTTTTTAGAAGAAAAACAATCTTGTTTGCTGCGACATTAATGGCTTGATGAAATGTTTGAATTTGAACCATGATCCAATTGAATGGAGGCTATTCATAGACTCCTCCAAGCTTAGTTTGAAAGCTGTATTACTTCACAATGGCAACCGTCTTCCTTCTATTCCTGTTGGTCATGGAGTTCACATGAAGGAGATTTATGCAAATATGACAGCCTTCTTCGACTGAATCGAATATCATGAACACAAGTGGAAAAATCTGTGGTGATCTAAAAGTCATTGCTGTACTCTTAGGAATGCAACTGGGGTACACAAAATATTGCTGATTTTTATGTATGTGGGACAGCAGGGATAGGAAATCACATTATATTCAGGCAGACTGGCCTGCAAGAAATCATAACCCTAGCGAGAAAAATGTTGTTACCGAGGCTCTCGTGGACCCAAAAGATGTTCTTCTTCCACCCCTGCATATTAAGCTGGGTTTGATAAAATATTTTGTCATAAGTATGAACCAAGAAGGACCGGCCTTTAAGTACGTAAGAGAGAAATTTCCGAAATTAAGTGATGCCAAAGTCAAGGAAGGTATTTTTGTCGGGCAACAAATTCGAGAACTTGTAAAGGATCCTGCATTTGACCAAGTTTTGGCGGGGAAAGGAAAGTAAGTTTGGGAAGCCTTCAAGGGAGTTATTCATGGATTTTTAGGCAACAAAAGAGATGATAACTACACTCAGTTAGTGACAGTGCTCCTGCAAAAATACCATCAACTCGGATGCAAAATGTCCCTTAAAATCCATTTTCTCCACTCCCACCTAGACTTTTTCCCTCCTAGTTGTGGAGCTTTCAGTGATGAACACGGAGGAAGGTTCCATCACGATATTTCTGTTATGGAACAAAGATATCAGGGCCGCTGGAATGAAACAATGCTTGCGGATTACTGCTGTCTTTGCGTAGGGATGCTCCGGAACTCACTTACAAGAGTTAAGCTAAAAGACGACGATCTCATGAAGCCACACATGATTCTCTTCAGACCCAACCATCTGCCAGTTATTCTTCCATAAATTTAGAACTCTTAGAATGTAACTGCCATTTAAAAAAATTAAATGCACTTTCAATTTTGTTGGCATATGTAATTAAAATGTATCGTTTTCTCTTAATCCGTTAAACTGAAATACTTCCACCTATTGTGTATCACAGAAACTAGAGCTAAGAAAAATTTTTCATTGTCATATTCGTTTTTCTCAACCCAAAATTAGTAAGAATTGACTCATGAAGTGCAAGAAACATTCAAAAAAAATTTTTTGTTGGCCAGTGTTATTTAACTGCCTAATATCTAATCGAATTACTTATAATCCAATATTCACAGCTCATTAATCTCCGATTCTTTATTTACGGACTAATAGGTAGTCTTCCACCAGTCCGTACTTCACATAGGCCTACATGGTATTTTCACTTTCATTTCCCCATCATCACCATGAGTATGAACATCTTAACTCACGTTATCGTTGTCACCATCATTGTTATAGTTATCATTAGAGTTAGGAAGTTCAAACTCTTTAAAAACTAATTTTAATATGTATATATCTATGTCATAATGTGCAAAATATGTCCAAAACATGCACTAAAAATTTGTAAAATATGGCACCATTACTGCCGACATCATTATGCAAATCAATTAGGCCCATGTATGTTAAACGACACTGCGAATAAGCCTATCTAATCGTTATAAATCATACATTACAATCAGGAGAGATTGAGTCAACATCAAACTGTTATTTTATTTATCGAGTAGACTACAATATGCAGATTTAAATTACTTTTCAGACAAGATTTTAGAGACTTTGACACAAAAAAGTATCGAGCTACGAATTTCTATTAGCCATTAAAGAGTTGGAATTATGATGTTCACAAACTTAAGTCGAAACATCATGTTCCTGAATAAAACGATGCCGCTCCTACAAACAAGGCAAGGCAAGCAATCAACGAATAAAAGTAAACAAAATAATGAGTGAAAATAAATTTTCGTCTAGGTACACCAAGAGATAAGTACGGTAACCATTATGTGAAATTAACTAAATATATAGAGCAGAACCTCGATAGTTCGAACCAAAATGATTCGAACGTCTACTAATCCGAACGCACTACCAAATGTAGGCTGCGTACAACAAAGGAAAGAACAGAAAACGGATTTTTTCGATAAACTTTCTTGTACTGAAGTTATGTAAGTGCGTAGAACTGTTCGTAATGTTTATATTCTTTAGTTTACAATATTATAATAAATTTAGTTTGTTCATCCTGTTTTGTACATTTTATTTGTTTAATTATTGTAGAGCCTATTTTATAAAATACTTTGAGTTTTACAAACATTTTTATATTTATAGTGCTGTACAATGTTTATTTTTTGGAGGCGCGCGGTAGCGTCGCGATTAAGGCGTAACGCTGCAAGGCGGAAGGTCGCGGGTTCAATTCTCGATGGGGTCATGGATTTTTCCATTGATCTAATCCTTCCAGCCACACTATAGTCCTGGAATCTATACACCCTATAATAGAAATGAGTACCAGACACAATTCCTCTCCGATAAATGCGGTGGGAACGTAGGACTGACACGTCGGTTTACAAGAAAGTAAAAAATACTACTTCTGAGAAAAAGGCGTTTATATTCTAATAGAATTCAATCTTCAAAATATTATTTTTAGTAAGTTGTTTCTCTTTATGTGTTTTTCATTTTCTAATTCTAAGTTTATACACATACATTATATGTAGCCTACGCCTTTTTCTCAGAAGTAGTATTTTTGACTTAATGTGTTTTGCTTGTAAACCGACGAGACATCCCTACTGCCATTAAATGCCAGTTGTCTGTAAAGGTGGGAGCCTTAACCTCTCGCCACCCTTTTGGCCAATTTGGCCTGTCATGGGATTGACTTTACCTTTACAATTTTTATTTTCTTCATTTTTCTTTTCTTTTTTAAGGTTTTTTCTACTTGGTTTTTTAACGACGCTGTATGAACTACGAGGTTATTTAGCATCGATGAAATTAGTGATAGCGAGGTGAGGCCGAGGATTCGCCATAGATTACCTGCCATTTGCCTTACGGTTAGGGAAAACCTAGGAAAAACTCAACCAAGTAATCAGCCCAGGCGGGAATCGAACTCGCGCCCGAGTTTTTGATGTTCATACGTTTGTGAATCTATAATCAAAACTATTCCCGGTCCAAATTAGTTCGGATTATCGAGGTTTTACTATACATAAATATTTATTTAAATATAAAGAATCAAATACGGAAGAAAGAGAAAAAGAAAAGAGAAATAAGGAAGCGGGAAGTGAAGGAGAAGACATTAATAAAGAAGTTAAAAAGAAATTAAAAGGAAAAAGGAAGAGGAAAAAGAAAAGAGAGAGAGAGAGAGTGAGAAAAAGTGAAGAAAAAGAGGGAGGCCGAAAGCAAGCAGGAATGAATGCAAGAAAAGAACATAAAGAAACAAACAAAAGGTTGGATGACAGTCAAGGATATAAATAAAGTGAATTTTTTTAAGTATATCCTTATCTTGTCGCATTAGCCAGCAGCCAACAACTTGCCTAATGTTTTTGATACGATGCTTATCCACACCATAAAATAAAACGACTTTATGAGTATTTGTCTTCGGGCGAATCAAGCATTAAACTCGTATTACATATTCATATCGTGATGCGATTCGAGCTACAGTCAGGTTGCAGTTAACATCACTCTGAGGCTACTGAGCCATTTATTTCTTTTGTCGCGGTTTGCGGCAATTATGATTCAGTTATAGTGCTGTAATATTGGCTGTTATTGCTGCTCTTGCCCATATAGAGCTTATATTATATCCTCAGTTTCTCTCTGTCTCTAGCTTTTGTTTCTCAGCCATGATGTGTAATTCACCTGCATTTTCTCTCATAGATTCCTGCCATCTCCTCCTTGAGTTTCTTACTACTTTTCACCGTGTTAAAAATCTTTTTTAGAATACAGTTTTATACTGGTTATAAAGGTTGTGACCTTAATATTTTTATAACTCGTGTAGATTCCATGATTGCACAAGGGATTCCAGAAGTCATTTAGCCTAAGTTCACTATTACAATTTTTTTTACGTCATACTACTTTGGACGCGACGTCACGTTCTTAGTCATAACATGGCCAACATTGAACGAATTTATATATAAATGCACATTTAACATGAGTTTAATATAGCAATTCCTTTGTTTTTTAGAACTTTGAACATGTATTTATATTAGGCGATTGTCAATATGGCCAAGACTGGACCATGATAATCACGTGACTCCAATTCGTGCAGAAGCCTTATTTCTCATTAGTCGCGACTTTTGAACAATAAAACGGTACGAAAGGATGTCTTCAACCAATCATGGCCGCTTATCGTACAATTTTATTGCTCTCTAGCGTTTGTTTCATTTTATCGCTTCCCTAGCATTTGTTTGTTTTTATCACTTCCCTAGCATTTGTTTGTTTGTTTGCCAACATTTCAAACTGCAAATTCTTTACGGTACTATAAGACATGCTTTGCGATCATAATTTGTTTCCCGCATAGATAGTCGACTGAAAATGGCTGCTCCGTTCAAATATTTTGCTGAAGGTAACATTAGTGAAATAGAATTTTAGTAAGTCAATTAATATCTATTTTATTGTATTAGAGTACTTTACTTTCTCAAATCTTTATATACTTTATTCTGTTTTTATCACCTCCCTACCATTTGTTTATTTGTTTGCCAACATTTTAAACTGCAAATTCTTTAGGTACCGGTAGGGCCTACTATAAAACATCGTCATTTGATCGTCATTTGTTTACAGCATAGACAGCCAACTGAAAATGGCGGCTCCGTTCAAACTTTTTGGTGAAGCTAACATTAGTGAAATAGAATTTCATGAATTTTATTGTATTAGAGTACTTTATTTTTCTAATCTTTATATACTTTCTTTTAATCGTGTAACAGTCAATTAAATCCTACTCGAGTTTTGATTTTCTCTAGATAAATCAAAACCTCTAATGAGATTACTGTTGATAATATTTTTGCTGATTTTCATGCATTCGGTTACTTAACAACGGTTACTTAACAACGCTATATGAACTATGCAATTATATCTGGCATCGATGGAATGGTGATAGTGTTGTGATATTCTGGCGAAATAAATCTAAGGATCCGTTATTAAACGGTTTTGTACCTACAATGTTTTAAATTTAGTCCATGATTACTTTCAAGATGACTGTACAAAAATGATAAGAAACCTGTTAAAGTTTCAGCTGCAAAAATACCAGGAAGAGTTTCCGTGGCAACAGATATTATAATTCCTGAAGTTTTACACGAAGCGCAGAATTTATATGATGAGGGATAACAGAGAATAATTTATTCCGTCTCCATTAGAAATAATATTAAATCTAAAACGAGTTACAGACGTAAAACAATTTAATTTACAAATGTAGATTAATATAAAATCGGCTCAATTAAAGTAATAGCAAATTATGGTACAAGGGAGTAAAGTAGGATTTTATTCACGAGTGGAAAGCGATGTTAATATCCATAAGAGAATAAAAGTGATTTAATAACGCGTTGCTTTAAAAATTTTATGCATTACTCATATCTGAACAAGAGTAGGCCTATAATAATAAATTATAAGAACATTTTCACTTTAAGTTGTAGCCCTATTCTTGGTAATCTGTCTGTGTAAAGAATAAAGAAAAAAAGAAATGTTCACTAAAATAAATAAGTAAGTAAGAAAGTGAATAAGTAAGATAGTAAGTAAGTAAGTAAGTAAGTAAGTAAGTAAGTAAGTAAGTAAGTAAGCAAGCAAATAAATACTCAAATAAACAAATACACAAATACATAGACAGATAAATAAATAAATAAATAAATAAATAAATAAATAAATAAATAAATAAATAAATAAATAAATAAATAAATAAATAAATAAGTAAATAAGTAAACAAGTAAACATGCAAACAAGCAAACAAACAAGCAAACAAACAAACAAATAAATAAGTAAATAAATAAATAAATAAATAAATAAATAAATAAATAAATAAATAAATAAATAAATAAATAAATAAGCATGGAAGCAAATAAATAAATCATAAATAAAAAAGGCATATGTCCAGCTAATTTAAGTACTCCTATTAAGGGCATGATTGGTTATATTTCGAAATACTATTCTCACGCAAGTGAGTTAAGTATAACTTCTTAATTTGAATGATTCAGAAAATTAATTACTGAAATGATTAAGCAGGAAATAGTTTTTTGTTCCTCCTGTAAAATTTGTCTTTCTGAACTTCGGCACTTTTAACAATAATAATTCTAGCGTATACTTAGTCATATTTCTTAAAAAAAACTGTGCCCTAAGTCAGGGATAATCCGCACGTGTAGGTCGGTCTAAAGGAGCTCGAAATCTGAGCTGATTAATACCATAACTTTAATACTTCAATTTATTTATTTCAAATATACAGAATAAAGAAATATAATTACAAAACAAACAAAGAGAAATACAAATAAAATAATACAAGCAATATAAAAAGAAGATACAGTAGTATTAACAAAATTTGAGACCGAATGAGCAGCGCTCGTGCTCGGTCGCAGTTCAGATATAATATTAAAATAAAAAATAATAATATAAATAAATAAGTAAAATAAAATAGGAACTAAAATATAATTACAGCGGCAATGGAATTATATAATATAATATTAACACTATAGAAGAATAATATCGCACGTGAAAAGTAGGACTAATATATATTTCAAAATTATAGAATACAAATATAATATAGGTTGATTAATTCATACATATAGGCTATAAATTTATTTAATCAAATTGAAGATATTAACACGTTTCTAATTTTCTTGTTATATGTTAGTGGGTTACATATTAGAAGTTCTGGGTGTAATTTAGTTAAAGCATTGTACAACCGAGGGCCAAAATTTATGCTATGCTTTAGACCAGCAGATGTGAGACATTTAGGTTCTACTAATTTTGAATTAATATTTCGTCTTGTGTCATAATTGTGTGTCTGTAATACAGACTTATTACGATTTTTATGATGAAATTTTAACAGCGTATACTTATAAATTTGTTCAATATTAAATACATTAAATTCAGAATAAATTAATTTAGTTGGATAATCGAAACGTTTCTTCAAACAAATTTTAATTATTCGTTTTTGTAGTAAATTTAACGGACTAAGATTAATTTCTGTACTTCCACCCCAAAAAATTGTACCATATTGAATGATAGACTGAATAATGGCCAAATATTCAGTATTACAAATTCTATTTCTTTTTAAGTGTTTCCTGTTATGATAACAGGATACACTTTTAAACAGTTATTAAACCCCACCATGGACAGACATTTGTTTATGAATTGATTAATAGGCACATTAATTAATATACCAAAGCATCAATTTATAAATTAATTCACTCATTGTTCATTTTCGCTCGTTAATTAATTGAACGCAGTAAATAATTTACTCAATTAGCTTTTAAAATTAAACAAACTTTATTGTGCATAAATAAATACTTTATAGTTGTGAATAACAGAAACAGAAAAAAAAGAAAATAACTTGACACTCGCTCAATTAATTGATAAGACAATTATACGAGGGTTAATCCTATCAATAAATAATATGCTCATTAATACTTTAATTTCTTCATTATTTCTCTTTTCCTACATTCCACTCACTCACTCACTCACTCACTCACTCACTCACTCACTCACTCACTCACTCACTCACTCACTCACTCACTCACTCACTCACTCACTCACTCACTCACTCACTCACTCACTCACTCACTCACTCACTCACTCACTCACTCACTCACTCACTCACTCACTCACTCACTCACCAGAATTCTTCCACACATTCACAACGGTATAGGCCTAATCGTATATCCCGGAAGGATGGACGTCAAGTTATGTGAGACTGGGCATGCCAACGTCCGAGCTGATACGATGTCGATACTGTAAGGCCTTATGGATTTAAAGTCGGTCTGTGCTCTGCAGGTTCCTTTGAGATGTTAATTAGCATTGTAAGAAACGAAGCGTGGTCAATCAGAGACGGTGCTCGCTCTAAGCTGCATACAAATTTCACACGTTTCGTTTTAACTCTTGTTGCGCATTATAATTATTTAGGTGCGGTGCGGGGTGAATTTACATGTGGCTGCGAGCTCTTCCAATATGTTACGTGGCTTAAGTAGGCTGCGTGGGCCGGCATTTCAAATATCTTCCACATCCAGTACCTGTTTTGTTTGTCATGTGTGATTCTAGTCCTTGTTTATAGACTCACGCATTCTTACGATGAAATAGTTACTTCATAGACTTATGAGGCTCATGTTTGGAGGAAAGAACTACATGCGACTTCAGCGAGCCCGTGAAACTTTTCTTCAGTCTTACAGCGACAAATGAACACAATGTATCAAGCAAGAGAATCAGGATAAATTTAGCAGGGGAATTATATTGATGCAAATTTTGACGTGAAACATCTACCTTCGAGGTACAGATAACAAAAATTGTGACTTCTAATATGAAAGGTTTACGCTGATGTCACTCGTGGTACCATAGAAATATCAGTGTACTCGTAGAATAATATCCATGCCTATAATCGCGCTCAAACCTGCTGACGTTTGCAGGTGGTCCGCTTATCGGCGATAGCCAATAGCGGCAGTGCTGCGTTGCAACATATGGGCACGCAGACTCGTTGCATACTTGCCGCTTACAACGTCTCAAAATCAAATAACAAGTGCGCTCGGAAAATTGGTATGTTGTAGAAACCCTGCATGTATGCATGACGAATTTTAATGTTTTCTGAACACACAAAAACAAAAATCACATTTCTACTCCCAGTGGTTCCAATTTTATGAGTTAGTACAGTAAAATCCCAATAAGACGCTGTTCAAGGAACCGCGTGTAAACCTCGTATTAACCGGGCCGGCGTATTAGGCGGGTATACTAATTTTGACTTATATACAGTATCTATTAGCATTTTTCTTTATTGAAATACATGATTCATGAAAGGTAATACAGTATTACTCCATTATGTAATTACTGTACTGTACGTCAAGGACATTGACAATATGTACTGTAGGCTATTTAATTCTTTCGAAAAAAGTTATTTATAGTTGTTTGCCGTGTACGTGTTCTCCAAGTCCTCATGTTTACCAAACTTCACTTTCCTGCGCTTACATCCGACGTTGATTGAGTCGCGATTTTTTATTATTGTCCTTAATGTCGATGATGGGATTCCTAATGAATCAGAGAGTTGTTTCTGATGAAGAGTATTGTTTTCATCGTACTTTTGTAAGATTTCCAAATTTTTCCGACACAGAAAGCGCTTTTCGTATAACACTCATTGTAATCACACAGACACTTCAATACATTAAAAGACAACAAACTGACCAGCAAAAATTTCCATTCAATGGCCAAAATGTTTCATTGCTGTTACAGTACATTGCTGAAAATTACATCAAACACATTCCACAAAAATAGCATATTATGCGGGACTTGAGCGCAACAAACGGGGTATTTTGTAAAGGCGTTATGTATTAAATGTGCAGACATATTATAACCTCTATTTTTGCAAGAATATGCTTTCACAGGATGGACATAATGCTATTTAGGGCCGTGTCAATTAATTTGTACAGATTTTTCTATTCCAAATTAAGCCTATCATTCAATTTATTTTTATCACACTGCGCCTTTGTGTTTTTCGACAACTTTATTAACCCTAATAAAAATAAAACTATTACAAAAGCTGATGTAAACTCAGCGAGTATGATTATTTACGTCTGACTCAACTAATTTTTCTATATTTTGTGACTTTTAATGTCCTTCGATGCAATCTGCTGATATTTATTACTATTATTATTATTAACTTATTATTATTATTATTATTATTATTATTATTATTATTATTATTAAGACGCCTTCTGCATCTCCCTATCAGGTAAAGGATCGCGCTCCACAGTTTTAAAATTATTGCCGCTGAGAGGCAGAGACGAAGAGAGTAGTCGTGACAACGTCGCGCTCGCGAAACGTCAGGAGGTTTGAGCGCGACTGTAGTGGTTTTCCACACAACAGTCATGAAAATATTGGAATATGGATTATAAGCCTATATGCACATGAATATCAAATAAAATTACTTCAATTCGAGTACAGACGTTCCACACAATCATTGGGATTTGCTTAGGTTAAATCCCCTGTCTCTCCCCCTCTTTTCTCTTTTTTTTACTTAAATGAACACGTTTCTCTACTGAAGACTGCTGTCTAGTTTCAGAATCAGAATGTTTCTCTCGCCAAACTGTCATAAAGTATGATGATACTGTTGAGTTAGAAATTTTGGATAGGCCTATAGCTATCTGTAAATTAGCCGTTCAGAGAAGAAGAGGTGTAAGTCAAAATTGGGTAATGAGGTTTAAAGTAAAAAGTGTGTAAAATATAGCGCAAAGTAGCAGAGATGAATAGTCTCCGAGTCAACCAGCCTCACGGTCTAGTGGTCAAAGCTTCATGAGATCCCGGGTTCGATTCTCGGTATGAGCATATAACTTTTTTCCTTAAATTAAATTGTTCTTTTGTTCATTTATGGTTAAGTTTAAAGTTAAGACCTAGGCTATCGTCAGGATAACGTAACTCCGCCTTCCTGGCGATCCAACCTCAGAAGTAAGTCACTGTCAGGAAAGAAGACCAGAAATGCCGAAAGATAACATGGTGGCATTAGGAAAGTTTCTGAATCACTGTTCCTAAGAAAAACAAAGAATTCAATACCATAACTTTAGAACTTTCCTAAAAGAATATCTCATTATTCTGCTATTCTAGTAAAAGAAAGTTAATACCTATAGGCTATACGTTTAGGTAAATTATGCCTGAATAATAACAGTGATAGTGTTGCAGTATTCAGATTTCGATTAGTCCGAGATGAATGGAATTTGTCTGTTAAGTCATTGTTGAAGAAGTTCCTTCGGTTGATAAAGATATCCTTTTTACACGTTATGAAGATGCATGGTGGACGTAAATGGGGTAGTCGTAAATAAAATAGGTTAACTACCAGTGCGCTTCGCGAAAAGTTTATTATTATTATTATTATTATTATTATTATTATTATTATTATTAATTAGTAATTCCGCAGCTATTATGAACACTACTAATCCATATTTATAAAATAAACATAGAACACAGAACACACTACATAACATCTTAATACACAGACAAGACACGCAAATAAATACAAGGTAACAGGAGCACCTATACAAACCGTCATGCAACAGTTGCAACGACTTCTACATTGAACAGACTGGAAGACCATTTCAAACACGTTACAAGGAACATATCACAGCCATAACCAAACTACACAACAATTTAACCTACGCAGAACACATCACAAACTCCAATGACAACTACAGTAGCATAGACACCGAAATGAAAATACTAGGCCTACATATACAGCAAAAAAAAAACCCAGAAACTTGACACCAATATGAAATTTACAGACATACAAAAACACACCTCCAGCACATCCTGAACACTCAACTCAATTTCAAAACACATACCCTTTTGGATACAATTATGAACATATCCCACCATAATAGGAAATCAGAAGATAGAGCGAGACCTTCACTAGGCGTTGGACAATGAAGGATAACACTTCGAAACTAGTGAGCCAGGTAATTTCCTAAAATGTTAACACAGTAAAGAAATTGTGAAGTTAATCAGTGATTATAAAATAAAGTTGAGTAAGAAGCAATTAAAACAATGATCATTTTAAAAAGTTGAAATAAAGAAGCAGGGCTCTTCCATGTTGCAGAAAAAAGTACCGGGGCGACGCCCAGGCCTGCCCTTGCACGACTACACCCCTGCACAGAAGTAGAGTTCCATGCATTGATGACTCGGCACAGCTCTCCAACCGCCTTTTATCCCCGGGAAAGACTCGATGTTCAATTTACCAGGTGGCGGAATGGAACTGTGGGGCCGCTCTGGAAGTTTTGGCAACGGAAAAATTCCCGCTTCCACCTGAGACTGAACCCGGAATATTCCAACCCACAGTCAGTTGCTCTACGTACCAACTTAGCTATCCAGCCACCTTCCTTCGGTTGGAGAGAAATAACTTCTGGTCCCATGTCGCGCATTAGGTAGCACGTTAAAGATCTCGCAGCCATGGAAGAAGTACGTTATGTGAAATGTTCATTAATCTCAGAGCCAACCAAATAAATAATACATTTTTATGTTCATTCGGATATTTAAGGCTAAGTTATTTAGCGTCCATGGAATTGGTGATAGCGATATGTCGTTTGGTGAGATGAGCCCTAGGATTTACCGTCCGATTACCTGATATTCACCTTACATTTGGGGAAAACCTCTAAAAAAACCCAACCAGATAATCAGCCCAAACGGGAATCGAACCATGCCAGAGTGCAGCTCAGAATCGGTAGGAAAACGCGCCTACCGCCTAAGCTACCCGGCATCTAGGCCTATAAATAATGTGATTAAATGAAAGTAACAAGCACTAAAGTAAGGAGTAAATTTGTTTGAAAGTGATTTAAAGTAAGCTTTATCTCCACTGTCAATATTTTTATGAAGTGGAGGGTTAAAAATGGGCACGTGGTAGCCTACCTTTCAGTAGCACCCAAAGGCTCCTCACTGATGCTTGACACCAGAGACACGATGATTCTTAAAATTGCCACAATAAATGAAACACGATTTAAAGAAATATGTGTGTGTTTCTAATGCCTACCCAATTCACTTTTGCGTAATTTTGGTTCAGCATACTGCGGATAGATGACAGAACTGTGACCCATTTTCAAATTGCACAACACTTCGGCGGGCCATATTATGCATGATGTGTATCTGTAAAGAGTTATGTCGTGTACTAGGGTGAAAGCATATTATGTGTTCGTGTAAATGTAGAATAGGGAATGTGTGAGAATGATGATGAAAGTGAAGAAGGGAGAATGGAAAATCCGGTGCCGGCACGTAGCCTACTGCTGTCGAATAGCACCAAGAGGGCCGCCAGCTTAACGTCCCCATCCGACAGACGAATCACTATCAACAGTAGCATATGCCTTCCCTTCATATGCATTGTGGAGAGATTTGGGATTTAACCCAAGCATATTCGTGCACAATTTAGTGATAAGAAGTTGCGCACCGCCATCTCTCCTAGTTCCAAGGTAGAAATTTCGCAAGGAAATATCTGACCCTGCCGGGAATCAAACCCGGGTCGGCTAGTCTGGAGGAAGACATGCTACCACAGAGCTAATTCGGCGGACCTATATAAAGAAATATAAGAATAGAGGCAATTTTTTCCCTAACGGCTATTTTTTAAATAATAAAGTTTGCATTCAGTCATTTAATGCTAGCAAATAATAGATATTCAGACTGACCTGTTGCCTCTCATAAGACGGTGGCAGTAGCAGTGCACTCACAGCATACACAGATGGTGGTAATGACGAGAGGTGTGAAGTTTTCTTTGTTTTCTGGTTTGTTTTGCAATTACTATTTAAATTTTGTAGCATTTGATTCAATTAGCGTGACATAAAAACTCGAATTAGTTCGAACCTGCTCGAACAGATCACAACCAATCAGATGTTACATGCCCCACTTATATAATTGTTCGATCAATACTCATTCCCACTCATAAGCCAGCTATAAAATAAAAAACAAATAAGAAGACAATTAAATTATAAACACGAGCACTCTGCTATATTTTAACGAATTTTAATGATTGCGCTTTTAATTTCCATTCCATCGCCGCGGCCAGTTGAAGAAATTTGAAATGTTCCATTTATTATTATGTACCACATCTCTATTGTGTAAGTGGGAATTACTGTATTACAAATGAAGCTCATCGCTTTCCAGCCAGACGGATGTCCTCACGCTGTACTTTATCGCAGGGTCTAATTGACACCTGTCGTTTAGGTCCATAAAACCTGGAAGAACATGCCTCGAAGGTTACAATGCATCACGCATACATTTTTTTATTCCATTAGGTCACTGCGGTTCATCCAACTTAAATAGCTTTGAGCTGACCATGGGGCAGAATGGATCTGAAGCGATACATAAAATATTAGAGCCTATAATTTGCATCACATTGGAAACAATTTAATTCATCTTGTGACCAGTAATAGCGTTATTTACATGTTACTTTCGTTAACTGGATCCGCGCGGCGTCGCTCAGCGTTGTTTGAAGCTGCAAGTTGTGGCACGGCGAGCCTTGCATAAGTTAATCCCATTTTGTATTCATTATTAATAGAAGTATTAAAATATTCTGCTTCAAACTTATAATTAAGTGCGGTGGCTCGGGGCGTCCTTTTGATTCACGAGCTCGATTGTCTAGTTAAGTTGAACACACTTGCTAGTAAAACTTCCATATTTGGTGCCAGAGAGATCACGTAAATTACGCAGGGTGGTTTTTCTCTTAAAAGCTGTTAATACAGGTTAACATGATAGATTATGAAACAAGCTTCTTCACGCTGCCCATGGTCTCTTCCACCGTGTAATAAAGCACGGTTTTCAAGATGATAATGATATATAATAAACTCGCGGTTTGAATTGCGATTAATTCTCTTTGCCGAGATTCAACAGGCTGTTTCAGACTTTAATGATGGGCCAGCGGAACTCTTAATGAGGCTTTACAAACCTTAAAACCTGTGGTAATAGTTCAGTAGGAGAAAGCATCGCGAATCGATGGAACTACACCACGCTGTCGGTCAACATAACATCGGCGGCCTCCGGGCTCTTCTGTGGACGTAACCTGGCGATTTGTAAGGTCAAATCAAGTGCTTATTCTCGGGCAAATGCATTACTTAAGCGTTTACATAACGGGTTTTGGAAAGGCTAAAGAGTTATGTGAAAATTCAGGTAGAAAATTCCATCACAACAGAGTCAAATCAGTGATTCAGCTGTCTGATGGATGTGTACTCTGCAATTTGGTGTATGTCAGTGACTCACAAACGTATGTTTTCAGCTATGATTGTAAGAGCTAATTCAAGAGTGCTTCTTAGAAATATTTTATCATACGTATCTAACTGCTTAGTATGCGGCTGTCCTCTTGCCTTACTTTTATGCCGAAGCTTACAAAATTCTTATTACGCAACCTGTCTAAATTTTAGACTATAACAATCCAAATTAAAATAGAATTTGGGCATTCGACAAAACGCAAGCATAAGGAAGTTGAAGTGGTGACTTTAGTGAAACATAAACAAACAAACAAACAAACAAACAAGAAAATAAATAAATAAATAAATAAATAAATAAATAAATAAATAAATAAATAAATAAATAAATAAATAAATAAATAAATACATAAATAAATAAATAAATAAATAAATAAATAAATAAATATTAGTGTAGACGAAAAATAAGAGTAGGCCTAGACGAAAAGGTAATCGACGAACTCATGTGGACAACACATCTGGGAAGCATGAATATAATTATATTATTATACTAGCCGTACCCGTGCGCTCCGCTGCACCTGTTAGAAATAAATATAAAGTAATTACATAACTAAAATAGGACGTTTGATCCAGGGAACATTCGTGTTTGATAGAAGAATAAATCATTTAATATATTACTTAATTTAAATTGTATTTAAATGATTAAAATGCGATCATTTTGGTACAGAGAGCAATCATTTGGTGCAATGACAGTTCCTTTAACATGTTTCTTAATTGTTATTACATGCAACCATAGTTTAATGAAGATTGACATATTATTTAGTTTTAATTTGTATACTTTATATTATTTGCTATATGTTTCAGAAGTTACTGTAATAACATTGTAGAATTATGTCCATCTAGAGAAACTACAATTTTCAATGGTGAAATAATAATTAAACAATTTAATTAGCTTCCGATATTACTTCATACAAACACAGAAACATTCTCTGTAGGCTATGTTTAATAGCTTTCGATTGTTGTTGTCCAAGGCCCCTTATAGACGAAGTCATTTGTTTTTATTTCAGTACAACACCTTAGATGGCGTTGTTATTGTAATTTTAAAACTCATTTATCTCATTAAATATCAGTCCTATCAAAATTTTATATAGAATAAAACTTATCGGAAATTATTTTTAAAGAAACGTTTGTTATGTAACATTTTTCTTGAAAATCAATAATAAGGGAGATATTTCTAGTTATTTAATTCAAGCCCCCCTATAACGCCCCTTTTAAATAAAGTATTTTGAAGTTACAACGAACTTAATTTATATTCCAATTTTCATATAAATCGGTTCAGCCATTATCGCGTGAAAAGGTAACAAACATTCAGATAGACATAGAAACAAAAATTTCAAAAAAGTGATTTTCGGTTTCAGGGTGGTTAATTATATATGTTAGGACTAATTATTTTTGGAAAATCGAAAATTACCAGAAAAAATTTGGCTACAGATTTATTAATAGTAGCTGTAGATAATTAATAATGAGAATGAGAATGAGTCTCAGAAAATTGCCATTTAATTTATTCGTTGACTCTGTATTGAAGAATTGATGTAATGTATACAATAAGAGTTTTTTTCTATATTCTACTTTTCATTCGAATATGAACAAGTTTAATGTAGTAATAGGTACTGGTCGACATTTCTTAAGCAAAATACTGATACTGGATGAAGAAGCATTAATTAGAAATGGTATCTTCAATCGCCACAACCAGCATATCTGGGCATACAGAATACAAATCGAGGAAGTACATTCGAAATATCAGTTCTCCAGCAATATCTGGGTGGGTGTAATTGGGGATATCCTACTGGTACCATGTGAACTATTTGCACGATGAACAGGTGCTGCGTATTTACGATTTCTACAGACTGAACTAACCTAACAATTGGAACTGGCAACACAATTTAACATGTGGCTACTTCAAGATGGAACACCTGCGCATTACGATCATGCTGTGAGACTTCATTTGAATGAACGATTCCCAGGCAAATGGATTGGACGCAACGGGCCTATTTCATGGCCAGTGCGATCACTCTATCTCACTCCCTGCGACTTTTGGTTCTGTGGCCACATGAAAGGACAGATTTACTCCCAACGGTACGCTATGAGACAGTATCTGTTGAATGGAATCAAGGCTGCATGAAATACAATCCGAGACACACCTAATATCTGAGACAATTGGTTATTACCGTTTCGATGATTAAATAACTTGGGCTAAAACATCGTCCCCAATAGTCCCCTTTTGCTGATCGATGGAGTTGCAATAGAGCCAATTGGCTGGTCTACATCCATCGAAACATAGCCATTTTACCTAAGAGCCAATTGGCTAGTCTCTGAAATTGGGACAACTCATGCGCCTAAAGTTTTTCCGTGATCTTCCTAAGGCGCTAATACAAATGTCGGGATGAGCCCTAAAACAAATGGACCACGGACCTGCATTCACTTTCTCATGGCATTAACTTCCCCAGACCCTAGAAACGGCTCAAATTAATAATTGTTCACATCTAACTCTGGCTATAGCAGAATCTAATCGTCCCATTTTACTGATCGATGGAATCATCAAGAAGCTAATTGGTTGGTCTCCTGATCTGAGAAAAATCATAAAAGAGCCAATTGGCTATTACCTTAAGATAATTAAATTCTACGCGTTCGAATTTTCAAACAGCCAAATTGACTGTTACCGTTTCGTTGCCTAGACTTCAACTATTTCTCCTCTTAGTCGGTACCCTCGCATCTCATCTCCTCTTGGTCAGCTCGCTGTACTTCTGTCCCTTCCCCCATTTTTGTACCTAATAAGTTACGTCCATTTTCGGCTTTTCCCCCTCCAAAATTTTCTAGCACTCCTTCAGTGGAGCAGCGAAACCCGAAATGAGACAAGTGGCCAACAGGCTTGGAGCTCACATATTCAAATTTTCACAGCCCCAACTCCCTTGCCAGGACGTGTTTTCACGTACCCTTAAAGTTTCTCCTCCCATTTCCCTCTCTTTCATTCATTCCCTAATATCTCCCAGCTAACAAGACATGCATGACGAAGGAGAGCAAAATTGTGTTGTGACGTTAATTGTGGAAATTTCGAACATACTCTATGAACCTGCAATGTCAATAAACATCCCTCTAAGAAAGTACCTGTTGTTTGTATTTCTACACAGTTCCCATAACGAAGTTTTCACAAATAAAAGTATATATGACAAAATATGTATGTTTTGGTGTATAGAATACTCTGCAATACTTTATAGTACATAATTACAACTCACCCTGTATAAGCGAATAACAATAGATCAATCGATGAAAGAGGACAGAAAGAGGAAGGCTATGTCGTCTTTGAGATGGGTTCGCAAGTTCACTGTTTCGACTACGAACTGTGAAGGAATCTCTGCGGCCCGCAAGCAGGTCTGCGTGGGCTCCACGGGCTAGTGGTCTCGGGCTCAGTCGAGCTAGAATTCATTGCCTCGAGCTCGAACTCTGAAGCAGGAGTTCACGAAGACCACGGATAGGCTTGATGGGATCACTGCTGGACAGGTAGTCGGCTGGAAGCCGACGGTCTGTCCGTGCTCATCTCTAGATAGGGTGGCCAGTTCCTTTCCCCCCTCCATTGCATACATCGCTGACTAGCATATTATTACACTATACATATTACAATTATTATTCTCTCTTGAATTCTGAAGGGATTATGAAAAAAATTATATACAGTCTGCCCCTTTCAAAAACTCAGAATTTATTCTTTGCTATTTAACTTCCTTACATCCATTAGAAACATTCATTAGATATTAAAATGAATTACCTACTTACTTACTTACAAATGGCTTTTAAGGAACCCAGAGGTTCATTGCCGCCGTCACATAAGCCCGCCATTGGTCCCTCTCCTGTGCAAGATTAATCCATTCCCTATCATCATATCCCACCTCCCTCAAATCCATTTTAATAGTATCCTCCCATCTCCGTCTCGGCCTTCCCAAAGGTCTCTTTCCCTCCGGTCTCCCAACTAACACTCTATAAGCATTTCTGGATTCTTCCATACGTGCCATATGCCCTGCCCATCTCAAACGTCTGGATTTAATGTTACTAATAATTAGTAACATTGAATAATTATACTTATTATAGTTATTATGTCAGGTGAAGAATACAAAACGTGCAGTTCTGCGTTGTGTAACTTTCTCCATTCTCCTGTAACTTCATCCCTCTTAGCCTCAAATATTTTCCTAAGAACCTTTTTCTCAAACATTATTAATCTCTGTTCCTCTCTCAAAGTGAGAGTCCAAGTTTCACAACCATAAAGAGCAACCGGTAATATAACTGTTTTATAAATTTTAACTTTCAGATTTTTTGACAGCAGACTATTTGCCAAAAGCTTCTCAATCGAATAATAACGGGCATTTCCCTCATTATTTAGTCTGCGTTTAATTTCCCGCCGAGTGTCATTTAGGCTATATTTGTTACTGTTGCTCCGAGATGTCTTAATTTCTTAAAATGAATTACCATATATATATATATATATATCATTGTTATTTTACTTGGTTATTTAATCACGCTGTATCAACTATTTGGATATTTAGCATCTAACAAGGTAATCTCTGGCGAATCCTCGGCCTCATCTCGCCAAATATCATCTCGCTATCATCAATCTCATCGACGCTAAATAACCTAGTAGTTGATACAGCGTCGTTAAATAACCAACTAAAATAAAAAAAAAATAGCATCTATGTAATTGTGATAGAGAGGGGTCGAAGATTTATGAAAAATGAATAAAATATTGTACTGATGGTTAGAAATGTGACAGTAATTTTGTGAACATTTAATAATAATAATAATAATAATAATAATAATAATAATAATAATAATAATAATAATAATAATGAACTATACCCTACGAACGAATAAATCAGACGTATTGTTACTTGATTCAGTTTTATACGAAAATTCAGTCATTAATGGTCGTGTAGGCCGTTATAGGAAATGATAGAGTTACCAATTAATTTGTCTCCCTACTCTTTTGCTGCTGTCATCTTTAAATATAATATGCTACTGCATTTCTTTAAAATGATCTAAAATGCCTTTTTTTTTCGTTTTATCGCCTAAATGAAGTTTTTCTTAGAAACAGCCAAATTTCGCGAAAATTAGCGATACATTTACTGCCATAACTTAATCACATTTTTCATAAAAACCTGCACATATTTCTTTGTGCAGCTCTCAGACAAATTTCGCATTTATAGCTAATAAAAATAAATCCAGGCCCTGTTAATGCTGTAGAAGTGGTTTTGAGCAAGCACTGTACCTGTCTTTATCTCCATCCTTTTGACATACTATTTAAGGCGATTTCTCCCGAACTATTGATCGGATATTATTTATGAATAAAATTATTTCTCATTTTCGTTGCGAATTTTTTGAAAGTTTTGTCCTTCCCGGCTATAAAATAATATATTATGAAATTATTACAATATACTGTACGCATAACTATTTTATGACAATATTTACAAATATTTAGAAAATTAATAATATAATATGTCTACTTAAATCTTACAATGTGTAAGTGAAAGCAAATGATTTACTTCTGGTTTATGAATTTCAATTTTTTGTGAATTTGTGGAAAAATAATAACATAGATGTATTTAAACTATAAAATTTTGAAAGAAAATCATATTATTTACTTAGTATGTATTATTTTTTAGTTTGGTCTTATGAAATGCCTCGTTCAATCTAGAAAAGTAATCTTTCTTGAATGCCTAATAAATTATGCATGTTTTTTTAATAATTCAGGAAAATGAACTGTGAATTGTATTATCATTAGCAACGTTATGAAATAATTTAATTGTTACGAAACTCGTAAAAATTACAATGAGAAAGTATGTGTCACCTTCGTAGCATAATTGTTTTTATCTTCGCTTTTCAGACATAGCCTAAACTTAAGATATTTCATTCGCAGTAGATCAAGATGATGTTCAACGAGGGCGTAAGAATGAATGATATTTGGGTTTGCTTTGTAGGTGTTGGTAACAAATGCTTTCTGGTTTTTTTTCAGTACATTTTTCTGTAATTCTGATTCCTAAAAAGTTTTTGGTATCGAATTCTACCAGACAAATGATCAGACTTCGTTAATACTTTCTGTGCCTGTTCACTGTCAATTGTTTGGAAATACATTTCATGCATATGTTTATCCTCTTTATTTATGGAATATCAGAAATAACGGAATGACTGGAATACAGTTGATGTGTATTTTCTTTTAACTTCTTCTTTCCAATATTAATATGTCGTATTTAATGTATCTAAGACAGTCCTAGAAGTATATTGACGATGAGATATTTGTGTTTATAAAAGTTTTTACTTGGGTAAATATTGCTATATCACAATCACCATAATGAATAATGACGTTATAGGGCCTTTGGTCCAGTACGTTTCGTCCACTTTTTTTTGTCCACTGACACATTTGTCCATTTCATGATTCGTCCATTATGTTTTCGTCCACTGACTATTTCGTCCACTACGGCAAAAACAATAGATGGTATGAAACGTATTTCATTTGATGAAAATGTAATTTATTTAAATTTATATGTGTTGTTGATGTACATGCTGTTTGTATTATAAACATAACTAGTCATCATTTTCTTCTTCCTGAAGATCTTCAGCAGGGTTAATTAATTTTTAATTTTTAATCTATATGAAATTATTTTCAGATATGTTTCCAGCCGGCCGTCGTTCTTGTCTTCATACCGTGTAATCATTTCCCTGATGCGTTCATGATTATTGACATGTCTGACTTAATGGTGCACGGACTAGAGTGTGTCCTCCCAACAATTGAGTACCCATTATAATGTAACATTGGTTGCCTTCGACGTGTATATACAGGGACATAATTTTATTTTTACCAACATTTTTAATATTAACCTGGCTATACCTTTGAATTAACGGATCGAGAACCGGAAACACCGTTTGCTACCCCCTTCCACGACTGGAGTTCGATGATAATGGCGTAAAATACAAACAAATCACTTTACTAGATACAGGAGGGAAGAAACGTAGTTCATCCATTTACGTAAACTAGGAAATATCGCAATTCTGAGTTTGATAATTTTCATTAGGTTTTTGTTTAATCAAAATACAGTACTGTATTAACAATAAGTGCTTTTACTCACGAACTGAGCTATCCATGCGAATGTATTCATTACGCAGTGTATATTATACTGTCTTAGTGCAGAGGTCGTGGAAAGCATGGGCTCTACCTCCATGCCCCCCCAAGTGCCTTCATGGCATGTTACGGGGATACCATATTATACTGTCTACAGCATATTAGCGTACAATATAGAGAATGAAGTTAAATTGAAAAATAATCATAATAAGGATATTTAAACACATTTTTGAAAATGGTGGCCGTTCATTTCGATACAGGCTTCAGTTCTTTTGTACATATTATCGCACTATAGACTATTGTATCTAATTCCAATTATTACCAGTCTCGTCCTCCGTACTAGTAACTCACGTTGAAATAATTCTGTACCTATTCTATAAAAGAGTACCTTACGTACTGTAAATTCAATCTTCACTTCTTACCGACCCGCACAGATAAAATTATTTAGACATGCTATCTACTGTCCGTCCAAGTGGTTATGTCGCAGGATCGTAGAAAGGGGGGAAATCATGTGACAGTTAATTACTCAACAAGGCCTTTTTATTTAAGTTATTTTAAACAGTTGTATAATATTAAGTAGACGTCCAATTCGTAACAGAAATTATTGTTTTCATAAAAGATCTAAGACAGCCCAGCCACTAGCCCTTACAGACGTGCGAGCAGAAGCAAGTGGAGGAAATCGGGATGCGACGTAGGCAAACGGACGACAGTACCTGTGCGAAAATATGATTCAATATTGAAAGCTCTTTCGTCACTGGAAAACGCGAACATATTTCTGAAACATACTATACTCACTAACTCACCGAGGTCTTGGTTCTGTGTGCAGGACAGTTGGAACGTCATTAGTAGAAGGGGTGGGAGTGAAGTACATTCATAAACTCAGGTACAATAAAAATTGAAGTAAAAATAAAATGATGTCCCTGTACAACCTCTGCCATAATTTTTAATATCCAAAAGTGAAAAGATATACAGTATATTTATACTTTTTAATATCCAAAGGATTATTTATTTATTTATTTTATTATTTTACGACGCTGTATCAACATCTAAGTTATTTAGCGTCTGAATGAAATGAAGGTGATAATGCCAGTGAAATGAGTCCGGGGTCCAGCACCGAAAGTTACCCAGCATTTGCTCGTCTTGGGTTGAGGAAAAACCGCCGGAAAAAACCTCAACCAGGTAACTTGCCCCGACCGGGATTCGAACCCGGGCCACCTGGTTTCGCGGCCAGACGCGCTGACTCTTATTCCACAGGTGTGGACTATCCAAAGGAAAACGAAACGTATTTAAGAAACAGACGACAAAGATGACAATACCTTCTGTTGTAATTTATTGTAGGGAAACACAAATATGTAGTCTAAGATAGATGAAAGGTTATGAACATAAAAGGTGTAGACAAAATGTATGGATGGACGTAAATTGTATGGACCAATCGGTTGTGGACAAAAGAACATGGACGAAAGTGAATGGACGAAATAAATTGTGGACAAACGATAGTGGACGAAAGGCTCGCAAATCAATAATGAGCATGATGTTAGTTGGACTGATTCGATCTCATCCAGTAGGCCCCTTAAAACTTTTTGTTTCAGTCTGTAAAATGTTGATTTGTATTCTGTTATTATTGTAGACTTTTTTGTATTTTAAAACGTGTTAAATCAAATTGAAGGATTTTTTTATGATTCTATTTATTAATGAAAGATTTTACTTCCTGCTATTCTAAACTTTCCTTGTTTCCTTTCCGGTTCGAAAGAGGGTAATGATGATAGAGCGTCTGCATTTTGAGAGGCATTTTACATAAACATAGTCTACATAGGTATTTTGAAAAAGAAGTTTATATGTGTTTCTAATGATCAAGGTGTAATAATGAAGTCATTATCCTTCTGTTTTCCAATATTAATATGTCGTATTAATATTTTTAGGTGCAATTTTTTATTGCTAAACGCAGAGACAAAGAGAAGGAAAGAGAAAGAAAGACAGAGACAGAGAGAGAGAGAGAGAGAGAGAGAGAGGGGGGGGGAGCTATTCTCTTATTCCTGGAGAAATAAATAATACATTGATTATTGCTGTTAATAATGTCATTTTTATCACTATTATTATTTGATTGTTCCTTTCATCTTGATTCTCTATTTCTCTTTAAGGTTTTTAGAGGAGGTATATGCGAATCATTTATAAACATTGCTACTTCGCGTACGCCCATTAAAAATACAAAAAAAAAAAAATTACAAAACTACTGTACTTCTAAAATCCTTTTCCCTACGTCCAGACTAATTAAAATTGCGATCTTTAAAATCTGTGGCCCCTTTGTCAACAATAATTTCGATGAAAAATTACTGTAATCTCTTAATTAATTAGCGATTCTTTTATTATACTATGTTTTTATGTTAATTCCATTTATATACAGGGTGATTGAAGAGGAATAGTAAATATTTTATGGGGTGTATGTATATTCTTCATTTCAGCAGCCAAACGTTGCGACACAAATATGTTGAATAATTATTATAAAAACTCATCCGGTAATTATAAAATACAGAATGTTTAAAATTAATTTTCAAAAACTAGAATATTGGACACTGGAAGATGTGTAAACATTGTTAAACCTGTTTTATATACACCTGGTATACATACAGTTGTCTGAATGTTAAGCACAACAAGACTTACAAAATTCGTATGAAGGAATTACAAACGACTATTATGTACTGTTGACTACATACAAAGAATAGTAGGCTATGTGTCGCTCTTCTGAAATCGTCTGAGTGCAGCACTGACAACACAGAACACACAAACAGACCATATGTAGAAAGATCAATCTTAACTCCATGTTGGGAATGTAACACAAGTCTTCTAAATTTGTAGCCTGAAACGTTACTACTTCGACCACAGAAGAAAATGGAGGCTATAATCATTGCATGAAATATTACAGGATAACTATCAAGTTTCCACAATACCCATTTTACAGACGCCAAGGTATTTCATGCGGAAAGGGAGACAAACCAAGGACAATCGTTGCAAACTCACTTGAAATTAGCATATAAAATACCTGTCACCTGATTTATAAAATTGTAGAAAACACACTACTACACGCAGCATGCGGAACTTGTAATTATTCACAGTTCGTTCAAAGAAACTAGCGTGCCTTAGGAAATTGACAATGTTAGCCAATTATAAACAAGTTACCGTTCAAGTGCACACATGCTCCAGTCTGGACGGTATCGCTGAGTAATCTAATTTAACGTAATTTTATGGCATGATATACAGTATATTGGTCAGGAAGTCTCATAATTTAACTTCAATGTCTGTGAAAATATTCTTAATTTTAGCAGCCAAACGTTGCGATAAAAATATGTTGAATAATTATTATAAAAATTCATCCAGTAATTATAAAATACAGAAGTAATTAGTGAATTTTATTTAAAGTAAGCTAATATAAATGAAATAATAGGATGTTGCGATACCAATCTCCTGATTGGTTCCTTTATGTAAATTGTAACAATTCATTTTTCTGTGCAAACAACGAAATAGGTTCCTTAAATTAGAGAAAGATGATATTATTTTTATTATGAAAATATTACGTGTCAGTTGCAACACTAAATAGGCTAATGAAGTCACCATCTGGTAGGTAACAAATCTGATGTTAGAATTTTCAAATGGTTTAAAACAGGGATCGAAGTAGATAAATTAAGGAGGTTAGGTACAGCATACAGCAGTACAATTTTTGGAAATATTCAACATTTTTTTCCTCCATTACTGTATCTTGTACAATAATGAAAATTGGTATGTGTAAAACACTGTCCTTCTGATATATGAAAAAAATATTTTTAAGATTAAAAAAAATTATATATATATATATTTTTTTTTTTCAAAATTCATAATGGTGGTAGTTCACTGTGCAGTGATGAAGCGTTTCCCTCATAACTCATAAACTTGTTAGCTTTTTCATATTGTCTTTCTACCAATTTTCATAGAAATCGGTTCAGCCATTATCGCGTGTAAAGGTAAGAAACATCCAGACAGATAGACAGACATAAAAAGAAAAATATCAGAAATGCGATTTTTGGTCTCAGGATGGTTAATTATACATGTTAACACCAATTATTTTTGGAAAAGCGAAAATTACCAGAAACATTTTGGTTACAGATTTATTATTGGTGTCCACACCTGTGGAGTAACGGTTAGCACGTCTGGCTGCGAAACCAGGTGACCCGGGTTCGATTCCCGGTCGGGGCAAGCTGCCTGGTTGAGGTTTTTTTTCGGGGTTTTTCCTCAATCCAATATGAACAAATGCTGGGTAACTTTCGGTTCTGGACCCCGGACTCATTTCACCGATATTATCACCTTCATCTCATTCAGACGCTAAATAACCTAGATGTTGATAAAGCGTCGTAAAATAACCTACTAAATAAAAAAAATATATATTATTAGTATAGTATAGATATACATCGCGTACATAAAAATAATGTAACGAAATAATATCAAAATATTTAGTAACATGAATAGAATATTGAATTATGGTTACTGTAAGATGTTAACAAAAGTTGGGAGATTCTATTCATTCACAATAGTCACTGTTACTTGAGCCGTATGCTATTTTTTTCCGTATGTCATATCTTTTCTAAAAATGGCGAATTTAGAACAGAAAGCTCGTGTAGAATGGCTAATTCAGACTAATTCAACAACACAGATTCAAAGAAATTATAGAAGAGACTAAAATACTTGTCATGCACTTTCTAGACGTGATATTCGGCTATGGTATGAGAAACTTATGGAAACTGGTAGCGTAGGAACGGCAAAACCCACAGGAAGACCGAGTGTATCTGAAGCTTAAGTTGCAGCAATACATAAAGCTTTCCAACACAGTCCAACAGTCTATTCGTCGTGCATCACGAGAATTACAAATTCCACAATCAACTATCCACAGAGTCCTACCTAAGCGTTGTAAGTTCCTTCCTCACAAACTTCAAATTGTGCAGCCTAGTACAGAGATAAGGTAAGAAGAATGAATTTTGCCGTGGATATGTTGCATAGAATAGATGAAGATAACAATTTCTTGCTAAGAATGCTGTTTTCTGACGAAGCGACATTTCATTTGTCGGGACGCGTAAATCGTCACAATGTTCGGATATGGTGATCTGAACTTCCTCGTATAGTGAGGGAACATGAGAGAGATAGTTCTAAAGTCAATGTGTGGTGCGGACTTGTGTGTGATCGAATAATAGGACCATTCTTTTTCGCAAAGAAAACTGTGACATTTGGCGTGTAGCCTACTAGATGTGTTACAAGAATGTTTACTACCAAATATCTTGTTTCAACAAGATGGGGCGTCCCCGCACTGGTCTCTCCAAGTAAGACACTTCCTTGATGACTATTTTCCTGGACGATGGATCGGCAGAGATGGTCCAATCCCTTGGCCTCCGAAGTCGCCAAATTTAACACCACTAGATTTCTTTATGTGGGGCTACGTAAAGGACAACGTCTATTGAACACTCGTGGCGAATCTCCAGTCTTACGTATAAGAATGAGAAGTGTCATTTCTACGATCCCACCAGTTATGTTTCAAAAAACTTGGAATGAAATTGACTTTCGATTAGACATTGCACGGACAACCAGAGGTGCACATGTAGAAACTGTGTAACAAAACTCCCAACATCTGTTAATTTCACAAAGCAAACAGAATAAAAATATGTTCATTGGTTTCAAAGTTATTGCTGTGTATTCTTGTTACATTATTTTATGTACACGGTAGGTTAAATTCCGAAAAAGGAAAACGATTTGTAATAATATTTCTAATGACCCGGCCTCTTTAAGTTTGTAATTTCTCTACAATATTTGAAAGAATATATGCCATTAAATTCAATTTTTACCTAATAGCTACTTGACTTTGCACCACTCACAGAAGCGTCCTTATCTATGAGCGGTGTCCAAAGCTGTGATTATTTTTTCCGCTTTAGGCTTTACTCGGGAGACAAACTACTACACAGAACCGCATGAGTATGGTAATTAGCCTAATGGAGCAATAATGAAATTCCGGTAGGAAAACGGAGTGCCCTGTGACAACTTACCATCAACCGCCTTCTTTATCCGTCACAAATTAGCGTAAGGTTTGACCCTCTGGGATTCGAACACGGATTACATTGCGCCTCATTAGTTCTTTTATAATTACTTTACCAGCTCTTGGTTCGAAAACTAAAAAGTAGCTTCCGTAGGTTGATCTTATCGTCTTCACTGCCTTATATCTTGGAAGTAGACTACAAATAAGAAAGACTTACTACAAGTAATTTACGAATAATTAGTATTTTACATTTTTTTACTGTAACATCTAATTATAAATTACTATACGATTACACGTAGGGAAACATCACTTTTGTATTTTCTTTTAATATAGGCCTATTCTTGAATATCGAACATAATTTTTCATGTAAAGATTAATTTTTGGTCGTAAAGAATTATCTGTGATGGTTACTATTTGTTATTAATAGAGAAGAATTCGCCCCGACGTCGAGGATCGAACCCGGGACCCCAGTTCTACGCACTGGGTGCTCTAACCATTGAGCTACGCCGAAGTTCAACCCACAGCACCGGATCGAATCCTCGATCCTCGGCGCCGGATTGAAATTTTCTCCTTTAATAATTAATAATTTTTCAGTTCTAGTTCTTACACCACTGATATTATTGTAGCCTGTTATTCCTGATGCTGATGGCAAATTATGTCAGAAATCGATAAGTGTCCGTGGGAATATTAATGCAGATTTTGAAAGGATTATCGGTTTCACTAACCTAAACGTATATCTATTTTCTATACAATTACATCCACAGGATTAGGAAATCCGAGCGAGTGAACAAACCTGCACATTACTTCTTCCTGCATGTACGAGTAGCGGGCAGCGAGCACGTTGACCGATTTCGACTATAGCTGTAACAGTCACAAAGCCCGACTGTAATTACAGCATGTGTAACATTTGAAAAATGAAGACGCGAGCAATGGTCCCGGGGAACACAACGCAACGTTTCGAATGGTCTCTGGGCGGTTCGGCAAGGCCGACATTGTAAAGCAAGTATGCCATTATTCATACCGAGCTACTCCACACTGAATCAATTTGCGGGCGGAGAAGGAGTAAGCGCAATTGATAGTAATTGGTAGTCACTGAAACGGAGGAGGGCATCTCCCTCTCTCCATACGTGACACAATGTGCTCAACTCCGATATTCTTCTTGTTTTCGTCTCTCTCGGCAACTTCATGACATAGGGATGTACACAAGAATTTCCAACAAAAACATAAAAAATTAAAACGAAACAATAATATTTTCTAGTGCGTGACTAATCCGTTGGGTGTATCGAGACTTCGTGATTTCACGGGCGAGGCGCCAAAACATAATGTAAGGGTATTATAATTTGATCTAACTGAGCGATTCGCCTTGTGCTCCAGTTTAACGCTCGGTAAAAATACAAATGCGATATTTCTGTGTGATGATTTCAAGATACGTGATGTATCTTTGCGCGAGGGGGCGTGGCTGGCGTTACAAAGGACCGCCGTCCATCGTAACGTCTGTGACAACAGATTGGACATGACTGACCGCTCCGGATGCTGCCCGCACTGCGGCGGCGGTTTCATTATTCAACAGCTGTGGTAACCACCAGATCTTATCTCGCCGTTCCGACAAGCGACCCGTTTCCAGTAAATTGACTAGATATCAGATAAACTACCTTACTAATAATAGGTTTTATATAGACGAACCGTTTAGCTTTAATTAAATTACATCCCACTGCAAACCTAACGTGACGTTGAAGTTCTCTCAACTCGCGGACATCTGCATTCAAAAATTAGAATAAATAATAACGGTATTAATCGCTCCTAACATCCTGCCGTTATGCTCCAACCGGACAGGGTCTACAATTGTGCTGCAAGAGAGACAGAACAAATTCCTTCTCAATGTAATATGTTAACTGAAACGTGGCCATTTTGAAAGCATTCCTGGAAAGAATTAACCCGGCAGTGAATTTGTGTAGCAGTGGAATGCTGGAGCTGAAAGATTCCTTACATCTTCTAAATACAGACCTATACGAGAAATGGCTCCAATTTATTAGAACATTGTTTGTTATTGGTAGATACCAATTAGGCTATAATAACAAACAAATTAAACATTAATGTCATGACGATGATGATCATCACTTCATCAGAGGTTTTAGGACTATTTACCTTATCGCATGAAACTTAAATATTTCTCTTATTTCCATTTCCTTCTCGTTTTTTTCAGGGTCTCGTCGCCCGTCATATTAGCCTTCAATGTAACACAATATTACAATATTACTCTGGGCAGTCGATCATCGTCCATCTTGTCAATATGCTGGAGCCAAATGCATTGCTATTTCTCCTACAATGTGTTAAACATTTTTATGCCACAATTATGTCGGTGTTTACTTGGTAATCTAAACTGTGAATCCAAAAACCGGCCTTAAAAGCGCCTTTCAGCTGCTTCTAGTTGTCGACGGTAATTTTTATTTAAATTAAAATCTCGCTTCCATATTTCAAATTTTCAACTCTGAAATCTTAAATTTGTGCTTGTGAAAACTTCAAAATTTTGTTTATACTGTAGTTAATTAATTTCATAATAAGTATCAGAAGTATGGTGAGAGAAAAGTATGATACATAAGTGAAAGTGGAAATTTCTTCGATTGCTTTTAAATTTCAATTTTGACTACTAATGGATGTTTTTCCACAAACAACCACTGCATTTGTATTGGAAATAGTTCCAAACTATAAGTTATCTTCGGTAATTTTGGTTAAGTGTGTGTATTGTTTTCTGCAATTCATTTTTTCCTTTTTGCAATCAAAATTGTATCATTTTCATGTAATATAATTGTTTTAATAATATTTCTTCTTCAACCAATTCAATACTTAATGTATGTAAAAGTTAAAAAGTAGGCCTACTGGAAGCAAATTGAAGGGTTCAGAACCATAGTGTGTCAAGCGCCATTTTCTAGGCTTAAACCGTAGAAAACAAGGGTTAAAATGAAGTTATTATCATAATTCAATGGAAACATATAGCAAGTAATATAAAGTATACACATTAAAACTAAATTATATGTCAATCTTCATTAAACTATGGTATTCACTTAAATTTAACCCTTGCTCTCTCCGTTTTTAATAAATGGCGCTTGGCCCACTATGGCTCTGAACCCTTCAATTACAGCTTTGCCTTATGCATTTATTGATGATTATGATGTTGAAAGTTTACGTTCTTTAGTATTTGGTATTAATGTTTTCATTATGTTAGTCAACTGTCCGAAGACAAGTCTGAAACTGATACCAACAAGTCACCACTCATGTGGCAACTAAACCAGGAGATAACGGGCAGAATGATCAGTAGGGGACACCCGGGTAAAACGAATAACCCGGGCAAAGAGAATAATGCCTATTTCTTAGAAACGCCAACAGGTAGCGCTTTATGCTATGTTGGGGAAGAATCCCTACCAAATTTTGCTGCTGGAACTGACTTGTCATTCTAGCTAGTAAGAGAAGAAGTCAGCGTGTGTTTGAAGAAAATTGACTGTTTTATTAAAATATTTCAAAGTAAGAGAGACATATGTACAACATACAGTACTGCAGAAACTCTTTGTTATGTGATAATAATATATAGGCGATAGAATTAGTTCTAAAATACCGTGCTTATGAAGAAGATTATTGACGTTTATGTTTGTATAAACTTAAATGAAAAGCCAAGAGGCGTCTGCGGGCAAAGTGAATAGGTCAAAGTGGATAACTTATCCGCTTTGCCCTGCTACCTTTATTTGACTATACAAGTGTCAGCTGTATTTTTGTATGTATTTGTCAATTGTAATAAAGCGTGTTAGATCATTTTACAAATTGGAGGCATTAAGTCACACTAATTAAATTATCAGTCAGCAACATTGATCTTAATTTTTACTTAAAAAGGTCGTAATATGTTTTCAGATGGTTTAATTTTTCAAGAGGAAGACGGACCAAGCCAAATGGTCTGAAGAAGCCATGAAGAAAGCACTTGAAGAAATAAAATCTTCCAATCAGTGGTTCTGCTCTCTGGCCATACAGCCATAATGTGTTTGTAGATGAAGATTTTGCTCCAAATGAACTTACAGATCGCCCACTTGAGACAGAAATCAGAGAAACGACAGCTGGCTCAGATTTAACAAATTCTGCGGTGCCATCTTCTTCAGCGGCTGAAGAAACAATTAATGCTTACTCAGAATCAACCACATCTGTGATGTCGGCATCTTCAGAGATTGACGAAATATTCAATACATCAATTACACTCAGATTTTCAGCTCCGGTTACACCAAAGCCCTCAACATCGGCAGCAGGAGAACCCAAGTCAGTTCTTTTGATTTAGACCAGTGCCAAAAGTGGATGCTCGAAAGATACAAGTTAAACAAAGAAAATGTCAGCGCTCTGAAGCTCTTACATCTATACCGATTAAAAACGTTGAAAGAGAAGTAACTTATGGGCAGGAGGAAAAGCAGAAGAAATCCAAGTCTTCAGTGCTAGTGAAACGTCGCCTTGTTCAAATTTGTATTTTGTACTAATCTAACGTGCTGTAAAGGGCTATAATAACATTTCTTATAGTCTCATATGCCTCATTAACATCGTGTTTATGTGTTGATTAAATTTTATGATCAGTAAATAAAAATTAAATAGAAAGGTGAAAATGTTATAGGGATATTCACTTTGCCTGGGTTAATTAACTACTGTATATTTTCTTTCTCAAATCATATCGCTGTCCGTAGGTACGAGAAACGAATTGCTGTTTTGTAGATATGTGGACAACATATGTCACAACCAAAGTCATGCAGTTTTTATCTCCGGAGCACCAAAATATAGCCTGTGGCATTGTTTATTCTTAGCTTATCCGCTTTGCCGGGTTTCCCCTACCTTTCTCCCTCCATTTCGTACATCGCCGACTAGTTCATATTACACTAATTAATCTTCAGATGTATACAAACAATATTCTTCTTCCTCTAACACATACCGTCAAGTGAGGTGTAGGCCTACTGCCTGATAATAGTAGTCTACATATCAGCCAGAACCTCAATCAGAGGTAAATGTATAAATGATTTCGTATTATATTAACGAAATTAAATTCTCGCGTCTTTCAAAATCTTTAAAGGAAATGTAACATTTGTGTATTCTCTAGCTATGTATGGTGTTTCGGCCCGTTTTCGGGCCATGGCTCTCCAATTCTCCACTTCCATTCGTCCCTATTTTCCCCAACTGCATTTCAGTTCTGAAAAAAGAGCAGGTTGTCAGCATCATTATCTTAAATTCTCCCTATTCCGAGGTTGAATGTGGGGTCTCGAGACACTTAAATTTGTACAGTGTAAAGTCCAATTCTCAACCTAAAGGCCTATGTAATTTGCTATCAAATTTTGTGCATTTTAGTTAATAATAATAATAATAATAATAATAATAATAATAATAATAATAATAATAATAATAATAATAATAATAATAATAATGTCGTACTAAGTAAAAAGATCGTAACTCCATTTTTTTTTGTCAAATGTGAGTTATGTAGCCTATACCTATGGAATCAGGATAGTATTTTTGACGTGTTCAATTAATAAAAATAACGAAACATATTTTTCACAAAAAATTACGTTTTATTAATTTTCTAAATCGCAATACGATGGTGTTACTAAACAAATCAACAGTATAGCCAAAAAATAAATGAAAATACCGTAGGTACTTATATTATCTGGAGTTATGGTTTTATAGCTTCCTATCAGAGTAGGCAGAAAGTCGTATATCCCAGTAGGAAGAAAAATTGCCGAAACTCCTTAGGACACATGAATTAGCTTCTTATATTTACTGAACGAAAGTCGGAACTCAACAATGAACCTCAGAGAAATGTGAAGATTGTTTAACTTGTCACACAATCAAGGCGAGCAAATCGTTCTTCAGATAATATTGTTTTAAATAAACTGACCATTTTTGGAAGTTCAAAGTGCCATAAACCTGACAACTTTTGGAGGGACAAAGTGGGACGATGAAATTATGATAGGTTTAAAAATTGAGAGTCTAAATTCCAGCACAAATCACTTCTAAATTTATAAAAAAATATTACAGTTATACACTTTTAATTTAGACTTTCAAGAATTAATTCTGATTCACTCATAGTCCTACTTGATGCTATTTAACAGTTTGAAGGAAAGTTAAATTTTAGCACAGAGCACAGAAGTATAACAATATAATTTGTAATAAAACTTACTCCCTTAAAATGTCACTTTGATTCACAAACATACTTGTCATTAGATACAATTTTTTTAACTGTTGTGGAGACGACTTCAAAAAGTCATGGAATTATAAACAATCCTGTGAAAAATTAAAGTTGTTCTAAAAAGCTTTCAGAGTATCTACTTTTAAATTACATTTGTCAGATGTCCAGATTTTGTCCATATGGGAGAAAACCCTTTCAACAGAAGCATTTGTTCAAGGAATAGAAAAAAATATACTGTGCCATGAGAGAGAGTTGTGTCTGACATTATTTTTCTTAAAGGGAAGGAACATCTCCGTCCAACGTTTGTCTGCTGGAACAGCATAGACATTTCAAATAGTTATTTTCTCTTGTGACATATCTAATCAACGAGGAAAACTGATCAAATAGTTCTGTATCATGTTCACTGTCAAAAAATCCCTGTTTTGCAACAAAATCACAACTTTTCTCCACAACAGACCATTTAGGAACACTTTTCATTGAAGCCCAGTGAAAATTACTTAAATCATTTAAATGTCCGGACCACTGTTCTAAATATTCTACAGCGATTCTATGGAATGATTCTGCTACTTCTTCAATGCCTTTTTTACTCGTTAAAGGTTCTTCTTCAAGTGAAATTAACTGCATCCTTACATTATGTGGAAGAAACTTTTCTGACATTTTGTCACAGAGATTTTTCAGTTCTTCCAAAGCTTCTATAACCTCTACTGCAGAAATCTGGTCACATTCTATCTTCAGTATTACCTTGTGGAATGTACTAGCTTATGTAAAAACTAGCTTATGTAAAAAAAATGCCTTTTTTACTCGTTAAAGGTTCTTCTTCAAGTGAAATTATCTGCATCCTTACGTTATGTGGAAGAAACGTTTCTGACATTTTGTCACAGAGATTTTTCAGTTCTTTCAAAGCTTCTATAACCTCTACTGCAGAAATATGGTCACATTCTATCTTCAGTATTACCTTGTGGAATGTACTAGCTTATGTAAAAGCAAAATTAAACCATACCTCCGAAAGTGGAACTTGGAAAAAACGTTCCAAAAGCACTGGACACTTCTGTTTGGCTAAGGAAGTATGACCTCAATCCTTGGTACACGTCCAGAATCCTCTTCACTGTTGCCATGAGTGCCAACCACCTGATTTTACTATACCCAAGGATTTTCTTATAATCTATGGACACATATTCACAAAACTTCTTCAGCTCTTCAATTCCTACTGTGTATATTTAAAAATAAGAATACACCTTCAAAATTACATTCGACAAGTCAATAGGTAGATGATCATAAAAAGATTTATTGCATTATGCACAATATGCGCACCACATCCTATTCCAAGTAATTCCCTGCCCAAAAAACTGTTCAGTTTTCTGAAAGTATTATTCACTTCTTTTCGCGCTGCACCTCTAAAATTATTGTTTGTGTTGTCACCGCCAAATCCAATAACCTTACTTGTAAGATCGTTCTTCACCAGCACTTCACTCAAATATTTCACAACGATGTCCGAGGTTTCACCAGGTTGAGACTGAAGTTATGGCACACTTCACTTCAACTCCAATGTAGGGATCATAAAATCGAACACCGATAAGAAACAACGTTATATTTTCGTGGTTCGACGCATCAGTTGACAAAGAAAAACAGTAGGCCTATGTATTCTTCAGTTGGTGCTTAATTCGTTCACATTTTGTCCAAGTACATCTAACTTTGGGCTCGAAACATTTTTGAATCAGTTTCGAAGTGCAGTTATGTAAGTGAAAATTCTGGTTTTCTTTTACTGTATGAAAAGCCCATGCGCCTTCAGAAGTTGCGATTTCTAAGTCTTTGTTTGTAGGTGTAGAACTCTTAAAAAAAACTTGTTATCATTTACTTGAACCTGCACTATTTTCAGACGACTTGTGTTTAATAGATTGCAAATGTTTAGTTATGTCGCTTAACTTACAACAAATAAAGAATAAAATGAGAATTATTCGAGGCGCACGGAAATTATGTCACGAAGTGGCGACCGCTGAGCATTCTAATTTCCAATCTGAGAAGCCATTTTAGTTGTTACTTTTCCACTGTTCGATTGTTTTACACAAGCACCTACACCAGTACCTACGCAAACCATACAGTACCGTGCAAATAAGACATTGCGCGCGACGCCATCTCTGTGTCAGCTCAAGCTAGCAGACCAATAAGTTTATAGCTACAAATGTTTCCTCCACAAGCATTGAAGAAATTACCCCGACGCTCCATAATACACCTAACGAAGATCTACAATGCCTGTTTCAAATTCATTTACTTCCCACAAGCATGGAAAGCAGCCATAATTATTGCAATCCACAAGCCAGGAAAGGACCCCACACTTCCTACAAGCTACAGACCTATCAGTTTACTTGACTTCCTAGGAAAGATACTGGAAAAACTTCTGCTATCACGACTACGTCCAATCTTAACTGCTCCAGATGTTATTCAAAACGAACAATTTGGATTCAAATCTGAACATAGCACTCGGGAACCATTGGTCAGGCTAACGCACTTCATACAGACAGGATTCTTATCTCAACAACATACCGTTGCTACATTTTTAGATATAGAGCAGGCATTCGATACTATCTGGCATGATGGACTTCTGTATAAGTTACAAAAACTCTCAATCCCTGATGTATACATTCACCTAATAGCAAACTTTCTGGAAGGAAGAACATTTCAAGTCCGTTATCTCAAACAAACTTCCACTTCCAAACCAATTCATGCAGGAGTACCTCAAGGTTCCATATTAAGTCCAATTCTATATTTAGCTTACGTTCAAGATATCCCCTCGCACTCAAAATGTCAACATGCTCTCTATGCAGATGACACAGTTATATATACGAAGCACTTCAATATACAGTATGCCCGCAAACATATGCAAGAAGCTCTAGATAAAATAACGCAATGGTCAACGAGATGGCGGCTTAAAATAGCCTAAATAACACCAAATCAGAGGTAGTCATATTCACAAGACGTTTCCCCCGTATAAATGAGCCACTTCATATTCAAAACCAAGCCATCCCCTTTAGTTCAACAGCAAAATATCTTGGAGTCCTCCTTGACAAGAGACTAACGTTCAAACACCATATTCATTCCGTGAGAAATAGAGCTTTTCAACGATTCATGTTCCTATATCCCATCTTCAAGAGCTCAATACCAACAAAAACCAAATTACAACTGTACATATCCGTCATCAGATCACTCATGATATATGCATGTGAAGCATGGTCTCACGCCCACCCCCGCCATCTTCGAAGACTCGACGGTATCCAACGTGCAGTATGCAGAACCATCACTGTAGCAGATTACCACATCCGGAATACCCAATTGTACAGAGACCTCAACATCAGTTTATTTAGTGACTACGTTCGAACGTTACGGAAAAATTATCTGGAAAAGCTACATTGTCACATCAACCCTCTCATGCAAGAATTAACTCAGTGATCACCCTCCACCTGCTACACTCAGCTCACCTATCTCCATCATTGATGAAGATAAAAGGAAGATGAAAACGTCAATGTAACATAATCATATTTCTCTACACGACTGCGAAAGGCAAGGGTCCATAAGAGACCTGGAACTTATTGAAACAGGCATATAAAGTGCCACCAATTAAAAAAATAAAAAAAAACTACAAATGTCACAAATATAAGTATCCGGACCCTTAATATTGCATACCAATATAATAAACAGTCAAATACACTAAAATAATTAATAACTACACAATACGATTCATAAAACCAATGCAACTGGATTGCATTGCATTAATAAAGTTTCAAACGAAGATTTACCAGCTGCACTTGAAGAAATAAAGTACAGTATATAACCTGTTATATAATTTTATATTACGACATTTTTGTCGAAACTAACAATCTTCTTGATATTCATATATTAAATACTATGCAAGCGTTATTGTGACAAATAAAGTTACAGAAAAAAACGGATGAGTTAAGAAAATTAGGCCTACTGGTGTACTATCTATCCTAAAAAACAAGAACTTTGTTCTGTTGAATGTTATTAATCAGTTCACCAAAGCTTACTTCAGAATGTATTAAATTTTAATTGCAATAATAATAATAATAATAATAATAATAATAATAATAATAATAATAATAATAATAATATAGGCCTACTATTATTATTATTATTATTATTATTATTATTATTATTATTATTATTATTATTATTATTATTATGGTTGTCGAATAATTTAGCTCTCTTTATTAAATCAAGCATCAGATATGAAAAATTGCTGTTTACAGTGTTATGCAAATTTTTGTTCATCAGTTTTCATTCTTCAGTTCTTTAGTCAAGTTTTTACGAGTAAGTTAGATATTATAACTGCATATCTGTCACATTTTATTTTACAAATCAGAGTTCATTTTTCCAAACTTCTAATATGTTAATTCTTTTTCTGTAACTCATATTCCATCAAGGAATGCGCAGAATTTTGTCAAGGGGGGGTATATTTCCATTATCGATATTTAAAATTTTGTGTATTATTATTATTATTATTATTATTATTATTATTATTATTATTATTATTATTATTTCTTCTCACTTTTAGAGAGGAACAGAGATTAAGGGTGTTTGAGAATAAGGTTCTTAGGAAAATATTTGGGGCTAAGAGGGATGAAGTTACAGGAGAATGGAGAAAGTTACACAACGCAGAGCTGCACGCATTGTATACTTCACCTGACATAATTAGGAACATAAAATTCAGACGTTTGAGATGGGCAGGACATGTAGCACGTATGGGCGAATCCAGAAATGCATATAGAGTGTTAGTTGGGAGGCCGGAGGGAAAAAGACCTTTGGGGAGGCCGAGACGTAGATGGGAAGATAATATTAAAATGGATTTGAGGGAGATAGGATATGATGGTAGAGACTGGATTAATCTTGCTCAGGATAGGGACCAATGGGAGGCTTATGTGAGGGCGGCAATGAACCTCCGGGTTCCTTAAAAGCCAGTAAGTAAGTTATTATTATTATTATTATTATTATTATTATTATTATTTCTATTACTATTATTATTACTGTTATTGTTATTATTATTGTTGTTATTGATGTTATTGTTGTTGTGGAATAATGTAGCTCTCTTTATTAAATCAAGCATCAGCTGTGAAAAATTGCTGTTTACAGTGTTATGCAAATTTTCGTTAATCAGTTTTTTCCTTCAGTTCTTTAGTCAAGCTCTTTCACAATGAAACATTTCCAACAACGCAGAAGCACAATCGATGACAGGACGAAGTTTAAGATCTGAGTTACGGCGGAGGTCGTTTAATAATTGGTGTCGTCTTCTACAAGAAGGTAAAGTGGTGGTGACTTACAGTGAAGATCCAAAAAAACAATTCTTGGATTAGTAATAGAAGACGGATGTCACCCTTAGAATGGACCAATGCCTTAAAGATGTCCACAAACATCGCAGCAGTACGATCTGTGCCTGGTCGTTCCTTCCAAGATCAAAATTGTCGTCATCCAGGATGCAGCGAAGTAGAATCTCTTCGGCATGTTTTGGGTTATTGTCCTAAAGGAGAACTAATGAGGCCAATCCCACCATAAAGTGAGAAGCTCCATCGCAACCACTATTCGGAAGGCAAAGTGAGAGGTTTACGATGAAGTGCACTGCTTGGTTGAGAATGAGTCAACCAGAACAGCAGACATTATAGCCATCGATCGCCGGAATTAAAGAAGCTTCATTCTTGACCCCACTGTCAGTTTTGAGAAGGATGATCAACAAGCCAATAACATTAACTATGAAAAGAAATCTATTTACAATCCATATATTCCTCACTTCAGTGAGAGATACAAAATGAATATTAATACATGGGAAGTGAAAGGACTTAGTTTTGCGCTAAGGAAACTTCATTGAAGTTAACCAAAACCATTCTCCTTTTTCTTAAATTTTCTAATGAGGACATTAACAAAATTTGTCTAATGGCATTGAGAGATTCATTATCCATTTTACACAATCACTTACATAACACTACGTAATATTTTTTTTACTTCATTTCATTACTCTTCATTGTACTTTCATCCATGTCTCTTCGAAATCAAATTTAAATTTATCATTGTTCTGTATTCTCTACAAAAATCATATTGTATTTTATTTTTAAATTAACCTCTGCTTTGTATTCTGGATCCTAGTGGTCAGCCGTAGATGTCGGCCAGATGTCCCAAATTGTGGAATTAGTAGTAAAAGTCATTTTTTGCATTTTACGCATTTCAGTATATTACTGCTTGAATTTTAATAACACGATGTGTTTTGAGTGAGAATTTACAAGCCATGTTCCATTCTCCTGCTACAAAAGTTTGTAGTGCGACACATAGTTTTGTTTGGAATACAGTGTTGTCAACAATTTTCTATGCTTTCCACTTGGTGGTTTTACAAATTCTGCAAAAATGGTAAATCTCTATGTTTTTCAAACAGATGATTTGGATACTCTATATCAAACTCTAAAATATAACCTATTTCACTATCATCATTCATTGCCTGAAGATCAAAATGATGTATTTCTCATCTGTTAGCCATCCAAATCCTTCGTATGGTAATTTTTGTGACATGGCGAATTCATAATTACAAATTATTCGCATCCACATAGTAAATTTCATAAGAAGATTTAGAATAATCAAAATTCCCGCTTTTAGGATCATTTGCAACGGCGTGACGAGTCACACATTGACATATTACACCACAGATCCCTTGTTCAAAAAGTTATAGCATTGTCATGTCCTTAATCAATTGCAATTCAACACCTATTAATTTCAACATTGCCGAATATGCAAGACCTGGTACTGTATAGTAATACATACAATCTAAATCGTATGTTTTTATACACATTTCGCGAAAATTTTCAAACACATCTGTTAAGCTGAGGGTGTCGGATTTTAAGTATAAATCTGAATACTCCCCTAGCGTATGAATATAAATGAATCCCACACACATTTTGCATGATTATAGTTCTCTTGGTAATCTGTTCATTATTTAATTTGCTGAAAAACTTCTATTTTGGTGGCAAGCAATTATCCTCAAGTCTATCTGATGTTGTTAATTAATCATAGGGAAAGACACCCTTGCGAGAAACAAGATCAAAATTTATCTTTGAATATTTGTTTCGTTTCCGAAAACTTATCATTTCTCAGATTGTCCACCAATTGTGCTAAACTGGAGGGCGTAAATCGAAAAGAATCAAGAAATCGCATTTGCACACAACGGTTTCTTCTGTACGCGCTAGGAATTCTTAAAAAAAAAAAACTAGTGCATTTTTCCTGTGTGTTTGGTAAAACGGTAATTATCACAAGGATTGTGGAATTTTGGCATAAAAAACTAGACGCTTGTGAAAATCTGACTGAAGTACGTCTTTGTCCACTAAACATTAAACTTGGCCTCGCCGGAAATTAAACTTGTGTCTTCTGCGAGGAAAGTCAACGTCTTAGCCGTTTCATAAGCGGCACATCACTTACACGGTTATGATGCATTTTTAATTACACATGTAAGGAACTGTGAATAAATAATGACATGAAAGTAAAAAAGAAACACTAATACTGAAATGTAACGAAAGAAGGTATTGGTTCTTGAAAAACGCAAATTTTAGATTTAGACACTCCAAATAAAAAATTAATATCACGAGCATAAGATGTATATTAAAATATACTAAATATTACATTTTTTTCATATGATTCCTGGATAAATTGAGATACGGTAGAGACTAAATATTGAGAAAAGTAGTCCAATTAGCTCAGGAAAGAAAGTAGTCCAATTAGCTAAGGAAAATCTCTGTATACAAACATATAATATATTTACTACATTTTTGTTGTATGGAGTACGAAGAAAGTGTGCTTCTGAGAAAATATATAAATCTATCTATTTATATATTATACTTTCTCTTTATATTTCGTATGAAGAAAAACAGTGAGGATATTATCCAGTCTTTTGCGGTATTGCAAACGAGGTTACGGGTAACATTTTAAATAACAATTTCTTTCATAATTATTTTATTAATGTAGATATGAATCATTAATTGGCTTGTCTAGGTTCAGCGAGTTTTTCTGATACTGAAGAAGATGTGAAGATGTTGCACAAAGGTGACTGAATAATCTTTTAAAATTTTAATTATTGGATTTCATGCATTGTTCCTGATGAAAATTAAAATGATTAGTGCATTCCTATGTGTGGCAACGATACTGTAGCCTATAATGTTTACTGAACACAAAACTCTTAATTATGTAAAAATAATTTTCCTTTATGTACTGTACATGCATATACTCGTATTATAGTATATTGCGTTACAAGTGTGGTAAGTGCATTGTAACAAAGTCGAGGAAACAGTTTTTAAAAACGAGGCTAAGGCGAGGTTTTTTAGTTTCCGACATTCTGTTACGCACTTAACGCATGCATATTCGATATTTAAATAAACTTGTTTCTAATTCTGAACATTGCATAAATTTGTTCGATAAGTAAACATTTTTCCTATAAGAAAAAAAATTTAAACGTCGTTGCCAAAGCAGTATGTACAGTAGGTTACCGTATTTTGTTTCAGTGTAAACAGTCATTCTTGTTTCTGGTAATGAAATTTTTATTAATTTGATCATTATATAAGTTTAATTAGATGTTTTGTAATCATTTAATGATTATGACACAAGAATAATTAGTTGAGTATGTAGTGGATGAAGAGATTGAAGAAGGGTGGAGGACCGGTTGCGCTAAATTAATACCTACCGGAAAATCTAAAAGAAGATATGAAAATGTATACATGAGATATTTATTAAATGGTTGAATAGATGAATGAGAACATCTCAAGAAATAAATAAAACCCTCATCTTAAAAACCATGGATCGTACTGCTCCGGTAACATTCAGCAATTGCACGAATTGTAATAGGCCCTATCACATTTAATTTTTCTAAATAAAGATTCCATTAATTGACCAGCCTTATATATTCATCCATGGTCTGGAAATTAGGTTAGCCTTAGGTTTAAGACCTCTCCTGGCACATAATCATCATAGTCATTATCATCATCATCATCATCATCATCATCATCATCATCATCATCATCATCATCATCATCATCATCACTATCGTGGCAGCGTAAATCCGCCTTCCAGGCGCCCTAACCTCAGAAGTGGATTATAAATAAGCCATTGTCAGGAGAGACCAGAATTTTCAAAAGATAACCTGGTGGCTTTGGATTTAAAAAATTCATTAATTTGTTTCTAGTAATTTATAACAGTACCACAGTCTAGTATATACAGTCACGAAGCTCAATAAGTAGGGAATATGCATCCATAGATAGTTGCTAACCACCAGGATCGCTACTATTGCCTCATCACAGACAATGCGAAATAGCATGGGCACAGTCTATTGTTCCTAGTACCTTCAACAGGTCAAGCTTCGTGACTGTATATACTAGACTGACAGTACTCTGATTTCTCTTGTTTGTAGGCCTATAGCAACCAGAGAACGTGCGGTATTGTCGACTTACGAAGCATGTAAGTAGGGAAAAAGACATGATAATCCAAAAAGATATGAAAACCACTTTCGCATACTCCATTTGATTAAAATTTCATTTTTGGATTCACTCATCTACAAAAACAGTTTGCAGTGCAACTAATGATCGCGGAACTTCAGTCGATTGAAATTAAACTGAAGCATTCCTCTGAAGGTCAGTAATTTCATTATGTAATAATATCTTGGAATGCAGTTTTGATGACTGGCGTGCTGTTTAGTCATCATCTTTACTTTCAGATTCAAAAGTTCATGGTTTTGGAACTTTGTCATTTTTGCAATTTGGGACGGTTGTACCAGTCATGATATAGTTGTGTAATTATATGTTTGCCGCACAGCAACAGTGCATTCCTTTTCTTTTCTTGCTAATAGGAGCTTCATTTTACACTCTGTTCAGAATGTACTCATGTCGCGTTCATGTTTTTATATATACGAGTAGTACATTGCTAAATTATTCATACAACTAGGTCTATAGGCCTACTTTGGTACTGTTTTGAACTAGGAATCTTTGAACGGTTCGTGCACTCACGATATTCTTCAGAATCAGTAGATTTCTTGGGAAGCGACTCTGTCTATTTCCGAAACATATGCCTCCGTGTATTTATCCCGGACAAATTAGTGGAGAAGACGGTACGGGATCTCGGTTATATTGTGGATACTCAAACGGCGTGTAATCTCTCCCGAATTTGCGGAAGTCGCGTAACTTACTGCTGAACGGGAAACTAAATACAATTTCGGAATGATAAAACTGAAAGTCGAACCCAAGACACAACAAATTAACTTGATTTTTATAACTTCATAGTCAGACAGCACCGTTTTTCAATTTGAAATCAAAAGAATAGGCTACTGTTGGGCAGATCATCCAGTCATTGTTCAATTTGTCAAGCATTCCCCTTAATTAATTTTTATCTTGTAATTTTATTATTGAGAGATTATTATTTTAACGAATTGTTTGAAGTGATATAATTATTTTCCCGTATGAGCTGATCATCGCTAGAAGTTGTTACGTGGTCTAATTATTGTTTAATTAACCCAATATTCCTCGCAATGTAACTTTATCTTATTGTTATGTTATTTATTTATTTTAGACATTTAATTTAAACTGGCTAACTAAGGAATTAAAATTAAAAGTAAGAAATTATAGCTCAGATAAAATAAACCACCTTGTAAACAACTGACAACAATATAAATAACGTGTGTCTTTTAAGCAAGAATAAAAACGTAAATCAAACTTCCGTGCTCTATTAATGAGATTCTAACATGCCGTTAAACCAACAGTATTATGAAAACAAACTGTTGAAGAGGAAATATTTTATGAACAATTCCTTTCCAGTACAAAGTGATCTTTACAATCGGTTCTTTATATAATTATAAAGAGCGACCCATTTCTATAACAGTGCAGTGTTACTGTCTGAAATAGTTTGTTGTGACAAAAGAATTAATTTTCTTTGTTCTATATCCGAAATGGTTTGGACTATATTAACTGTAAAAAGTAATTCGTGTAGAAGATATCTTCCAGTCTTAACACTTTTGTTTAAAGCAGTGGAAACAAAAAAAAATTGTATATAGGCCTATTTTTCATTTTTACAGAACTTCCATACCTTACTTTCTCAACGGTTGAGGTTAGTTTTGTAACTCAATAAAATTGTGAGATAACCTTTTCTAGTATTGCCGGCTAGCCGAGTGCTGAACTTATATATTCGGAAGTAGATTTTCTACTGCGTTTTTCCCGGGACTCTCTCCTGCCCTCACTATTGCTATTTTCTTCCGTCTTATTCGCAACCATTATTTACGTACTTTACGTGACTTTACATTCAGCTATAGACTTGTGTCTCCGGTTAGTATGTTTGCAGCTTACTTTTTTGTCTTCGGTTTCTACATGGTGCATTACAACCAGTGCTACGATGTATAGCTGTTTATGGTGGTTGCGAGAGTCTAGTTGCTGTATATTTTAAGCCCTTCAGTCTAGTTTAATAGTTTTAGATATTTTTTGTTTAGCTTCATTTTTATATTTTACTAGCTGAAAGTACCCGGCGTTGCCCGGGTTGTGCTTTTTGCTTCTTTTTTTATTTAAACTGATTCTTAGACTTTTCGGAAATCTCAGAAACTCAACTATAGACAACCAAAACGAACTGTCTTTAACAAGCTTTCCTCGTCCCTAAAGATGAATCTTTACGTAGCGTCACTTACATGAATTAATGAACTTCTTAGCCAAATGCCTGAAAGGATTAACTCAATTTAAAACAACTGTAGGTCACGCAACGAAGGAAAACGTTTTATCACGTCCCTTACTTTCAAATATTTTTATTTGTATTTATTTGTGTTTATTTATTTATTTATTTATTCTGGCGTAGTTAAGGCTATCAGGCCTTCTCTTCCACATCACCAGAAATAAAAATAAAATAATATAAAATGAAATTATAAATAAAATAAAAAATTAAATATATATATATATATATATATATATATATATATATATATATATATATATATAGGTTATAGTCACACAAACTTCAAATGAGTTAGCATTGTCTTGAGGTTCAGGAAAACAAAATACACCCTTTGGTTCCTGATCGCCCACTTAGCGTTGTCTCAAAGTTCTACAGATCTTACATTTTATCTCTGCCTGTCAGCGACTGTTAAATTTAAAGTGACTTATCTTAGTCGTGGGAGTCAGCGTATTAAAAAGCATTACAATCTTTCTGCCGTCTCTTTCTTCCCCATCTGCACAGAGGCAGAGATAAAATAATTATAAAATCTGTACATTCATCTGAAGCTATGCATTTCACGTAATTTCATGTCTATGTACGCTTTTGACTTGAATTTCAGAGAGATCTGACGATAAACAGAAAATTCCCTTGTTCTCAGTCTGAACCCGTCGGGGTGTCATCGCAAATGTGACGTCGTACAGAGGCAGAGATAAAATAATTATAAGATCTGTACATCGATCTGAAGCTGTGCATTTCACGTAATTTCATGTCTATATGTGCTTTGACTTGAATTTCAGAGAGAGCTGACGATAAACAGAAAATTCCCTTGTTCCCAGTCTGAACTCGTTAGGATGTCATCGTGAGCCAAAATTTATCTCTCTATCGGTTGTACCAAAGAATCAATATATACACACATAATTTAATTTATATTGGAAGATTTTTTTACCTCTTGACCGCTGTACGCCTGTTTATATCATACATAGTTTTTTATACGACTTGAGAAATTATAATTATCTCACAAATAGATCATATTAATTACAGTATATTAATTCTTATTTATATACAGAATACAGATGTAATATAAACTCGCAGCAAGTCATTTTTAAAATAAAATACTAATATTCTGAGAGACGTATACCGGTATTTCAGAAATTGAATAATTGTTATTTACACAACTCATAACATACTACATTGACAACATGATTATACAGATAGAATTTCGCAATAACACATTTTCGGACATAAACATCAATACAGGGCACATATATAAATACAGCCTGTATTTTGAGAAACGTATATTTTTGAATTAATACAGTGTTATTTTCAGTCGGCTTTCGTACATTTACATATTACGTTAGCAACATGACAAAAGTGTCATTGAATTGCTTTTTTATAGATATATGTGTAAAATCTTATTTTATTTTTCCATTGCTTTGTATAAAATATAGTTGAGAATGTGGAAAACACGCAGTTTTTAAGCTAATGTCTGCAACTTTGAGCGACTGTCCTTGAGCTTAATTTTAATATGACCATTAACAAAGTTAGTGGCACTGAAATTGAAGTTACTTAAAATCAAAAGGCATGTTAGTGTGTATCGTAGGAATGCGTGGGATAAAAACATAATCTTCTTTCGTTTTGCCAGTTAATATTGTCATAACTATTACGATTTCATGAGTTTTTTCACATCAATTCTTATCCCATTACTTAATTTTGGTGGGTCAATATTTCGTAATAGTACTATTGGTGATTCAATATTAAGTATTTAATTATGTAGTAGCAATTCTTGTGGTTCCAAAGAATTTAAGAATTCAGTTATAAAACACAGCCTGCTCACAATATACAACTGCATCCAGAAATTCATAATACGTCCTGAACTGTGCAAAGATACTTATTGTATGGATTGTGTAGATTCTGGCCTTCATGAGACGTATCAACAATGTTTGTGTTATAATTTCCATGGCCTCATGAAAGTCGATATTGAATATAACAGACAATAATAAAAAACAATTGACTATAGAAGATGCATTTTAATATTATAAACTAGCTGAAAGTACCCGGCGTTGCCCGGGTTTTCCTTTCTGCTTCTAATTTTAATTAAACTGGTTATTAAATTTTCGGAAATCTCGGAAACCTAACTATACACAACCAAAACGAATTGTCTTTACTAAGCTTTCCTCGCCCATAAAGATGATTCTTTACTTAACGTCACTTACATGAATTAATGAACTCCTTAGCCAAATGCCTGCCAGGGTTAACTCAATTTAAAACAGTTGTAAATCAGGCACCGAAAAGAAAACATTTCATCATGTGCCTGACGTTAAACTGTTGTTTTAAATTTATTTATTTATTTGTTTTTATTTATTTATTTGTTTGTTTTTATTTATTTATTTATTTTATTTATTTATTCTGGTGTAGTTAAGGCCATTAGGCCTTCTCTTCCGCACCACCAGAAATACAAATAAAGTAATAGAAAAATCAAACTATAAACACAGCATAACCCAACGAAAATATAATTCCTTCTCCTTTTCTGATCAGTTTCAGCATTGAATCAATATATACATATATAGTTTAATTTATATTGGAAGATTTTTTTTACCTCTTGAACGCTATATCATACCTAGTTTTTTTTAATATAACTTGAAACTATATCTCATAAATTCAGAACATATTATATTAATTCTAATTTTACACACAGAATACAGATACAATATAAACTCGCAATAAGTCATTTTTAACATAAAGACTAATATTCTGAGAAACGTATAGGCCTACCGGTATTTTAGAAATCAAGAGATTTTTATTTCCACAACGCTTAACATACTAAATTTGCAACGTGAACAACAATATTTTGAGAATTAATACAATGTTATTTTCAGTAGGCTTATGTACATTCACATACCACATTAGCAACATGAGAAAAGTATCATTGAATTGCTTATTGATATGTGTAAAATCTTTTTTTTTTTTTTTTTTTTTTTTTTTTTCCACATCTTGTATAAAATATAGTTGAGGATATGAAAAACACGCAGTTTTTAAGTTAATGTCTGCAACTTTGAGCAACTGTCCTTGAGCTTCATTTCAATATGGCCATTACAAATGCTTGTGGCATTGAAATTGCAGTTGCTTAAAATTGAATGAGTATCCCAGCAATACGTGAAATAAAAACATCTCCTTTTATTTTTGCAGTTAATATTACCAATTCTATTACTTTTCGTATGAGTTTTTCACACCAATTCTTATTCGTGCATAATTTTGGTGGGTCAATATTTCGCAATAGTACTATTGGTTATTCAATATTAAGTAAATTATTTGGTAGCAATCCTTGTAGTTTCAAAGAATTCTAGAATTCAGTTGTATAAAACAGTTTGCTCACTATCTACAAAACTGCATCGAGGAATTCATAATACGGTCCTGGACTGCGTAAAGATACTTATTGTATGAATAATTATCTAGTTTTAGCCTTCATGATCTGTAACAACAATGTAATTTAATTTCGTGTTAAAATTTCCATGGCCTCGTGAAAGTCGATGTTGAATATAACAGACAATAATAAAAAACAATTGATTGTAGAAGATTTTGCGTTTTAATATTATACATGAAGATTTGATCTATTTATTTTTATTTTTTATAATTTTAATGAATTTAACTTCCATTTGCACAATTTTAATGTAGCCTATGTTCTTCTCCTGGTTTTGAAGATTAAATGTGCAAACTTTGGCACATATCGGTCAAAGCGTGTAGATTTGTATAGAGGACATACATACACACACATACATACATACATACATACATACATACATACATACATACATACATACATACATACATACATACATACGTACGTACGTACGTACGTACATACATACATACATACATACATACATACATACATACATACATACATACATACATACCCACATTCAATTTTATATATTAAGATGAATGTTTAATCGTATTTATTTCGGTTTCTTATTTTTTAATCAATTTATGGTCCATTTGCACAATTTTAATGTAGCCTGTGTTCTTCTCCTGGTTATGAAGGTTAAATGTGCAAACTTTGGCACATATCGGTCAAAGCGTATAGATTTGTATAGGGAACATACACACACATACATACATACATACATACCCACATTCAATTTTATATATTAAGATAGGTATAGGCATAGTTATTATTTATTATATTGATATTTTATTTTTATTTATTTTATTTATTCATTTGTTGATGAACATAACAGGCAAAGCCCAATTACAATGTTCACGACTAACAAATTAATTGATAAAACATAAACAAAGAAAATGAAACATACACTTATGAAAAACTGAAACATAATAGAAAAAAGGGAAAGAAAAAAAGAGAAATTGAAATAAGGTGTGAAAGTAGCTTCAAATTAACTAACAACAATATTTATTTAAATTTTATGTTGAAAGTAGTTGATATATTATGCCCAGACGAAAGAAAGTAATTAAAAAATTTAACGTTATCTAGATGTTCAATAAGTAGGAAAGTTGAGGATATTGCAACATATATTGAAAATTATATGAGAAATTAAAAAAAAAATTGAATAGGCCTATTTCTCGTTTGCTGTGGATAAAAATGACGACGTAAATGATACTGCTCAATTAGCGGATTTCATTCTCGACATTGATAATTTGGATGTGTCCGAATATTTATTGAATTTAACACCTTTAGGTTTTATCAGAAAATATAACTGGTGAAGACATTTTTAGGACTGTTTGCCGTTCGGTGGAAAACAAAGAGTTGGACTGGCAGAAATTAGTATCGTTGGCAACAAATGGCGCCCCGGTGTTGACTGGGGCGAAAAAAGGTCTTATTGGAAGTCTAAGATCTTATCTAGAAAGCATGGGTAGAACTGAAAGATTATATAATTTTCATTGTATTATACACCAGTAAGCCTTGCGTGCCAAAGTGATGAATATGTACAACGTTATTGATCTGGTTATATATACAGTGAATAAAATGAAATTCCGAGGGGATTCGATCCGGCATTAGAACTGGAATCCGGTGTAGCTTAGTGGAAAAAGCGTCAGTAGTATACAAAGTGGACTGACGTCAAGGGTTTGAGGGTATGGAGGGCCTGGAGGGGTGTGGCCAAAGGAGGGGTGGGGGAAGTAGGCGTGGCGTTGCTTCGTCATTGGTTGAAACAGAAGTGGGGGAACTCAATTTTGATTGGTGCATGGGGGAGGGTCTCAAATGCGATTGGTCAATGGGGTTGGAAGGGGATTGTGATTAGCGAATGAGAATGGAGACCTCATGTATGTGAGTGGTCGTAAACGGTGGTTGGGTGGAGTGATCCGCGTGTGCAATTGGATAATGGGAGAGAGATAATTTTGGGGGGGATGGGAGTGTTGAATTGCGATTAATTGTTGGTATTACAACATTTGATTGATAGTGAGGAGAGGGGAGGAGTTGTGGTTGCTCCTGCGTGATAGTAATTCACCTTGACAGAACTAGGTCACACGTGTCAAAAGGAAGGCGATGTTTCGAATACGCATGTTCCTGTGGGTCTTATTTGACACTTGTATTATTTTTTTCGACCACCGCCTGTTCCCTGGCCAGTTGAAAATAATTTTCTGTTGTGAAATATGTATGAGTATGTATTACGCAGTCGGTTTAGCCATCTGTGTGAGAGGTGAATCCCGCACGTGGAAGTGAAAGTGAGTCCTCGACTATATGACATTGACTGGACGCGGCTGTCTGAAGCACGCAACCAGTAATTGAAAGAGAAAGTATATCACCTTGGTGGAAGTAAAACAATGCATCAAATCGAATTCAAAAAGATGAAATAGCGGAAAGGTTAGTAGAAATGAATAAAATTACTCAAATATGTGGAGAAAACTCAATTCTCACTTCAAAAATGACCTATGATTATTAGAAGTGAATAAAATGTATAACATAATAACAATGGAGAAAACTCACTTCAACAGTCACCTGGTTGCTGTATTTAAAGAGGCATAAATACATAAAGTTAGCATGATTTATACTCTATCTATGGCTGGAAGTAAAATCTTTTACCTGATTCCAGACATTCGCGGAGAAGACTGTAATTTCTCACAGCAGTTGTTAAAAGTACAAAGGGATATACATAAAAAGACTTGGACTTTTCAAGATAGATTGACGCATAACCACAGTCAGAGGAAAGGTTTCAGTAAGGCAGTAAAATCTTTCACCTTACTCCTTCCGCAGAAAATTTAATAATAATAATAATAATAATAATAATAATAATAATAATAATAATAATAATAATAATAATAATAATAATAATAAACCTTTTTCCAAAAATAAACGGTGTTTACATTTATAATTACACATCGTAACGCATAAATCTAACGCATGAGTCTTATCAAAGTGCAAAATGCTCCATGCACCATATTGTAAGAAACTTTTAATATTTATTTTTATTTATATGTTCAGAGAAGGTATATAAATAATTATAAGTATTAGTTTATTATGGGGATTTTTCAAATTTTGCTCAACAAATATGTTAAATTCTAAAGCAGAGTACTCACTTAAATGTATCTTTAAAATGTCTTGCATTTCATCAGTGATGCATTCTCAAATATCTTTTAATTCACTCTCATGATTTGTTAGATTTAGAGCACATTCGCGGAGCAGACTGGTAATTCTCACATCAGTTGTTAAAAGTACAAAGAGATATACAGAACATGTATAATTAACCATCCTGAGACCACAAATCGTATTTTTGACATTTTTGTTTGTTTGTATGTCTGTCTATGTTACCTTTTCACACAATAATGGCCGAACCAATTCGCATGGAAACTAAAAACAAGTTTATGCACAAGCACTGTAAGTTTATTATGAGTAAATAAAAGTATATAAAATATACTATTCTTATTATTTAAAGACGCTCATGCACACATCTTCTTTTACATGGAGGTTCATAAAATCCAAGTAAATGCTCACTTGAATAATTACCTATAATTACTAGTCAATCTCCAGAATTAATAATAATAGTAATAATAATAATAATAATAATAGTAATAATAATAATAATAATAATAATAATAATAATAATAATAATAATAATAATAATAATAATAATAATAATGGTGTTTTTATAGGTGCATCTAACATTGAAACATACGATTAGCTGTGTGAGTTTTAATGTCACAATGAATAATATTCCCTGTTTGTTGTGCAAGACCGCCTTAAATAGATGGAATCATTTTCGTAATACGCTGGATGGGTACAAACAGACATACCCCATTTCTTTATTTTACTTCCGTATTCAGACTACGAAGAGTGATACAAATGTGTTTCTTATAAGTGAATCTAACATTGAAACATACGATTAGCTGTGTGTCTTTTAATGTTGCAATACTCTATCAGTCATCTCACGTTACAATAAGCTCAGTGATAGTATGTGAAAACTACATCACAATAATTCTCGTTATGTTTAATATGGTATTTTAGTTAAATATAAAAAGAAGTGGATCAAATTCTCCCTGTTGGCTTAAAATATAAGTCTTTAAGTGGAAATTATTGATTTATAAATAGATTATGATACACAACCGAGAGAGTTTGAGATTCGCTTCTGGGAGATCATGGGTTCAAAGTATCTGACTGAACTTTTTCATGGTTTCCTTAGATGCATATTACTATTGGCTCACTGGAGCGGAGTTATTTTACAAAGGAGCAATTTTATCTATATGAGTCGGATAGAAGTGAAGATTGAATTTACAGTACGTAAGGTACTCTTTTATGGAGTAGAATTATTTCAACCTGAGTTACTAGTACGAAGGACGAAACTGGTAATTAGAATTAGATGCAATAGTCTATAGTGCGACAATATGCACATGATTTATAAATAGATTATGATACACAACCGAGAGAGTTTGAGATTCGCTTCTGGGAGATCATGGGTTCAAAGTATCTGGCTGAACTTTTTCATGGTTTCCTTAGATGCATATTACTATTGAGCTCACTGGAGCGGAGTTATTTTTACAAAGGAGCAATTTTATCTATATGAGTCGGGTAGAAGTGAAGATTGAGTTTACAGTTCGTAAGGTACTCTTTTATAGAGTAGAATTATTTCAACCTGAGTTACTAGTACGAAGGATGGAACTGGTAATTGGAATTAGGTGCAATAGTCTATAGTGCGATAATATGCACAAAAGAACTGAAGACTGTATCGAAATGAAAGGTCACAATTTTAAAAAATTTGCTTAAATACCGGTATACATATAATGATTATTTTTCAATTTAACTTCATGTCTGTCTATCGGGATGTTTGTTACCTTTTCACATGATAATGGCGGAACCGATTTCTATGAATATTGGAATATTATTTTGTTTTTTGCACTTTCTTGTTGATCACCCCGAGTACACATATAACATATTAATGACTGCTGATTAGATGTAATGAACTTACATTAGCCTACTGCAGAATCATGTTGAAGCTCACATCCCAGCCACTCGATTGTGAAAGAGACACGTGTGAGAGTACCACATGACCCATGACCTTCCTTTAGATTTCTCAGTATGACATTCAGTTCAAGGTCCATGTGTGCGTTAACTTTCATTTTCTAGTTGTGACATTCACCGCGCTAACCATGATTGAGAAATGGATAGAGAAAGTAAAATAACGAACTGTTGCATTAGCGACAATTTTGAATGCTATCGTTAAATATAAAAAAGAAGTGGATCCAATGCAACAAGTTGTCGATACCAAAGAATAGTTGGTTTGATGGGGGTGATATATTGAAATAAAAGCAAGGTTATGCAAAAGTAGTGTAAGCTTATTATGAGTAAATAAAAAGTATATAAAATATACTATTCTTATTATTTAAAGATCTCTTGCACGCGTCTTCTTTTACATGGTGGTTCATAAAATCCATGTCGCACTCTATTAACACCATATTGTAATACAACACAATCACATCTCCAACTATCACAAAGAAGAAACGTCAAATTCCATAACTACGATAAATTGTGGTTGTGATAGCTGCAAATGTGACTGTAATTACTTAAAGTACTTTAATCTTAACAAAAATATCCCCACTCAGAGGTGGGGGCTTTATTTTCATGAAACAATAATCAGATTTAATGAAACTTGACGTCACTCAATTCATTTTCATCAGTCACTTTTATACCAACCTCTATATACCCATAATTCTTCCGCTCTACTCCTAAGATGTTAATTCCAACCTGATCGAATACAACCATCATCTGCACCTTATTACCTATGTTAAAATAAAACATGTTTGACACCGATTGTATCTAACGCTACTGAAAACACTGCGGTAGCTCCTTTATTTATTGCTCTGGCGTTTCCTTAGATGCATACGATAATATATATGTACCTAATTTCATTTTAATTTATTTTATTTACATAAACAATGATGCAGAACCGAGAGAGTATGAGACTCGCATTGAGGAGGTGACGAGTTCAAATTCTGTGGCCGCGTATAAAGACAACTGCCCTTTCGCTCCACTCCTAAGATGTTAATTCCAACATTATCGAATACAACCATCATCTACACCTTATTACCTATCTTAAAATAAAACATGTTTGACACCGATTGTATCTAACGCTACTGAAAACACTGTGGTAGCTCCTTTATTTATTGCTCTGGTGTTTCCTTAGATGCATATGAGTAATTTAGCATTGAGCTCACTATTTTAAAAAGTGTCACGAAATAATGTTCCTGCGCTTATCATTTACCCATACTATTCGTTTCCCATGCTCCTTAAAATAATATATATGTACCTAATTTCATTGTAATTCATTTTATTTACATAAACAATTATGGTTATTGCTCTGGTATTTCCTTAGATTCATATGAGTAATTTAGCATTGAGCTCACTATTTTAAAAAGTGTCACGAAATAACGTCCAATGCGCTTTAATTTATTTTATTTACATAAACAATGATGCAGAACCGAGAGAGTATGAGACTCGCATTGAGGAGGTCGCGGGTTCAAATTCTGTGGCCGAGTATAAAGACAACTGCCCTTCCGCTCCACTCCTAAGATGTTAATTCCAACATTATCGAATACAACCATCATCTACACCTTATTAGCTATGTTAAAATAAAACATGTTTGACACCGATTGTATCTAACGCTACTGAAAACACTGTGGTAGCTCCTTTATTTATTGCTCTGGTGTTTCCTTAGATGCATATGAGTAATTTAGCATTGAGGTCACTATTTTAAAAAGTGTCAGGAAATAACGTTCCTGCGCTTTAATTTATTTTATTTACATAAACAATGATGCAGAACCGAGAGAGTATGAGACTCGCATTGAGGAGGTCGCGGGTTCAAATTCTGTGGTCGAGTATAAAGACAACTGCCCTTCCGCTTCACTCCTAAGATGTTAATTCCAATATTATCGAATACAACCATCATCTACACCTTATTACCTATGTTAAAATGAAACATGTTTGACACCGATTGTGTCTAACGCTACTGAAAACACTGTGGTAGCTCCTTTATTTATTGCTCTGGTGTTTCCTTAGATGCTTATGAGTAATTTAGCATTGAGCTCACTATTTTAAAAAGTGTCACGAAATAACGTTCCTGCGCTTATAATTTACCCATACTATTCGTTTCCCATGTTCCTTAAAATAATATATATGTATCTAATTTCATTTTAATTCATTTTATTTACATAAACAATTATGGTTATTGCTCTGGTGTTTCCTTAGATGCTTATGAGTAATTTAGCATTGAGCTCACTATTTTAAAAAGTGTCATGAAATAACGTTCCTGCGCTCATAATTTACCCACACTATTCGTTTCCCATGTTCCTTAAAATAATTTATATGTACCTAATTTCATTTTAATTTATTTTATTTACATAAACAATGATGCGGAACCGAGAGATTATGAGACTCGCATTGATGAGGTCACGGGTTCAACTTCTGTGGCCGAGTATAAAGACAACTGCCAGATTGGAAATTTACATGTCATGATTCATCACCACCTCAATTACCAATACGATAAACATTAAATCAAAATCTATAATTAGTTATGGTTACGTCACCTTTCTCGGGGTTGGTTGCTATCCCAACATGAACATCTGGCATGGTTGCACAATCGACCTCTGGAGCGGATGCTGTCCCAATGGTTGCGTCAACATCCAGTCAAGTATGTTCCGGATCTGTGTTTGCGTTATCGGATAGAGCTTTCAAAAATCGTTTGAAGACTTATATTGCTCTAAATCTAACAAATGATGAGAATGCATCACTGATGAAATCCAAGACATTTTAAAGAGACATTTAAGTGAGTACTCTGCTTTAAAATTGAACATATTTGTTGAACAAAATTTGCAAAACGCAATGATATTTCAATAAATGTGTTTGCACTTGACGAGAATGATTAAGTATTTCCTCTCAGGATGTGCGAAATGGAATTACCAAATCATAGGACTTTGTTATACATTAGTAATGATTGAGAGTTGTGGATTTGAAATACACAAGTTCATTATATGTTTGTATGACGAATGGTATAAAACCAGAGGATATGGAAGCGTAATTGAGAGTCATGAATATCACAATTGTGTGAATGTTAATGATTAAACTGAACCTAGTCATTGTGGATTGAGGATGGGGATGTGCTTGGTAAAAGAAAATAGTAACAAAATAACATTATGTGTATATATTGATTCATAAAAAAATAACATGTAGTGAGTATTCAAATACAGTTTCAGTTAGTGAATTCCAGGACAATCCATTTCTTCCAAATTATACACATAACTGGTGATAAATTGTTCCAAGAATTCTTTCTTTTCCACACCCTTTGTATAAATACACTGAATCAGCATCATTGTAATTAACATAACCAATACGATTAGTTTCCCGGCGTCAAGTGACGGGGTGGTTTCAGCACAAAACAGCATCCTTGCTGTAAATTCCCGTGGAGACGGCAAGTTCTTTTAAAATACAGTGTTGTTTATTCAAGCTACTTGGAAACCTTGTACGTTAGTTATCATAATGGACGTCCTGAAACAAAATAAAAGCGGTGTAGCATGATACCTATTGTAAAGAAAAGAAAAAAGTAAACACATATACTTACATTTTTAAACATATGATATGAGTAAAAGCACTTTATACATAATCCAATAAGACACTTTGAACATTGTGTTCGAACAATGCTCTTACACCCTTTTTGAGCACATCTCTTCCTCCCTTTCAATGGGATATATTGAACAAAATGATTTATACAATCATATCGAGATACACCATCATATGTAATCGGGGAAGAAGTTAGTTGCACACCCAGTCCCTCTGTCCCCATCATTGCAAATGATGCGAAAATGGAATTCTTGTTACATATATGCAACAACTTGTCGAAAATGTGACCTATATGTAACAACTTGTCGAAAATGTGACCTATATGTAACAATATGTTGAAAATGTGACATGTATGCAACAACTTGTTGAAAATGTGACTTATATGTAACAATATGTTGAAAATGTGACATGTATGCAACAACTTGTCGAAAATGTGACCTATATGTAACAGTATGTTGAAAATGTGACCTATATGTAACAACTTGTCGAAAATGTGACCTATATGTATCAATATGTTGAAAATGTGACATGTATGCAACAACTTGTCGAAAATGTGACCTATATGTAACAATATGTTGAAAATGTGACATGTATGCAACAACTTGTCGAAAATGTGACCTATATGTAACAATATGTTGAAAATGTGACATGTATGCAACAACTTGTCGAAAATGTGACCTATATGTAACAATATGTTGAAAATGTGACATGTATGCAACAACTTGTCGAAAATGTGACCTATATGTAGCAATATGTTGAAAATGTGACATGTATGCAACAACTTGTCGAAAATGTGACGTATATGTAACAATATGTTGAAAATGTGACCTATACGTAACAACTTGTCGAAAATATGATCTATATGTAACAATATGTTGAAAATGTGACATGTATGCAACAACTAGTCGAAAAATGATCTATATGTAACAATAAGTTGAAAATGTGACATGTATGCAACAGATAGTCCAAAAAAATGACCTATATGTAACAAGAATTCCATTTTCGCATCATTTGCAATGATGGGGACAGAGGGACTGGGTGTGCAACTAACTTCTTCCCCGATTACATATGATGGTGTATCTCGATATGATTGTATAAATCATTTTGTTCAATATATCCCATTGAAAGGGAGGAAGAGATGTGCTCAAAAAGGGTGTAAGAGCATTGTTCGAACTCAATGTTCAAAGTGTCTTATTGGATAATGTATAAAGTGCTTTTACTCATATCATATGTTTAAAAATGTAAGTGTATGTGTTTACTTTTTTCTTTTCTTTACAATAGGTATCATGCTACACCGCTTTTATTTTGTTTCAGGACGTCCATTATGATAACTGACGTACAAGGTTTCCAAGAAGCTTGAATAAACAACACTGTATTTTTAAAACAACTTGCCGTCTCCACGGAAATTTACAGCAAGGATGCTGTTTTGTGCTGAAACCACCCCGTCACTTGACGCCGGGAAACTAATCGTATTGGTTATGTTAATTACAATGATGCTGATTCAATGTATTTATACAAAGGGTGTGGAAAAGAAAGAATTCTCGGAACAATTTATCACCAGTTATGTGTATAATTTGGAAGAAATGGATTGCCCTGGAATTCACTAACTGATACTGTATTTGAATACTCACTACATGTTATTTTTTTATGAATCAATATATACACATAATGTTATTTTGTTACTATTTTCTTTTACCAAGCACATCCCCATCCTCAATCCACAATGACTAGGTTCAATTTAATCATTAACATTCACACAATTGTGATATTCATGACTCTCAATTACGCTTCCATATCCTCTGGTTTTATACCATTCGTCATACAAACATATAATGAACTTGTGTATTTCAAATCCACAACTCTCAATCATTACTAATGTATAACAAAGTCCTATGATTTGGTAATTCCATTTCGCACATCCTGAGAGGAAATACATAATCATTCTCGTCAAGTGCAAACACATTTATTGAAATATCATTGCGTTTTGCAAATTTTGTTCAACAAATATGTTCAATTTTAAAGCAGAGTACTCACTTAAATGTCTCTTTAAAATGTCTTGGATTTCATCAGTGATGCATTCTCAAATATCTTTTAAATCACTCTCATCATTTGTTAGATTTAGAGCAATATAAGTCTTCAAACGATTTTTGAAAGCTCTATCCGATAACGCAAACACAGATCCGGAACATACTTGACTGGATGTTGACGCAACCATTGGGACAGCATCCGCTCCAGAGGTCGGTTGTGCAACCATGCCAGATGTTCATGTTGGGATAGCAACCAACCCCGAGAAAGGTGACGTAACAATAACCAATTATAGATTTTGTTTTAATGTTTATCGTATTGGTAATTGAGGTGTTGATGAATCATGACATGTAAATTTCCAATCTGGCAGTTGTCTTTATACTCGGCCACAGAAGTTGAACCCGTGACCTCATCAATGCGAGTCTCATACTCTCTCGGTTCCGCATCATTGTTTATGTAAATAAAATAAATTAAAATGAAATTAGGTACATATAAATTATTTTAAGGAACATGGGAAACGAATAGTGTGGGTAAATTATGAGCGCAGGAACGTTATTTCATGACACTTTTTAAAATAGTGAGCTCAATGCTAAATTACTCATATGCATCTAAGGAAACGCCAGAGCAATAACCATAATTGTTTATGTAAATAAAATGAATTAAAATGAAATTAGGTACATATATATTATTTTAAGGAACATGGGAAACGAATAGTAAGGGTAAATTATAAGCGCAGGAACGTTATTTCGTGACACTTTTTAAAATAGTGACCTCAATGCTAAATTACTCATATGCATCTAAGGAAACACCAGAGCAATAAATAAAGGAGCTACCACAGTGTTTTCAGTAGCGTTATACACAATCGGTGTCAAACATGTTTCATTTTAACATAGGTAATAAGGTGTAGATGATGGTTGTATTCGATAATATTGGAATTAACATCTTAGGAGTGGAGCGGAAGGGCAGTTGTCTTCATACTCGACCACAGAATTTGAACCCGCGACCTCCTCAATGCGAGTCTCATACTCTCTCGGTTCTGCATCATTGTTTATGTAAATAAAATAAATTAAAGCGCAGGAACGTTATTTCGTGACACTTTTTAAAATAGTGAGCTCAATGCTAAATTACTCATATGAATCTAAGGAAACACCAGAGCAATAACGATAATTGTTTATGTAAATAAAATGAATTAAAATGAAATTAGGTACATACATATTATTTTAAGGAACATGGAAAACGAATAGTATGGGTAAATTATAAGCGCAGGAACGTTATTTCGTGACACTTTTTAAAATAGTGAGCTCAATGCTAAATTACTCATATGCATCTAAGGAAACACCAGAGCAATAAATAAAGGAGCTACCACAGTGTTTTCAGTAGCGTTAGACACAATCGGTGTCAAACATGTTTCATTTTAACATAGGTAATAAGGTGTAGATAATGGTTGTATTCGATAATATTGGAATTAACATCTTAGGAGTGGAGCGAAAGGGCAGTTGTCTTTATACTCGACCACAGAATTTGCACCCGCGACCTCCTCAATGCGAGTCTCATACTCTCTCGGTTCTGCATCATTGTTTATGTAAATAAAATAAATTAAAGCGCAGGAACGTTATTTCGTGACACTTTTTAAAATAGTGAGCTCAATGCTAAATTACTCATATGAATCCAAGGAAACACCAGAGCAATAAATAAAGGAGCTACCACAGTGTTTTCAGTAGCGTTAGAGACAATCGGTGTCAAACATGTTTTATTTTAACATAGGTAATAAGGTGTAGATGATGGTTGTATTCGATAATGTTGGAATTAACATCTTAGGAGTGGAGCGGAAGGGCAGTTGTCTTTATACTCGGGCACAGAATTTGAACTCGTCACCTCCTCAATGCGAGTCTCATACTCTCTCGGTTCTGCATCATTGTTTATGTAAATAAAATAAATTAAAACGAAATTAGGTACATATATATTATCGTATGCATCTAAGGAAACGCCAGAGCAATAAATAAAGGAGCTACCGCAGTGTTTTCAGTAGCGTTAGATACAATCGGTGTCAAACATGTTTTATTTTAACATAGGTAATAAGGTGCAGATGATGGTTGTATTCGATCAGGTTGGAATTAACATCTTAGGAGTGGAGCGGAAGAATTATGGGTATATAGAGGTTGGTATAAAAGTGACTGATGAAAATGAATTGAGTGACGTCAAGTTTCATTAAATCTGATTATTGTTTCATGAAAATAAAGCCCCCACCTCTGAGTGGTGATATTTTTGTTAAGATTAAAGTACTTTAAGTAATTACAGTCACATTTGCAGCTATCACAACCACAATATATCGCAGTTCTGGAATTTGACGTTTCTTCTTTGTGATAGTTGGAGATGTGATTGTGTTGTATTACAATATGGTGTTAATAGAGTGCGACATGGATTTTATGAACCACCATGTAAAAGAAGACGCGTGCAAGAGATCTTTAAATAATAAGAATAGTATATTTTATATACTTTTTATTTACTCATAATAAGCTTACACTACTTTTGCATAACCTTGCTTTTATTTCAATATATCACCCCCATCAAACCAACTATTCTTTGGTATCGACAACTTGTTGCATTGGATCCACTTCTTTTTTATATTTAACGATAGCATTCAAAATTGTCGCTAATGCAACAGTTCGTTATTTTACTTTCTGTATCCATTTCTCAATCATGGTTAGCGCGGTGAATGTCACAACTAGAAAATGAAAGTTAACGCACACATGGACCTTGAACTGAATGTCATACTGAGAAATCTAAAGGAAGGTCATGGGTCATGTGGTACTCTCACACGTGTCTCTTTCACAATCGAGTGGCTGGGATGTGAGCTTCAACATGATTCTGCAGTAGGCTAATGTAAGTTCATTACATCTAATCAGCAGTCATTAATATGTTATATGTGTACTCGGGGTGATCAACAAGAAAGTGCAAAAAACAAAATAATATTCCAATATTCATAGAAATCGGTTCCGCCATTATCATGTGAAAAGGTAACAAACATCCCGATAGACAGACATGAAGTTAAATTGAAAAATAATCATTATATGTATACCGGTATTTAAGCAAATTTTTTAAAATTGTGACCTTTCATTTCGATACAGTCTTCAGTTCTTTTGTGCATATTATCGCACTATAGACTATTGCACCTAATTCTAATTACCAGTTTCGTCCTTCGTACTAGTAACTCAGGTTGAAATAATTCTACTCCATAAAAGAGTACCTTACGTACTGTAAATTCAATCTTCACTTCTATCCGACTCATATAGATAAAATTGCTCCTTTGTAAAATAACTCCGCTCCAGTGAGCCAATAGTAATATGCATCTAAGGAAACCATGAAAAAGTTCAGTCAGATACTTTGAACCCATGATCTCCCAGAAGCGAATCTCAAACTCTCTCGGTTGTGTATCATAATCTATTTATAAATCAATAATTTCCACTTAAAGACTTATATTTTAAGCCAACAGGGAGAATTTGATCCACTTCTTTTTATATTTAACTAAAATACCATATTAAACATAACGAGAATTATTGTGATGTAGTTTTCACATACTATCACTGAGCTTATTGTAACGTGAGATGACTGATAGAGTATTGCAACATTAAAAGACACACAGCTAATCGTATGTTTCAATGTTAGATTCACTTATAAGAAACACATTTGTATCACTCTTCGTAGTCTGAATACGGAAGTAAAATAAAGAAATGGGGTATGTCTGTTTGTACCCATCCAGCGTATTACGAAAATGATTCCATCTATTTAAGGCGGTCTTGCACAACAAACAGGGAATATTATTCATTGTGACATTAAAACTCACACAGCTAATCGTATGTTTCAATGTTAGATGCACCTATAAAAACACCATTATTATTATTATTATTATTATTATTATTATTATTACTATTATTATTATTATTACTATTATTATTAATTCTGGAGATTGACTAGTAATTATAGGTAATTATTCAAGTGAGCATTTACTTGGATTTTATGAACCTCCATGTAAAAGAAGATGTGTGCATGAGCGTCTTTAAATAATAAGAATAGTATATTTTATATACTTTTATTTACTCATAATAAACTTACAGTGCTTGTGCATAAACTTGTTTTTAGTTTCCATGCGAATTGGTTCGGCCATTATTGTGTGAAAAGGTAACATAGACAGACATACAAACAAACAAAAATGTCAAAAATACGATTTGTGGTCTCAGGATGGTTAATTATACATGTTCTGTATATCTCTTTGTACTTTTAACAACTGATGTGAGAATTACCAGTCTGCTCCGCGAATGTGCTCTAAATCTAACAAATCATGAGAGTGAATTAAAAGATATTTGAGAATGCATCACTGATGAAATGCAAGACATTTTAAAGATACATTTAAGTGAGTACTCTGCTTTAGAATTTAACATATTTGTTGAGCAAAATTTGAAAAATCCCCATAATAAACTAATACTTATAATTATTTATATACCTTCTCTGAACATATAAATAAAAATAAATATTAAAAGTTTCTTACAATATGGTGCATGGAGCATTTTGCACTTTGATAAGACTCATGCGTTAGATTTATGCGTTACGATGTGTAATTATAAATGTAAACACCGTTTATTTTTGGAAAAAGGTTTATTATTATTATTATTATTATTATTATTATTATTATTATTATTATTATTATTATTATTATTATTATTATTATTATTATTAAATTTTCTGCGGAAGGAGTAAGGTGAAAGATTTTACTGCCTTACTGAAACCTTTCCTCTGACTGTGGTTATGCGTCAATCTATCTTGAAAAGTCCAAATCTTTTTATGTATATCCCTTTGTACTTTTAACAACTGCTGTGAGAAATTACAGTCTTCTCCGCGAATGTCTGGAATCAGGTAAAAGATTTTACTTCCAGCCATAGATAGAGTATAAATCATGCTAACTTTATGTATTTATGCCTCTTTAAATACAGCAACCAGGTGACTGTTGAAGTGAGTTTTCTCCATTGTTATTATGTTATACATTTTATTCACTTCTAATAATCATAGGTCATTTTTGAAGTGAGAATTGAGTTTTCTCCACATATTTGAGTAATTTTATTCATTTCTACTAACCTTTCCGCTATTTCATCTTTTTGAATTCGATTTGATGCATTGTTTTACTTCCACCAAGGTGATATACTTTCTCTTTCAATTACTGGTTGCGTGCTTCAGACAGCCGCGTCCAGTCAATGTCATATAGTCGAGGACTCACTTTCACTTCCACGTGCGGGATTCACCTCTCACACAGATGGCTAAACCGACTGCGTAATACATACTCATACATATTTCACAACAGAAAATTATTTTCAACTGGCCAGGGAACAGGCGGTAGTCGAAAAAAATAATACAAGTGTCAAATAAGACCCACAGGAATATGCGTATTCGAAACATCGCCTTCCTTTTGACACGTGTGACCTAGTTCTGTCAAGGTGAATTACTATCACGCAGGAGCAACCACAACTCCTCCCCTCTCCTCACTATCAATCAAATGTTGTAATACCAACAATTAATCGCAATTCAACACTGCCATCCCCCCCCCAAAATTATCTCTCTCCCATTATCCAATTGCACACGCGGATCACCCCACCCAACCACCGTTTACGACCACTCACATACATGAGGTCTCCATTCTCATTCGCTAATCACAATCCCCTTCCAACCCCATTGACCAATCGCATTTGAGACCCTCCCCCCATGCACCAATCAAAATTGAGTTCCCCCACTTCTGTTTCAACCTATGACGAAGCAACGCCACGCCTACTTCCCCCACCCCTCCTTTGGCCACGCCCCTCCAGGCCCTCCATACCCTCAAACCCTTGACGTCAGTCCACTTTGTATACTACTAGCGTCAGCAGTTACAGCTGAAAACCCGTGTCCATGTGCCGGAAAGAATTTTACTCTGTTCAATTCACCCTTGATCATAATGAAACTAGTTGATGGTAATCTTATAACTGCTTCATAGACCTACTCCTAATATCTTGTTAAATGAAAAATAGGCTATTTGTCATTATCCTATTTACTGATTATTGTAATGCGACGAGATTTCTACACAATTATGTAATATTTCATTTGTAACCTACAGCAGTTCAAAGTTTATAACTTCTTCTTTCTCTTCTCATCAAATTTACCCATTTTTTTTTTCAAAATATTTTCACTTACAGTTCCGCATTATTTCTTTTATGCTATTGTGTTGTTTAGTTTCAGAATTTTTTTATAAACAATAAACGATTTTCTGAAAATTTGAGCATCCTTTACGTTTATTTTTATATTGGTATGGACTTTTACAAACTGTAATGTTTGAGAGTGTGTGTCACGTTATTCAGTCGGTACTGATAATTTTGTCGTGAACATAATCAAAGAAGAAGATTCATCGACATCTTGAAAAAAATTATGAACAACATATTGGATTGACTAGTCCATTTTTGTTTCCACTGAATAGCAGTCTTAACCATATCTTTAATACATGAAAAAAAATGTAATGGCTAATATTGAACACTCCTGAGTAATTTTTAACATCAATATAATTTTAGGGCTAAAAATTGGGATTACTTGAGAAGGGGAAAATTCACTAAGGAAGTACATTCGTATAATAAAATATGCATGTAGAATATATTACCCAGTCTAGGGAATGAACTTACAATTTTGTTGTTTTAAATGTTATATTTTTGTCTTTGGATTACAAATAGAAGGGGGTCTATGCTCAGGAATATCTATTTCGAACTTAGAAATTACAAGAACAAAAGAAAAGTAGGGATCAAGGAAGATTAACTGCAAAAAATCTCGTAAAAACGTTCAGAATTGGGAAAAAAAATCAGCAATATTTTAGAAAAGTATCACGGAAGAGAAAAATAGATCCCAGAATAAAAAATATAAAAATGAATAATAAATGATGGTGATAAGTCATTTAGTTTATGCGAGACTTAGAAACTACGTCTTCAATATTCCATTTACAAGTGAGGTTACGTGTGTGCGATACTTAAGAATGGAACGATATGTTTCCTTCTTTCAGATATTTTTCTTTGCACCCAAAGCAAAGTTCACCATCACTGTGGCTGTGTTCGGTACATAATAACTTATTATTTTACTTTGAATACATTTCATTAATGAATCACAAGTAAGAGCTCACGCATAAACACACTACAGACACAGACTAGTACTTGCAGTTACGAAGCTGAATATGTAGGAAATATGCATCCAATGACAATTGAACTTTAGTTGCTAGCCACTAGGATCGCTACTAACGCACAGTCAACTCCCAGCTCACTGATGGTCCCTAATACTCTCAGTTGCTAAACGCTTGGAGCATTGTATCGCGAGATGTGACAAAAAATCACCTCAAGCTTCGTGACTATATACTGTACTAGACTGTGCTACAGCACACCAAAGTCACGTGACTTACGTTGTCAATGTTGATACCCTGAGCAGTAGTCCAGGCGCGCTCTATGTATATTAACTCTAAGCAGGGACTGGATTAATCTTGCTCAGGATAGGTACAGATGACGGGCTTATGTGAGGGCGGCAATGAACCTCTGGGTTCCTTAAAAGTCATTTGTTAGTTAGTTAGTGGTACTGCAACTATAACTACTACCGCGGCTACCATCACCACTACCACTACCACTAGGTATTACTACTAGTAGCACTATCAACATCCCTACAACCTCCACACCGCCGGCACTACCGTCGGTCGCCAATACCACAATCCTTTCTTGTTTACCTTGAAATCACCATCATCCCCAGCTCCTACTCCTCCACCACTACCACCACAACCACCATCACCACCACCACCACCAACACCCCTACAACCCCCACCACTGTCGACAACGCCACAATTCTTTTTTGTTTATGTTAAACTACGAATGAAACTGTAGGTGAAAAGTTTTTTTTGAAATACGTATCTTATTGAAGTGAAATGATTTTTCCATGGGACTAGCCTTGTTTGACACTGCGATACATACCACCATGTCGTTGTTTCCTCTTGAGTGATGGCCATTGCGGAAGTACTATTCTCTTACCTGGGAAACACATTGATAGTAGGAAGTGATTTATGGCACCTGCTACACAACATTGCACTCACATGACAGCTCGCGACGCTTACATCATGGCACCATGTGACCACAAAATGTAAGAAATGTCACTGAAAGCTAAGTGCTGAATTTAGTGCTTCACTGCCGGTATCGCACTAGTTTCTTCACACGCTATCTACTGCCATTCTATAGGCCTACAGTTATCCGTTATCCTGTCTTCCTGAGAGATGGCAATGTAAAATACTCATTCGGGTTATTTCACTATATCATGTCATCAAGATTTGTAGTTTCGAAAAGGATTCACTAAGGTTGCATTAGTTACACAAATTTTGTCTTAAATTAAAACTGGATTACTGTAAAATCATATACTAAGTGTGATGATTCATTTTATTGTGATGAGTAGCTTACTAAATTCACACTCCCCATCCATCTCTCCAACCCACCATTTTGTAGGCCTACAATACAGTGTGCAGTATCTGAGAGAATTGTACACAGAGTGTGTATGATGTTATAAATTACAAAACTTACGCACGTAGCACAGGACAGTCCACTGAACATGATAGTATGAAATGCTTTGTTGTAATTGCTTGCTGAAAGATAGCTTAGTTTTTGTAAATATTATAGTTGTCGAAAAATGAAGATTTGAGAAAATAACTTGAATAAATTCCCCGAAAATGAACCCACAGCCGTGGAAGATCTCGTAACCACAATAGCAACCGTTAATAAAGTCCGGCAAGGAGTACAGTTCCTGGGCCACTCTTTTCCTTTACTCGGTTATTTGATGACTTTATCAATTACGTACTATGTTATTTAGCATTTAGTTTCGATGAAATTGGTGACAGCGAGATGGGGGACGATGATTCACTGTGAGATTAACTGGCAATCGCCTTACAGTTGGATAAAGCTCGGAATAAACCCAACCAGTTAATAAACCCAAGTTAGAATCGCACCCACGCTCAAGCGCATCTCTCTATCAGCAGAAAACACGCTACCGCTTGAACTATGCCGGTGGCCTAACATCCTCTCTGTAGGGATATTAATATGGAGAGCCTATGCACCAGGTTAAGGGTGAAGACTAGACACCGGATTTTAAAGGGAATCCCTTTTTTATTTCAACGCGAAACATGAAATAATTAATTACGATGTTCAAAACTATCTTCCACCGATCAAATTATGTGGTTTTGACTTCCTTTTTTTTTAAGTCCTTATTCTCCTTTTTTCCCCTTTTTTAAAAACATCTTTTATTTGGTTCTTTTTTGACAGAATATCGCAAACATTTAGATAATTTTCTTATATTTATTTTTTGCGATAACTTCCTGAGCAAGCGAAAATAAATATCGTTCTTCTTCTGACTCCAGACATTGTAAAACTAATAAAGTGTGCTGATTTAGAGTTCAGGAGAAAAAGAAAATTTTCACCTCTGGTTTCAGTAGTTATTGAGCGGTCATTTTCTGTTTATAAAGACATTCTGCATTCAAAGAGGCATAATCATACTGAAACATATTGAAATGTTGAATGTGATCAAATACAACACTTCCTTATGTTGTGAAGCGATAAATATAAGCCTGTGTGTGCTATGTGTATCCATGAATGTGCTGAAGTGTGTTTTCAATTAAAATATCACCCTTTTGAGAGAGTGATATAGTCCTTTTTGAAGTCCTTTTTTGACTGTATCAAATACAACACTTTCTTTATGTTGTGAAGAGATAAATGTAACATTGTGTGTGCCATGTATATCCAGGAATGTGCTGAAGTGTGTTTTGGAGAGTAATATAGTCCTTTTTTCAAGTCCTTTTTTTTTGGCTATAACTTTCCCTTCTTTGTTCTTTTTTGATGAAATTTTTCCCTTTAAAATCCGGTCTCTAGTGAAGACTTTAACAGTCATCAAGATGTAACTTGCAGAGTGGAAGAAGCAATCCTTTAAATTGCCATCTTAAAGGGACAAATAGGGTTCTAAGTCCAAAGATAACCCATCTAGGAGAGAATATTAAAAAATAAAACCAGCTCCAACAAGAATGGAGATTATGTATCAGTTTGGTAACTTGAACTTGTAAAATGAATCTTGCCCAGAACCTTCAGAGTGTTAGACGGATGGATGGAAGGATCAAGACATGTGAAGGCGAAACGAACCAATATTGGTTTATACGAGAAGGCGCTGGTAATGATGATGATAATGAAGGTCATCTAATAGTGAACAGGACCGATAGAAATATAAAACAGATAATACCAATGAATGACTGTATGTCACTTGGAATCAGATGACAGATGTATTTGGGTTTGGCAGATTTCTGAAAAAGGAGGTAAGTGCATTATAAAGGCAGAGCTTCAAATTTGATGAAATACGCTTGCCGCAGCGTCAGCATGTTCAACGTATAGAGTAATTCCGGGTTAGATGGCCATAGTTTTTAAATCACATAGAACAGGATAACCGTTTTGGTAAAGAAATACGGAAAATATGAAATACGTTTCTGCAAGGTTATATTTTACCACTACAGTGCCTCAGGGCGCATAGAATTCAGTAATGTAATACAAAAACACGTTTGAAATATAATAAGCTACTAGCCATCTCTCCCAACATGTAAGGATAGATGACCACCATTATTTTTTAAGTAAATACATAACTATTTTTTTTGGAAAACAATGATGTTTTATGTAATGGACACATAGTGTCTAACTGCATAATTAAAGTTGTTTGGAATTTTTTAACAGCTTTCTCTTTTAGTGAATTTTCCTTAAAGCAACATAGAAAGAAAGTGAAACGTTTGTGAACATGTTATTGAAACAAAATCCTAAAAGGTCAAAGTAACAGAATCTTCTAACGTTCTTCTTTGTAATTCCATTCGCCACAGAATATGTTTCGTGGAGCCATCTTTGGAACGTACACATTTAGGCTAATTCAATCCAGTTTTTGCTTTGTCTCATTGCAAGTCTCACCACACCCTACACATTCATTGCTTCGGTCAGTTATCTCACCATTGAAAAAATCATTTGGCCTCACTGCACCCTTAGTAGAATTTCCTGTTTTATCTCTTCTTTCCAGGGCTCTTCTTGGAATATTAAATGCAATGAAAACTAGACGTATAGAAGTACTATATTCAAAGACTTCAAAAGCACGGTTTAAGTCATCTTCACTTCAAAGATGCGGTTGCTGCCTGGCTTTGCTATATATTTTGTCGGCATCTAGAAATAATGACAAAAAACCGATACTTTTAACATAATAATAACTCAACTGTAGGCCACCTGTCCCGGAAAAATATTGGCCATCTTTCCCTTTCTTACGGGAGAGATACCGCATAATAAAAACTAACAGCAGTGGAGAAAACAAATACAGTTAAGATAGATTGTTTAAAGATGTCTTCCTTTTTAATAATGTTTCCAGCAAATTTTCTCACAAAATGCAGTATTTTTCTGTTGTTATTTCAGGAGGTGTAAAATTATTGCGTGCTCACAAAATCACGAGCGGCTACAAAACGCGGAAATAATAATCTTATGTTTTCACAGGTGCAAAAATCATTTCGTTTAATTAACATCTGGTGGCAAACCGATTTTCATTCGAAACAGATGATTAGAATAAAAATGAGAGAGGTTGGCCGTCTCACACGCCTGGCTATCTCCCCCGGAATTACTCTATTGCTGTTGTCCAAAGATTAAGATTTAGATCAATTCGATAATATGGCACCAACATTATATTTTATTATTTTAAATAAAGTGTGAGATGAAATTAATATCATTAAATTTCTTTCTTCAGTGGATCGTGGTGTACTGCTACGTAAGTTTGGCAGTTTACATCGTTTACGTTCTCTATTGCAGTGCTATAAAATTAATGTATATTAATCTATTGCAAACTTGCGAAGAAATATGCAATATTTTTTGAGGACAAAAATAAATTTGCATATGAATTCTTCAGAAGTTCAAAATAAAACATTATGCAATAATTTCTATGAGCATTGTATTTCTTTTTTGAATTCCATTTTCAGTAATGTATTCATTTATGTTTTACTCTGTTTAATTTCTTGTTATAAATCTGAAATAACACGATGTTAAATCAGCTAATTTGATGGAAGTTTTTAATTACTTTATTTTATAAGGCTTTATCAACTGCTATAGTTATCTAGCCTCTGAGAAAAATGAAGGTGATAATGCCAGCGAGATGAGTCAAGGGTTCAGCGCCGAAAGTTATCCTGCATTTGCTCTTAATGGGTTGAGGGAAAACCTCGGAAAAATCTCAACCAGGTAACTTTTCCCAATCAGTATCAGAACCAGATCCCGCTTCTCTCACGGCGAGATATGCTAACCGTTATCCACAGCGGTGGACATAATGGCAATTTCTCAGTCTGTTTCCGGAAAGATTAAGGTTAAATATAAAGAGCCCAGCCAGGATAAATGAAACCTGCAAACTACGTACAGTTTAACATGTGCACTCTTTCCTTTTCACACGTTTAAAATTTCTACACTGAGAGGAATCAGTAATAAATTTCCACAGGTAAGGAATAAATTGTACATATTTAAGAATACAATCTTACGTCATTCCATACATCGTATGAAGGTCGCTAGTAATTTGAAGGTTCCGCAGTGTGTTTTGATTTTATACCACATACAGCACACACACATATATACCCTGCAGGAAAATAGATTCCTTATTGAGATCGATTTTCTACTCTAACATTTGAAGGCAAGGTGTAATAATGCACGTTTCTGCTACCAAGTATTGCCTACGTTGAGCGGTATAATTTCCAAAAGAGAGCTCTCAGTGCCGAGTTTATTATTATTATTGAAGCTTCTACCCATATACAGTACGTCAGCAAAATACGAACAGGCCCGCTTCTTGCTCTCTTGATCATAGTGTTCTGAGCGTGTGGTATTGATACACAACCGTGAGTCTCTTCGAATGCGTTCTCCAAATTTACTATGGATTTATATGAAAAGAAACAAATGCAAAAGAGGACTGTAAAGTATACTATCAATAAAATGAGCATGGTCGCTTTATTTTTATCTACAGGTCGTAACAAAATTTGAATGTATACCTATGATATTAAGAAATATATTTCTGATGTTAGTCGACCTCGGCAGCGTAGTCGGTATAGCGCTGGCCTTCTGTGCTTGAGGTTGCAGGTTCAATCCCGGCCCAGGTTGATGGCATTTAAGTGTGCTTAAATGCGATAGGCTTATGTCAGTAGATTTACTGGCATGTAAAAGAACTCCTGCGGGACAAAATTCCGGCACACCGATGACGGTGATATAACCTGTGCAGTTACGAGCGTCATGAAATAAACCATAATTTAATTTTTTTTCTGATGTTGAATTTAAAAAAAAATGAGTACGTGTTTTCAAAATCACATTTATTTCCAAAAATTATCTAAAATGAAATTTATTGGTGAAACAATTTATAAAATTGTAATATTTCGCTCAAATTTAAATGGTTTTTCATAATTTTATACAAAATATTCCTAAAAAGTCTTTTTTACTATAAAGGAAGCTTTGTAATTATTATAATCAACATAAAATCAATATTTTGTCCAATATATATATAAGGCAAACTTGGCTAATTTCGCAGTAGGCCTAATTTCGCAGTATCTCATATATTAATTAATTGTGGAGTTGTCCATGTTCGTTTGAGCTTACAAAAAATACGGATAAATGCCAGAACCTGTCAGGGATGTTTCATGAAGGAAGATCCCTTTGCAACGCATTCTGCCGAAAGTTACACAACTATCTGCTTTAGTAGGTGTGTGTTTGCTGAGATATCGTGAGTTAATTTGCAGTGTTGTGTTTCTGGACATTACATCGTCGAGATATTCGAAACTATAAGTATCACACTATGATTAATGAATTCTCCATATTCTTATGATTAATTTGAACCCTTGCTTGTTGTTTTATCTAATATAATTTGTTCATAATATCCTTTTGCCGGTACTCAATTTCTTAACTAGTCTCCGCTACTTAAAGGCAGATCAGTTCGAGTGGCACGCAGATTCTAACTTCCTTTAAGATGCGCTAAGGGCTAAGTATGCGCCAGCCAGAAAATCTTCCCCTCCCATAGAGTAACAGCCTCAACTCGCTCGAATATGAATGATTTTTATGATGTGCTAGGAAGTGAGTATGAGAAAGCAGAACTGAGTACCAAGCCTAATCTCATTTGGAAATTAAATGAAACAGCGTTTTCATTGGTTACCAACCTAACAAAATTGTGTCCCCACAAGGAGCAAAGTCTGTCCATCTTCAAACAATGGCAGAGAAAGGAGGAACAGCAATTGTCTTGGTAGCGGAAGAGGATTCGGATTAGCCTAAATAGTTCTCATAATGATTTTTCTATCTTTGGCATAATGTTTAATGCAGATATGTGTTAGGAAAATTTATTAATTTGGAATTAATATGCAAGCCTTTTTATGTTATTATTGTTAATAATTGAAGCCCAATTGTTCCACATTTATTGGCTAGTTTGTTAATGTGTGTTCAGTTCATGTCTGTAAACATGTACTGATGTTTAGATTACATTAAAACATGTTTTGAGCTGAAAAGAGTATTCTTAAAAATTGCACAAGTGTTACTGCGAAATTGCTAAAGCAGTACTGCGAAGTTACATGAGTTCTTGAAACACACACACATATATCATCTCATGTTTTAGATGTAGCTATTTCCCTGTGGAGATACACTTAGAAATATAATTTTTAAACCTACCAATAAAATGATGTCTAGTGATTAACTGCCGCACGAAGGAAGTTTTTTAATCATTTTGGATATACAGAGTGTTTAAAAAATACGGGGCATAATTTCAGGTATGTATTTCCCACATGTAGACAATCAAAATAGTTCATTACAACATGTGTCCGGAAATGCTTCATTTCCGAGTTATGGCCTTCACAACATTGAAATTCACCGGAACGTTTTTCTTTCCGCAGGTCGTTGTCATTACAGAAGATGTTCAAAATGTCCACCTCCTGCTTGAATACAGACCTCACATCGATGTATCATTGACCTGCGAACACGATCCCAAACTCCAGGAGTATTGCGTATGTCCTCAGAACACGCCACAATTCGATTCCGAAGGGATTCCAAATCAGGCACCGGAGACGAATAAACCAATGATTTTAAATGGCCCCACAAATAGAAATCGAGAGGGTTCAGATCAGGTGAGCGTGGAGGCCAAGCAATTGGGCCACCTCTACCTATCCATCGATCAGGAAACCTTCGATCCAAGTACCGGCGAGCCGTACGACTGAAGTGTGCAGGAGCGCCATCATGCAAGAAGTGAATGTGTTGAAGATTGATCAGTGGAGTGTCTTCTAAAACATGAGGTATTGTGTTTTCCAGGAAGTTTGTGTACGCCTGCCCCGTAAGTCTGTTTACAAGTACATGGGGTCCAACTAATCGACCACCAATGATACCGGCCCACATGTTGAGGGAGAACCGCACCTGGTGATGAGATGGAACATTTGCACGTGGGTTGGTTTTCATACGCCCATACATGCTGATTGTGGAAATTTGTTATGCCATCTCGTGTGAATTGTGCTTCATCTGTAAATAATACTAAGGCAGGAAAGTTCGCATTTACACCACACTGCTGCAAGAACCACTGACAGAACCTAACTTGTGCAGGGTAATCTGCTGGTGACAGGGCCTGTACATGTTGCAAATGATAAGGATACAATTGATACTCTTTCAACAGTCTCCAGACAGTCGTATGAGGAACATTGACTTGCAACGCTACCCTTCGTGTGCTGATAGAAGAAGTCATGTTCACAGCCTCCAGAATCTCCTCCTGTACTTCTGGAGTTGTAGATCTTGGTCGTTCCCTTCCCAAACCAGGAGAGTTAAATTTTCCATACTCGCACAGACGGCAATGGAGACGTACAAATGTCTTCCGATCTGGAAATTGTCGCTGTGGGTACCTCTCCTGGTACAAACGACGAGCCAGCGCAGCATTGCCGTCCGCCTTACCGTACATGAAGTGTATCTCAGCCAGCTCTTGATTTGAACACATGTCGCACAGTCTAACGCCTACACAACACTGAATGTAACCTTCGCCTCGGAATGAACTGTCAGAGTGCCCACTTAATGTCTCCTTTGACGGCAACGACCTGCGGAAAGAAAAACGTTCCGGTGAATTTCAATGTTGCGAAGGCCATAACTCGGAAATAAAGCATTTCCGGACACATGTTGTAAAGAACTATTTTTATTGTCTACATGTGGGAAATACATACCTGAAAGTATGCCCCGTATTTTTTAAACACCCTGTATATAGGATGTAGGCCTACTTCGGTACATCGCAATAACATATGATATGCGTATATAATCACTTAGTGATTTAAGACGGCGCTCATCCCGTAGGATCTCGGCCACTTAGTCACTCATAATAAGTGCACCTCTGCACATTAGTGTGTTGGACATTGTGTCACTGTCACACATCTGTGATACAGTGCATGAAGGTTGGCCACTAAAGGGAAACTAAGAGGTGGAGCTTAAACTGAGAGGGTTCAATCCGGCATCGGAATTGGAATCCGGTGTAGTAGTGGATAGAGTGTCAGCACGTAGAGCTGAAAACCCGGGTTCGAATCCCGGTGCCGGAGAGAATTTTTCTCCGCTCCATCGATCTTTCATCATATAATTCACACAAGTTAAAAATTAACACATGTTTGTCTATTTTTACTTCTTAGTTGCACGAATATAAAGAGCAAGATATATTGCGTTACAAGAATGGTACGCGAATTAAGTTAGTGTATCAGTACTATACTTAATTATTGGCAATGTTTTTACTTACTTTACTCTGGCCGCGAAACCAGGTGGCCCGGATTCGATTCTCTGGTTGAGGTTTTTTTGTGTGGTTTTCCCTCAGTCCAATATGAGCAAATGCTGGGTAACTTTCGGTACTGGACCCCGGACTCATTTCACCGGCATTATCACCTTCGTCTCATTCAGACACTAAATAACCTAAGATATTGATAAAGCGTCGTAAAATAACCTACTAAAGAAAAGGTATAAAAATCAACACATACATATTCTTTTGCAATTATTAATAAGATTAAAACTTTAGTGTATATGTCTACAGTTCCAGTTATTTTTTTTTAAATTATTGTGTATTTATTATGCCAATAAAAAAAATGTGCTCCATATCCCCCATGTTTACCTTGTACTCGTAATATAATCAAAGAAAAGTTAGAAAAGACGAAACAAAGCCGAGTCTTTTATATTTCCGAGATTCTGTTACACATATAAGTCATATGTATTGCATGCTAGTTCCTGCATTATTATATTTTTAGCAAATTGCAAAAATTGTATAATTTTACGATTTTTTTGCATTTAAAATATAGATTGAATTTATTTTTTTCATTGTTTCATTCAGGTCAATAGCTAAGTAACCCCAATTATGAAGTTTATTGATTCTCTACCGTCTTAGTCAATGTAACTATTATACAGTCATGGGAGTATTATTTTGGCAAATAAGAGTAGTAAAAGTGTATGTTATCCAATGCCTACCCACTTTACTTGCGTGATTCGGATAGATGATAGGATTGTGACCCATTTTCAAGTTGCACATCACTTCGGCGAGCCATGCTATGCATGGTGTGTATTTGTGGACAGTTATGTCGTGTAATAGGGTGAGTGTAGTATAGTATAAGGAATAGGTAAGGATGATGATGAAGATGAGGACGGGATAAGGGGAAACCCAGTATCGGCACATAGTCTATTCCTGTCTGCGGTGACTGATTGTCAGACCTTCAGCCTGTTACGCAGACGATCCGGATTCGAGTCCCGGTCAGGTCTGGGATTTTTCATTGAAAAATCCATAGTGACACTTGTGGTGGACAAGATAGCAGTTGGGGTTTTTCTCGAGGTTTCCCGTTTCTTCATATTAGAAATCTATATAATTCCGTCAACATTCTTTCATTTCGTCATCATACTATAGCATTCCGGCTGGCGACGCACGGAGGGGCTAACCCAGGAACGAGGAGAGTTGTCTGCTCGAAACCTAGGTACGCAGCGAACCTTAGTATAGTCAGCCGATGTGGGTTTGGGTTAGCGCTATAGATCGTAAAGTTCACAATGCCATTCCTCCCGAAATAATTTCATTCCATTCCGTTCTTGTCGAATAGCCGCCAAGGGGGCCGCCAAGTTTAACGTCCTCTTCCAACGGGCGAATTGCTATCAACAGTGACACACGCCTTCTCTTTATATGCACTGCGGAGAGATTTTGGGATTTAATCCAGGCATATTGGTGCACAATCTAATGATCCTATGTTGTGCACCACCAACTCTCTCAGTCCCGAGGTAGAAATTTTACACGAAAATTTCTGGTCCCGCCAGAATCGAACCCAGACCGGCTAGTCTGAAGTCAGGCGCGCAACCACAGAGCTAACTTGGCGGACTATAGATTAATAAAAGTTGATGTTATATATTACATCTGATACATTATAGCAGCTGAGACGGTTGAAAGCGATGATTCTGACATGTCCGTGAACATAAAATATTGAAGAATTATGGAATATTGTTTGTAATTAATTGGTTCCTGAGAAATCTGTCCTAGTGCTATTGTGTCCTACAACAGCGCTAGTGCTGTTACGAGTTGTAACAATAGGCCTAATCTTTTCTCTAGCAACCAGCCCACGTGTTGTAAATCCATTTTTAAGACCTGCGATTATAAGTGGTAAGTGCAATAAAAATTATGACAATGCAAAAAAAAAAAAATAAAAAAGAAGAAATGTATAATATTTTGAAATATGCTCGCAAATAGCCGCTCTTAACCTATTCGATATAAAACGGGAGTCTTTAGCCTACTACCTAACATTCTATCTACATTATGTACAGCAATGATTCAATTTACCCGAGAATGTTACATATGTAATGAAATGATTTTTTTAAAATTATTAATGAGACTCTAAGTTGCTTGAACTCATACAGTAAAATGAGATTTATTCTAAATAACACGATTTTCTTCGTAGCTTTTCGTACTTCGTTATATAAACCGACAAATCGAATGACACAGTCCGTATCAAGGAATCAATTGTTACGTTATTTATAGAATTTTATTATTTCTACACTTTTTCGTCATAGTCTCTGCTTGACTCTATCGAATCCGGGATAGCCTAATATAGGTACAGAGTTAAATTAATCAAACACAAAGGTTTTAACATTTTTTTGGACTCATCTTCTCCATGACCTTTGATTGGATCTGTTACTGTATGACAGGAGATGACAAATAACACTGCACAAGAAATTTAAACTTTGTTTCTGTCCTTTAGATGCAACTATGTAATTGGAACTAAATGAGAGGTGCTGAGTTCATTTCTGGAAACCAAAATTTTGTAACAAATACCATTTTTATGGTACACGCACTTCACTTATTTACACAAATTTGTTACAATAGCACATAAAGGAATCTTTGTTTGGCCAAAATTCACAAATTAAAATGTCTTTTTTGATCTTTTACGTTTGTAGACAGGTTCTGCTATCTCTCTGATGAGTGACCAGCAATATTCAGCCAGCATACTTGCATTCTATCTTCCACTGAAGCGCTTTTCGAAGGTAGATATTTCTTGATGAAACCTCTTCCCGTGTTCATCGCTTACAGCACGAAGGTTTTTTTTTTTTAAAAGAAGTCTAGGTGGTTGTCAAGAAAGTGTACTTTCAGTGACATGTTGCATCCCATAAGGTGAAAGTAGTGCAACATTTCACTAACATTAAATAACTTCTTATTTTGAAGAAACAGTACGTGCTGGACAGAAATTAAATGCAGATTCGTTTTTGCGACCACAAAATACATCGAATACACATATTTTTTTATAAAAAGGACAAATTTTATGTTGTACAGTGTAATGTAGAGTTATTACCAACATGAGTTATGGTATTATTAGAACGTTAACAGTGAACTTCTGAAATTTTATTGGACGTAATAGAATAAGTAAAGTACTTTTTTGATTAATTTTTATCTGTAGGCTTATAATGTTAGGGATCGATAGGGTGCGTTACGGTGGTTAGAAGTTTACTATCCGTTCACCATTCACTACTGTAGCATGCGTAAACAGTGTACCTGCTGAATAATAATGCCGAAAGTTAAAGGTTCTCAGACGCATATTTTTGCAGCGGAATTTGATCAGGCATTGATGAAGATGGGAGTTGTTGTGCATTGTAATTGTACGGATCCTGAAGAAAAGGAGAAAACTCAGACCCACCAATAATTCATTGATAATTCTTCTGCACGTAACGAAAGGTATGTAAAAATATATCTTTGTAATGCTATGTACCTTATATTTACTTTCAGAGCTGTCCAGATTTGTTCATGTTCACCTTGTTATTACCGTAATTGATCGCATAACCAAGTCAATGTTCCCAGTCTATGTACCATGCTGCAGTAAACATTTGTAATCGGTCCCCAACATTAGAAGTCTAGTATGTGTATAAATCACTCGATTTTGTATTTTATCAGTTTACGTCACGATATTCTATTTATCTGGAAACAAAAGAAACACATTCTTATGTTTTTGAAGGCGAAAATATTAGTGACTTTTTTGAGTATCGCATTTACTAACCAATTGAGGATTTGTTTAACGTTTGTGGAAGATGAAGCAACAATGACAATTGCTAATATCTATTTGTTTCTTCTTTACTAAAATGATCTAATACTTTGTATATATATATTTATGGACTTCGAAAAATTAACCTATACACTTTTTGCAAACAAGTGTGTGCTTTTTTAGTTTTTATAATATCTACTTACAATTTTTTATAATGTAGTTTGACAACAATGCTATCGAGCTTCTATGCAGGACGATATCCCATGTACGCATTAGGTCTATGAAGAATCATGAAGAACAGGATTATAGTCCTATACTTATATAATCATTTCACATATCATATTTTTAGTTGGAGGAGCGGGAGCGCTTGTATCTGAAATAGTATGTAGTGATAATTTACAGTACACGTTTTTTCCATTTAAAGTCCAACCCGTTTCTCGCCCCAAAAGAGGATAAACAACCATTGTACAGATAAAGAACATTCGGTTTCTGTTATTTTCTTGAACTGAAATAATCATTTAGATATAACTGTGTTAAAATGATCAGAAGTCCTTGAATATGAGAAGAGAAATACATTTGTTAGAGAGTGGTCGCGCACAATTCATTTACTACATACTTACTTAAATTAGTATTTTGTTAATTACTTTGTGTAATGTACAAGAGCATCGTTTTATTTTTACTTCAATTTCTATTGTAGGCCTACCTGAGTTTTTAAATGTACTTCACTCCCACCCCTTATACTAGTAGACTTCCAACCATCCTCCACAAAGAACCAAGGCAGCATATGTAGTCAAAGTCGCCTTACGGTCATAGTAAACAGTACTGAGTTAGTGAGTAGACCTATAGTACGTTCCAGAAATATGTTCGCGTTTTCCAGTAACAAAGAGCTTTCAATAATGAATCATATTTTCGCACAGGTACTATCGTTCGTTTGCCTACGTTGCATCCCGGTTTCCCCAACTCGCTTCTGCTCGCCTCTCTGTAAAAGCTAGTGGTTGGACTGTCTTAACTCTTTTCTGAAAACATTAATTTCTGTTAGGAATTGGACGTCTACGTAATATTATACAACTGTTTAAAATAACTTAACAAATCCATTAGTGTTAGTATAAGCGAAACGCACTGAGAGCGCAACTCGCCTATCAAGATATTCTTATACTTCTATTAATCAGAAACTGAATGTACTGACCCTACAGCGAGCTGATGCGCTATACTCTGTACACAACTAATGTTTCCAGTGGGTCGGTGATCAAACGCTAGGCTCTAATGATAATATGGTAAGATTCAAACCTTATTACTCCATTACCAAGCAATCAACGGTACTATAAAAGGAGACCATTAAAAGAAAAATGTTGTAAACTGATCTTTATAACTGAATATTGTAGCAGGTAGACTATGATTTTAGAACGATCGATCCATTCCGGTCGTGTAATCTTCCTTGGCTCTTTAAGTTGTTTGCGGCAAGGAAGGAATTCGAGTGTACATTTTGCAACTTGTACAGAAAAACAGGGAACTTTATTTCCCAACTCATAGTTGAATAACGTTATGTAATGTATTAATTTTGTACATGTTTCGAATTTTGTTTAAATAAAATTACAGTAGTCTATATTAGCGCAAGCCTGGATTATATATACCCAGATTGCTCGGCCTTATAGGCTTTGATGGTAACAACTTTTGTCAGGTTTACTATGCTGCCATATAGTTGTTACATAAGGAGTCACGTCATAAGTCTCATTTGAATTGAATTAGTGACTGTACTGCCATCTCGTGTTCGTTTACGGCCGACAGGTGGCGATCCTGGCGGTTGTTTTCTTCAAAGTGCTGCCGATTTTAACATAGGGATAAGCAATCTGTTACATTATATGATCTAGAACGCAAGTAAGTACTCGGCATTCTTTTTCACTCCGACATATAATCTTATCTGTAGATGACGTCACAGCGAACTATGTAACTCTCTTCTTCAATATAACAAACCTGTATCAATAAATTGTACCAGAACTCTTAAACCATAAAAGCTAGCTAATATCTGAAAACAAATTTGAAAAACTCGCATGTAATTACGTATTTAATTCGCAATATGTAAAGATCCAACTCAGCCACCGGCGTAGCTCAGTCCGCAGAGGGGTTTACCTTCTGATCCGGAGCTGCGCTCGGAAATGGGTTCGATTCCCTCTTGGGCTGTTCACCTCGTTGGGTTTTTTCCGAGCTTTTCCCCAACTGTAAGGTAAATGTCAGGTAAGTTATGGGGAATTATCAGTCTCATCCCTCCAAATACCATCTCGCTATCATAAACTCCATCGACGTTAAATAACTAAATAGCTGATACAGCGACGTTAAATGAACAAATAAAAAAGAAGATCCAACTTCTACTTTGGACGTAACAGGCGATTGAATATAGGGCGTGAGCGGAAATGGTACCATGTTTCTAGTTATTATGTAACAATGTGTAAAATAATCATTATGGAATAAAATAAATTATGGAGGTAGAAAAATTTTTATCCTCTCTTTAATTGGCATACAGGTTTGTTTTATTTATTTTCATAGGTACTGAGTTACTAGCATTTAACGAAATTACACGACCATGTGACTTACATTTTGTGTCTACCGCAGGCTTGTGGAAGGCCTAAAATTTATTCAGATTAATAATGTCAGGGCTTAAAGGTTTCTATTAATTAATTCAATACAAAGTAGAGATACTTGATCGTTATGAACATAGAGTAGATAAGATGATAATTCAATTTTAATAATATTTAATTACTTGTTGAATTATTCATCAGTTCGAAACACTTTCAAACCAAATAAAAATATTAACTATTTAGCTGTCAAAATTATCATAACCCAAGTTATCCGTTACGTAATTGCAAAAAAATAAGTGCAAAGTAAAGCGAATATATGAAAACTTTACACTTTTGTAGTTGCAAATTCACAATCAGAGATACAGTAATTTCTAGCCAGAAATATAGAATGGCATATTCACTCGGACTAGTTTTTTCTTTAAGGATTAGCCGTATGGTATTCGTTTTGTACTTGCGAGTGAATGTCGAATAGAGGAGATGAGTTTACAGCATCCTTTTCAACTTTCTGTACTCTCAGGACTACTGTTTGTGTGACGACCAGTACACTTATAATTTCATTACAAATCACTAATACCTTTTAATATTCTAATCGCTCAAAAACAATTTCCACATGTAGCCTACATAATATAAAAAACAAGATAATGCAATATTATAAATACTTACAATATTTATTGCATTGCAGCGCACAACAAAGCCGTGTGTCACAATTTCTGGGATTGTAACAAATACATTTTATGTGGAATATGGAAATAAAACTATTTTTTTCTTATCAGAACACATTAATTGATTTCATTGATGTATTCCTTCCGAATGACTGACCAATAATATAAACTATAGACAAATGGAAACATTGCAAATCTAATAAGTTTATAAAAAGTGTAAATGGAAACATCACTGCGAAATGAAATAAAAGTGAATTTGTAAGGAAACACACAAGACATAGCTATATGAGAAAGTAATTCATGTGCTCCTTCATGACACGGGTTTTTTGTTTCTTAAATGCATTCGTATCCATTTGTTAAAATATGGCTTACTATTGATTTCTATTATTATGAAAATCAAAGTACTCCCCATCGGAGAGAGAATAGTCATTTGCAAAGATTTTCTTATTAGAACACATTGAGCATGCAGTCAGATTAAAGAACCTCAAAATCATGAAGCATTAAACGTGCCGTTTTAATTTTTTGTTAAGAAGGCACATAAAGAAGTTTCAGAATCAGAAGTCATGTAAAATGTGACTTAAAATGTGTTAATAATAAAGGTAAATTAAAAGAATCAATATCAGAAAACACGATTTTAATTATCTATTAATATTAAGGAGGCTCAAAATCAGTTTTACCTACGCTATTTCAATTATGTGTTAACAAATTAAGCAAATTAAGCAGTCTCAATATCAAGAAGTAAATTAAAAATTTGTGTTTACAATAAGGCATTTCAATAAATCTCAAAATGACAAGATACAAAACATGCCATTTTGTAATTACATAATATTAACAATAAGGCTAATCAGAAAGCCTCAATCTCAGAAAACTTGGATCAATTACTTTTATCAATAATTAAAAATAAGAAACCTCAACATCAGAAGCTGTGAACATGCAATAATTTTAATGTGTGTTTACATTACGGCAAATTAAAAAGCCTGAAAATCAGAAGGTACTGAACATGTGATTTTAATTATGTGCTGACTAAGACAAATTAGGAAGCCTCAGAATCAGAAGACATTGAACATGCTACTCGTATTTCAATTCTGTGTTAACAATAATTAAAATTAAGAGCTGTCACAATCAGAAGCCTCTGGTCATGAGATTAAATTTTATGTCAACAGTATGGAAAATTTTTAAGCTTCAGAATCAGAAGGCACTGAACATGCAATTTTAATTTGTGCTAACTATAATGCAAATTGAAAAATCTCCGACAGTGGAAGAAAATTCCTGGATGAAAATTTATTGAACTGTTATCTTATACCTTATATTATTACGATGTACCGAAGTACATATGATATTTCCGTGCAGAAATTCTGCGTCATCATATGATGAAGGATGAGTGGAACGGAGAAAAACTCTCTCCGGCACCGGGGTTTGAACCCTGGTTCTCAGCTCTACGTGTTGACGCTCTATCCACTAAGCCACACCGGATTCCCATTTCGATGTCGGATCGAATCGTCTCAGTTTAAGTTCCACCTCTTGGGTTTCCTCTAGTGGCCTATCCTGATGCACTGCGTCATAGATGTATGACAGTGGCACAATGTCCACACATGTGCAGAGGTGCATTCGTTATGAGTGACTAAGTGGCCGGAATCCGACGGAATAAGCGCCGTCTTATATCACTAAGTGATTATTTTTCGCATATCATAATATGTAATTATGATGTACAGAAGTACATATGATATTTCCGTGTGTGGACATTGTGCCACTGTCATACATCTATGACGCAGTACATGAGGGTAGGCCACTAGAGGGAACCCAAGAGATGAAACTTAGACCGAGAGGATTCGATCCGAGATCGGGATGGGAATCCGGTGTGTCTTAGGGGATAGAGCATCAGCACTTAAGCTGAAAACCCGGGTTCAAATCTCGGTGCCGGAGAGAATTTTTCTCTGTTCCACTCATCCTTCGTCATTGTTATATACCTGTTGCTTATTGAAGTTTCGATTTGTAGCCTATAATTTTTTTGCCATTCTTCTGTTTACACTTTTAATGTAACAGGATCTTAGGACATGTTAATACTTTTTATTTGCTTAGGATTTTAACTTCCCGTAGGAATGGGATAATGCGAATTTCTAAATTCCTCAAAATCAGAAGACGATTTTAGTTCTGGGTTAACAATAAAGTCAATCAAGGAGTCCCAAGGGCGGAAATGGCTGAGGCCTTCGAAGGGAACAAACCGAGCTGACCTGACTGGTACGTGACAGAGCGGAGTGTTGATCCAACATCCATCAGTCTCACGTTACAGATCCGGCTGCATAATCGCTATCCTTTAGCACCATCACGTCGAGGGTACGTCCAAATTATACATCGACAAACTCCTCTCAAATTACAACTCGGCCGACGCTATTCAATTGTTATTATTTTGTTTCCTGAAGCCGTCGAAATGCCGTGCTCTATTAACCAAACGGCCGGGCCGCTTCTATCAGAAAGTGTGTTGGAGCCTTCCTGACTAAACAGCAGAATACTTCGGTCTACACGTACATTAGTCATTGGAATTACGTGGAACATGAGATGAGGTTTGCTGCTGATGCTGCCCCGAGGTTACGAAGATGTGCGCATGTGCAGGTGCTGCGGAATAATAATTGTCTTTGTGATTGAGGAAGAACAAGGGGACCGGCAGATTGCATCTCGGATTATGACCGGATTGCACATGCCATCACACAGAGTACGATGATTACGGGACGGCTCTAATGGAACATGCCTTTCCGGGATCACGAGTTTAATTAGCAAAATTAAGATGATTTTATGAAATGCCCATTAGAATGTCTGTCCAAACAATTTACTAATATTGAGTAGACAGACCGTTGAATGATTATGATTGCAGAGTTCCATTTTGTTTGAGAAAATCGGAAGTATCCACCATTACTACGTTGTCATTTGTTTGGCGATGACAGAGGAAATTGCAATTACTGAACGACACAAATTTGATTCCATTACAAAGTCGCCATCTTCATGTTTCTCTTTTTCGTCTTCATTTTCTTGTCATTCTTCAATTCCTTGTTTTGTTCTTTCTATTTCTCTTTTTCCCCAACTATTTGTCAACTTCTAATTATTTCTCATGTCTAATTCTTCTCGCTTTACTTCTCGAAGTTCTACCTCTTCCTGCTGTCTATTTCATCGTCTGCAACTCCTTTGCAAATGACGATTTCTTTTCGGTTGTTCTCTTTCTACTTATTCTTTTCCAATTTCTAATTCCATTTCGGTTACTATTTTTCCTACTTCTTTTTTTTCAACTTCAACTCTATTGTCTTTTTTTAATTCTCCTATATCTAATTAGCCTATATCTCTCAAATCCTGCATTTTCCATATTCTACTTTTTCTCTACTTCTTTTCCGCTCTTGTTTCTTATATCTCAACTTTCTTGTTCTTTATATTTCTTCTTTCTTACTTACTTACCTACTTACTTACTGACTGGCTTTCAAGGAACCCAGAGGTTCATTGCCGCACTCACATAAGCCCGCCATTGGTCTCTATCCTGATCAAGATTCATCCAGTCTCTATCATCATATCCCACCTCCCTCAAATCCATTTTAATATTATCCTCCCATCTACGTCTCGGCCTCCCCAAAGGTCTTTTTACCTCCGGCCTCCCAACTAACACTCTATATGCATTTCTGGATTTGCCCATATCTGCTACATGTCCTGCCCATCTCAAACGTCTGGATTTAATGTTCCTAATTATATCAGGTGAAGAATACAATGCGTGCAGTTCTGTGTTGTATAACTTTCTCCAGTCTCCTGTAACTTCATCCCTCCTAGCCCCAAATATTTTCCTAAGCACCTTATTCTCAAACATTCTTAACCTATGTTCTTCTCTCAAAGTGAGAGTCCAAGTTTCACAACCGTAAAGAACAACCGGTGATATAATTGTTTTATAAATTCTAACTTTCAGATTTTTTGACAGCAGACTAGATGATAAAAGCTTCTCAACCGAATAATAACACGCTTTTCCCATATTTATTGTGTGTTTAATTTCCCCCCCCCCCGAGTATCATTTATACTTGTTACTGTTGTTTGAATTTTTCCACCTCTTCAAAGGATAAATTTCCAATTTTTATATTTCCATTTCGTATAGGGTAAACATTGGTAATTTCGTGGTAGTGGTTATTTCGTGATACGTTTTCTTTGCTCTTTCGCAAACTAACCATTGGTGTTACGAGATTCAAATTTCCGCCAAGGGATTGCATATGTTGTCCAGTTTCCAGAAACATACGCTACGCTTTGTGTGACTATTGTAGCTGCTTCAGTGAGCTTTTATGTTTGGAGAGAGCAAGTTAGCGTCGACTTCTCAGGCGTACAAATTTTGTGGATGTTTGTAATTACATTACAGGCTTATTACTAAAGGTAAGCATATGATATTTGGTACAAAGATTTATTATATCTTAATGAAATTTTAGGAAATGTTTTTGGAATTTTAGATACAGCTGTAGTCGCCATATAGGCTTAGCTTTACTGATAGAAATCTTAGCTGTCTGAGGCGAAATTTTGTTGAGTATTAAGCGTTACATTTTATACTATTTTAAAAATTGTATTACAATACGAATTTTAGAAATCTGAAGATAAGATGTGATAAAAAAAAAGGAACGGGGGACGCAATGGGTTCAGTGTAGCTTTTGTTTGATTTGTTATCATGCTAAGTGTCAATGATAAGTGCTAGATGACTTACTTGCAAGAATTGTGACAGAAGATGAAACATGGCTCCACCATTTTGGACCGGAGACAGAGGCAGACAATGTAGTGGCATCATGCAAATTCACCAAAGAAATAGAAATTCAAAAATGCACTTTCGGCATGAAAAATTATGGCTACTGTGGTTTTCGATTCAGAAGGACTCTTGCTTGTGGACATCATGCCACACAGAACCACCATTAATTCTGACACTTATGTGGCAACTCTCAAGAAACTTTAAGCTCGACTGAGTCGTGTTCGACTACATCGGGAGAAGCAGGATGTTCTGCTATTGCACGACAACGCACAACCATGTCAGTCACAAGAGCACAGACCAGATCAGAAAGTTCGGATAGACAACACTGAAACACTCGCCTTACAGTCCTGAAGTGGCACCGTGCGATTACCATCTCTTTGGTAAACTGAAGGATCCCTTCGCGGAACGAGGTTAGAAGATGACTCCCTTATGCACGCTGCTAAAGAGAGGCTCAGACATGTTGGTCCAGACTTTTACCGTGCTGGTCTACAGGCCATCGTTCCTAGGTTACGTAAGGCACGTAAGGCAGTTGAAAGGGACGGGGATTATGTGGAAAAGTGACATTTTGTTCCTAAAGGATGTATCTACATTCTGTGAAAATAGCAAAGCTGTAGGATAAAAATATAATTTTTAAACAAATGTAATGCATTACTTTTGGAGCTATCCTAGTAATATAGGCTATAGTAAAGTCCATAATAAAAGTGTTCACTCTTTCAGGGCAAAGAAGATGCCTTTTCAATTTCTATTTTTACTTTTATTTCATTCTTATTAGCCTATGTGTTGATATGTATTTATATGTTTTCTTGCTATGAATATTAGACGGAATTACTATGTTTGAAGTCTTGTAACAATAAATGAGAATTTCATTTGACTCTAATGAATTTTTACACAATTCTTCTACCTCTCACGAAATTATCAATGTAATATCACGAAATTACCAAGGTTATCACGAAATAACCAACCTTTTAGTTTAAGTTGTAAAAGTGGTTTTTGGCACTTGTTCAAGAACGTGTCCAATCTTTTATGTCTCCAGATTTGTACAGCAAATTATCGTCTTTTAGATGAAAAAATCGGAATAAGGATATATTTACACATTTGGATTTTAAATTAATTTTCATGAAATTATCACGAAATTACCAATGTTTATCCTAATATTCTCGTCACGAGACATAATCATACACTTTGTCTTTTCGATTTCTTCTTTCTTCACTTCCTTTTTGTTCTTCTGTTTCTCTCTTATTTATTTTTTTCATCCTTTTATTTATTTGTAGGCTATATGCATGTTTTATCCCTTTTATTTCTTCTTTATCTACTTATTATTTCTACTTTTGTTTCTTCATTCGTTTTTCACTTTCTTCTTTATTTTCTAAATATTTCCTCTTCTATTTTTCTCCACTTCGTTTCCCTTTTTTTTTCTTCTTCTTCCTCTATTTAGATTTTTCTTCTGTCTCTTTCTGTACCTATTTTTCCCTTACGTTTCTTTCTTCGTCAATTCATTTTCTTTCCACTCCTTCTTTATTTACTTTTTCTTCTCCTTCTTTTTCCTTTACTTATTTTCCAATCTGTTTCTTCTTTCTGTGCTTATATTCCCCGTCCTATTCCTTCTTTCTTTATATAATTTTCTCTCCTGTTACTTATTTGTGTACGTGTTTTTCTTTTATTTCTTCTTTCTGTCCATATTTTGCTTCCTGTTTCTTCTCCCTCTACTTATTTTTCAGCTATGTTTCTCCTTTCTCTACTTTTTCTTTGCTGTTGTTCCTATTTCTTCTTTCTCTACGTGTTTCTTCCTTTTGTTTCTTCTTTCACTATATATTTTGCCTTCTGTTTCTTCTTTCTCTACTTATTTTTCATCTTTGTTTCTCCTTTCCCTTCTTTTTTCCGTTCTGTTTCTCCTTTCTCTACTTATTTTTCTGTTCGGTTTCATCACAGTCTAGTATATACAGTCACGAAGCTCAATACGTAGTAAATATGAATCCATAGATAGTTGCTAACTACTAGGATCGCTACTATCGCCTCATTACAGACAATGCGAAATAGTACCTGCACAGCCTATTGTCTCTAGTACCCTCATAAACTCAAGCTTCGTGACTGTATATACTAGACTATGGTTTCATCTTTCTTTACTCATTTTTCCGTTGTTTCTTTTTTCTTCACTTATTTCTTCGTTCTATTATTTCTTTCTCTACTTATTTTTGTGTTCTGTTATCTCTTTCGTCATTTATTTTTCTATTCTGTTTATTCTTTCCCTACATGTTTTGTTCCTTCTTTATTTATTTATTCCGATTGTTTCTTCCTTCACTACTTATTGTCCCGTTTTGTTTATTTTTATTTACTTGTTTCTTCCGTTCTGTTTGTACTTTCCCTACTTACTTTTACTTTTGCTTCTTTTTTTTCCTCTACTCCCGCTTTATCTAATTATTTATTTCATTGAGTTTCCTCTTTCTCTACCTATTGATTTTCTTTTGTTTAGGCCTATCTATTTTTCTTTCAGTACGTATTTTTTGTTCCCTCTTTTCCACTTATCTACTATATTATCTCTACCTATTGATTTTCTTTTATCTGTTTTTCTTTCAGTACGTATTTTTTTTGTTCCCTCTTTTCCACTTATCTATTATTTATGATTCTTCTTTGTCTAGTCTTTGATCCTGCTCTCTTGCTATAGAGAAAGAGGAGGGATAGAAAATGATGAGAACGAGGAAAGGAAAGTGGAGAAATAAGGGAAGGAAGAGAGAAATAAAAGAAGTATAGGCTAGAGGAAAAGGAAATGAATAAAAGGAGGAAAGAAGGAGTAAAGAGCAGAATGTGCGGAGAGAGAGAGAGAGAGAGAGAGAGAGGGAGAGAGAAGGAGAAGAAGACACGAAACGAGAATGCTAACAAATTATGTCATATGGACGAGATTTTTAAAGTGGCAATGAGGTACATGGAGATAGTGACTGGCTCACACAATCTTCATTCCATCAGCTGGAACGTAAGATAATAGGACACAGAGCTTTGTAAGAAGAATCTTGTATTTCTTAATGATAAACGTGGAATTAGGGCGGCCAAGTCCACACCTGGACAATCCACCGGAACATCGGCGTTCGAGGAGATCCGGCGTAATAATTGTGACATTCCTGCGTGTGTCGCTCGCGCATTCCCCTCGCCTCTGTAAAGAATCACGACTTTTCAGTTTGTAAATTGTTTAGGGTCGAGCGTTTTTGTTGGTTCTGATCTTGGTCAGTGGCGTTTACGCGCTCATTCGTGCCATTGTCTGATACCTCCGACTAGTTCAGGTACGTGGGTGGTCCCGTATGCATTGAATTCAGCGTGAAAATGAGCAAGAAAAACCGTAGATTTGAACACTTTGTGCGAAATGAATGACGCGAATCGTGCAGTGAGAGAATTAAACATATTTACAAGAAGTTGCTAAGAACTTAAGTCTCGTCTTATAAATTATGCACCTGCTTTCTGACTTCTCTAATATGTACACAGACTTTCAGAAACAAACAAACAAAATATTCCTCTGGATATGATGAAATTCCAAGTAAAGTTCTGAAAGCTTGTTCTGAAATATTATCCCCTCCGTTAAGCTACCTATGCAATTTGTCAATGCAATGTGGTATTTTTCCAGAAAGACTCAAATATTCAATAGTAAAACCAATATACAAAAAAGGAGATAAATGTACTATTGCTAATTATAGACCCATATCATTATTAACAACATTTTCAAAAGTGTTTGAGAAAGTTATGTATAATAGATTATATCATTACCTGGAGTCCAACAATATATTAGTTTCAGAACAGTTTGGATTTAGAAAACAAAAATCGACAGAGAATGCTGCTTTTAGTTTGATGGATGAAATACTAAATTCATTAAATTCGAAACTACATGTAGGTGGGATTTTTTGTGACTTGGCTAAAGCATTTGATTGTGTAGACCATAGTATATTAGTAAAAAAATTGAAGTTTTATTGTATTAAAGATGAGATGTTGGGTTGGTTTACATCGTACTTATCAAATAGAAAACAAAAAGTAGAAATAAATGTACCAAATAGTCATAAAGTTACTTATTCAGAATTTAGAAATATTAAACATGGTGTTCCGCAGGGGTCAATTTTAGGTCCATTGTTGTTTCTAGTTTATATTAATGATTTAGCCTTGACCATAAACAATTCATCCCATGTAATTTTATTTGCAGATGATACAAGTGTAATTATTTCAAGCAAACAATACGATCATTTTATAAACACTTCTAATACAGTGCTGAATCTAATGAATGAATGGTTCCATGCAAATAAACTAGCACTTAATGTTGATAAAACCAGTGCAGTCAAATTTAGTACACACAATAGTGCTCAGGTTTCCTACAGTATTCGATTAAATGGAACTCATCTCAAAGAATCTATAAGCACAAAGTTTCTTGGATTAGAATTGGATAATCACTTGAACTGGAAAACGCATATAGAATGTATTACTCGTAAATTGAGCTCTGCCTGTTATGCATTAAGATCCTTATCTACTATTGGTGATATAAACTAACTTAAAATGTCATACTTTGCATATTTTCACTCTGTAATGAAATATGGATTAATATTCTGGGGTAACTCGTCTGAAGCTAAACACATTTTTGTTTTACAAAAGAAAGCTATAAGAATAATGGCCGGTGTGCATAAAAGGACCTCATGTAAAAATATTTTCCGAAACTTAGAAATCTTGACTTTACCTTGTGAATACATTCTTTCCCTAATGATGCTCTATATTAAGAACCAAGATAAATTCAGTACTAATCAAGACATTCATCATTTTAATACAAGACATAAATCAGATCTTCATCTACCCTCTGTTAGTCTAAGCTGTTTTAAAAAAGGAGTTCGCTATTCATGTATAACAGTCTTCAATGCACTGCCTAATAATCTTAAAGATTTGAAGAACCACGAGAAAAGGTTCAGAAAAGAATTAACCAAATTTCTACATACTCATAACTTCTACACAATTGATGAATTGTTCATGCTTGTGAATTGAATTATTCTACTTAAATGACATGTACAATTTTATATAGCTCAACTAAAATATGCTTTTATATTGACTTAATCTGTTTACTATGTATTGTATTTTTTTGTTTAGCATAACTGATGAATTGTATGTACTGTAAATTGAATAGTATACTGTATAGGTCAACTGATGAATTGTTTAAGCTTATAAATTGAATTAATCTACTTCATATGAATTGTATAGCTTAACGAAAATAAGTTTGTAAATTGAACTAATTTGATTGTATATGTTTGTATAGTTTGGCTGATGAATTGTATATGTTCTTAAAATGATTACTAGTCTGTGTAGCTCTACTGATGAATTGTATATAGACCTTCTGTAAATTGAATGGTAATATGTATAGCTCAACTGATAAATTGTTTATGATTATAAATTGAATTAATCTACTTGATATTAATTGCACAAATTTGTATAGCTTAATGAAAGTATACTACTTTGTATTGTATATATTTGTATAGTTTTGGCCGATGAATTGTATATGCTTTAAATTGAATAGTAATCTATATAGCTCTACTGATAAATTGTTTGTGTTTGTAATTTGAAGTAGTTTGCATGATATGTATTATCAATTTCTGTATATCACAACTGGTTGAACTGTTTATGCCTTAAATTTAATTAACTTGTTTTGTATTATACATA